>NC_092338.1:129240500-129572500 GCF_046630445.1 Rutidosis leptorrhynchoides | reverse complement strand
GAATTGAACGAGAAACTGAAGTTGTGTGAAATTATTGGTGTCGATCATTCATATATATAGATTAATAAAATAATAATATAATAATTTTGAAATAAAATATAATAATATAATAATAATCAATAATTCAATATAATAATAAAAAAAAAATTTTGAAAATGTGTGAATTTAAAAAGTAGCCGCCTTTGTCTCATTCTACCGACAGTTTTCACGGACCGGTATTTCGTACTCTGTTGCTAATAATTGACGGGTAAAAATATGGATAAAAATTCCACTTTTTATATTTGTATATATATATATATATATATATATATATATATATATATATATATATATATATATATATATATATATATATATATATATATATATATATATATATATCTGTTTTGGTCTTAAGCTTTATAAAATTAGGTGTAAAAAGGTTCGTTTACAGTTTATAAGCATAATATGTGTTTTCCTAGTTTTTGACTGGACAAAGATATATAATATAATATAAATTTTAATATAATAATATAATAATATTGAAATAAAATATAATAATATAATAATAAATTTAGAATTTTTAAAAAGTCGTATTTATTAAATACTTCAGGGGTATATTATGTAACTTATAATTAATAATTTCTATCATGTCGCTTTCATGTGAATAGTAAATGAATTAATTTCGTTTCATTTACTATTCTTTGAATAGTAAATGAATTAATTTAAATTTAACTATTTAAGCTACACGTTGTTGTACGTTGTGCTTTACAAATTGTACATTTTTAATTTAACTTCGTTTCTTAAAAAAAATTACAAAAATTATATCATAAAAATAAAATGACTTAATACGTAAAATTTTTAATTTAAAATAGCATCGTTTAATAGTAAATTTTTTATCATTTCATATATAAATATTATAAAATTTAGTTTTCTAGAACTAGTTATATTCAAAATCATTTTATTAAGAGGTTATAATAATAGAAATTATTATATCATAAAACGTTTTCATTTAAGAAAGTAAAATCATATATAAATCATGATGGGTTCGAGTTTTAAATTATAGGTTGTTCGTGAATCGTAGGGTAAAGTTCAATGGTTAATTAAATGTATGAAAAAATATTTTAATGCAACACATCAATTTGCTTATCTTGTCGGAGTTATTAGAGTTTAAATTTGACCGAAACTTCCAGGTCATGACAGATACCCGACCCGACCCCGTTGACTTTGACTTTGACCAAGTTTGACTTTTAGTCAAACCTAACCAAAAACTTATGCAATCGTTCTAATCTTCTTTTATACTTGATTCTTGCATGAAACTTGACAACGTGACTCACATGCAATATATTCGAGTAGTAACGAGCTATAGGACTAATTGAACACATTTCGATCGACCTTGTGTCTTACCCAGTATTGATACAACTTACTTGTTTAGGTCAAGACTAAACAACTTTCATACACACGTTTACTTTGTGAAGTACCTTTATACTTGATGTTATGCGAGGTGTATATGAAATAGTTATATTTTTATTGCGAAATACTATTAAATACGATACAATTTTACACAAGTTATTTATTTATTTATAGAGTGCATATACCTAAACCTTGCTACAACACTATAGGCAGTGTACCTAATCGTAAAGTAGTGTAGTTTTTAGTAAGTCCGGTTCGTTCCGCAGGGAGCTAGCCAAGTTTAACGCTATATTTTTAAAACTATATTTGAAATATATATATATATATATATATATATATATATATATATATATATATATATATATATATATATATATATATATATATATATATATATATATATATATATATATATATATATAAGTAATATTATTATAAAAGTGAATTTTACTGTTTAATGACCCGTTTGTCAATTTTAAAACTTTAGTCACAATTAAAACCTAATGTAAAATATTAAATATACAAATGACTTAATTTAAGGCGTAAAGTAATTGACGATAAATAAAAAATGCGATAATTGAAAGTACGATAATTAAAAGTGCAATAAATAAAATGACAGTAAATAAAAGTGCGATGAGATATAAAATAAAGGAATTATGCTTATTTAAACTTCCGTAATCATGATGTTTGACGTGTTGATTTTAGTGTATTGCCATGGGTTAATTGTCCTTTGTCCTGGATTATTCGATATGTCCATCTGGTTTTTGTCCATAACAGTCCATCAATAATAAATATAAAGTGCGAGTGTCCTCGTCAAATTATCCTTATACCCGAAGTCAAATATTCCAACTAATTGGGGACTTAAACTGTAATAAGGTTTTAATACATTGTTAATGATTACACCAGGTTATCGACTGTGTGCAATCCAAGGTTTTAATACTTTATTAATAATTACACGTGGTGTCCTTGTATGTAATCCACCCCTGTTTTAATGAGTCCATTGACTATTAATCCATTCCCGTGTCCGGTTAAATGAACGATTATTAGTACTTATAAATATCCCGCCCATCGTGTCCGATCGAGTGTATATGGTTATTTATAGATACGTCAAATTATAAATCTCTATATTAAATTAACGAACTATCATTCAGTTAAACAAATATAAAGCCCATTAATAGTCCATAGTCCAATTTCCACAAGTGTCGGTCTTTTGTCCAAACCCCAATTATGGTACAAAGCCCAATTACCCAATCTTAATAGTTAGCCCAACATCACGATTACTTCGGCTTAAATAAGCATAATAATAACTTAGCTACGAGACATTAATTTAAAAAGGTTTAACTTACAATGAGTATTAATCGCGTAGTGTTACACGGACATAATTTTGACTTACAAACTTACAACATTCGCTACCATAACCTTATTATTATTAATCTTAAATTAAAATTACATATATATATATATACATATATATATATATATATATATATATATATATATATATATATATATATATATATATATATATATATATATATTGAGAGAGTTAGGGAGAAGATTGAATTAGGTGTGTGTAACTCGACTGAAACTGGCGCCTTTTATAGAACCTGACCACCATTTCCCTGCCATGCGATCGCATGGGAATAAGGCAGCCAGGCCATGCGATCGCATGGCCAGCTGGATCCAGCTCAATCACTTTGTTTTCTAGTTTGTCAACGTATTATAATAATATATAATATAATATATATAATTTTATATAATTATATATATATTATATTATATTCTTGTGCATAGTAGACTTGTAATTTTAGGTCTGATGCGTCGCGCGTTGATAGTTGGTTCATGTCCCGGTTCCGGATTTTCGAACGTCCTTGCGTACTATTTAATATCTTGTACTTTGCGTTTCGCGGCTCGTACTCTTGTAACTTTTAGACGTTTCTCATCAATAAATTGAACCACTTGGATTGTACTTTGTACTCTTTAGCGTTTGCGTCTTCAAATCGTCAAATCTGTCTTTTGTCTTCACCTTTTATTATTTAAACGAATATCACTTGTAAATAGAACAATTGCAACTAAAAGCTTGTCTTTCTTGAAGAATAATGCTATGAAATATATGTTCGTTTTTAGCATTATCAATACTCGTGCACTCAAGGTGAGATCATAGTCCCATCTTTTCAACAACTTTTACTCGTTTAAATCATGGGATGAGAAACATATACGGTTTATACTTTTATGCTTTGAACACAAGTACGGAAACAAACATTCCACGTGCGAGTTAGAACAAAAAATCTCAATTCAATTATCATTAGTTACACTTGTAGGGTGTAAGCGTGAACTTATGTTGTGTGGATCCATACGGGCTTGACGAGCCCTCATTCGAACGGTTCGCTACCGTTAGTGGATGAAATATATTTTCGGGTATAGTGTAGTTTCTAACACTATGATAACGGAGTTCGTATACAGTTAAGTCTTGATAATTGGGTGCTCCACAAACGTACAACATCTTTGGAATGCAAACGATTTGGATAATCAACTTCATACAAAATCTTATGGTTCAAAAACAACGTTGACAATTACACCTATGATTTCACCAACGTTTTTCGTTGACAGTTTTCTATATGTTTCTCAGGTTCATACTTGACTACTTGATACATGCTTCAGCACACTTTGATTACTTGCTTGGGGTCAAGCATACATGCATACGCTAGTGATAGCACCTTTGGATTCAAACTTAATGTTTACATGCATACGCTATTGATAGCATTCGTGATTTTCAACTTATATTATGTCGCAAGTTATTTCATTTATACTTTATAACTTTTGTAAACTTAAACTCGTTGTCGAACCGTTGGTAAACTTAAAACTTTGCAAGTCTTATACATTTCAAATGAATGCGACATAATTTTGGTCAAACGCGTCTCATTTAGGGACTATGATCACGTAACGGGACCTAAGTTGACGGCGCTGTCAATGGCGATTTTGGCGGATCGTCACAATCTTTCGCGAGTACCATTCCCTTATACGATTGGTTAACCATGGTCAAGTGTTTGTAGTGTAGCATATTATATTGTTCGGGTATATGCTATTGTTTGTGCTAGCTTGTGGTATTGGAGATTTAGCGTTATACTTTGCGATGGTATGCTAATTAGATTGCTAGCGTATATGCGGTAATTGTGTAAGTAATTGCAAGTAAGTAGGTTATATATGTATGTGTATAATTATTGCATTCACTAAGCGTTTTGCTTACCCTCTCGTTGCTTACTCTTTTTAGGTTCCGGCGTGGACAAGGGCAAGGGTATTCGTTTGGATTAGAGACCTCCATCTAGTGGGCTATTGGAGGGAAATTTTTTTTTAGATACGATCTAGTTGGGTAGTTTAACCCCAAATGTCATGCTCGTATTTTGTTTGGCAATTAAACTCAAGGGTCTTTATTACATTTTGAATTGTACTAAATGTTAAATACTCGAAGCGTTGTACGAAACCTTTATGTCATGGTGGTTGTTTATTAATCGAGTAACGTATTTGAATGTTTTACAATGTCGTTAATGTTTAAAAAAAAAAATTTTGTCGGGTTAAAGACGGGTTGGGTCGTTTCATGTTTGCAAGTAAGTAGATTATATATGTATATGTATAATTATTGCATTCATTAAGCTTTATGCTTACCCCTCTCGTTGTTTACCTTTTTACAGGTGTTGTGAATGTGAAGCTAGCTAGTTGTTAGACTAGATGCGTAGGAGCGTTTGGGCTCGACGGGGTAACTTTTGGATCTTTGGACGCGGATTGGGGATTTGGTAGTCCCCGGGATTATGCTCGTGGTATCGGGTTGGGTTATTGAGTATTAACCCGTATTTTGTGTGATTGGGTCATTATTACAAATGTTTTTGTAATGTGTCATTTGTGTACCAAGGGTCATTATAAATTGTTAAATATATCGTTATGATATTATGTTTTTGGTTAAAACAGATTCGGAAATGTTATGTATTATGAACGCTTTAATGGACCTAACTTATAAAAAAAATAGTGTTTCGTTTTTGGTAAACGGATTTGGGTTGTTTCACATATGTTTGTACGAAGCTCATGAAAGACTTCGTGGATTTTCGAGAATGCTTGGTAACATTGATTATATGCACTGGGAATGGGATAAAATGCCTATACGTGTTGAGAAGCCAATTTTGCTCGAGGTGATCGCGACTACCCAACAATAATTCTTGAAGCCGTTGCGTCGTATGATAATTGGATTTGACATGCTTACTTTGGTGTAACAGGCTCAAACAACGAGTTAAATGTTTTAAACACTAGTGATTTGTTCAACTTAATGCTTAATGAGGAGATGTCAGACATTCCTTATATTGTAAACGACGTAGAGTACAAAAGAAGGTATTAGTTAGCTGGCAGGAATTACCTAACGTGGTCGGCATTTGTTACAACATATTCAAGTGTACTTGATCCACACGTACTTACTTTTCAAAGAAATAAGTTGGTGCTCAAAAGGATATCGAGAGGACTTGCGAAATTCTACAAGATCGGTGACATATCTTCAACAACCGACAATGGCTTACGTGCATCATATTACACAACATGATTGTTGAAGACAACGATTATAACATTGCGGAGAATGAGGAGATGTATGAACCAGTTGATAATATGCAACGTAGTTGGATCGATAAGTGTGATTCTTACGATCGAAGAAATAAGGAACTACGTGACGAGAAGTGCACGAAGGAATACGATTTAATTTGGCTGAGCACTTGCAGTCTACTCGAGAATAAATGTTATTTTATTATTTAATTTTAGTTCTTTAAGAATTTTAGTTTATTTATTATGAACTATATTATTTATGTTAATGTAAAGCCTTCAAGTTTAATTTGTTTATATTAAATATTGTGTTTAATAAAAATAAATTAATTAAATTAAATAAAAATATTAAAATATATACAAAAATTAAATTAGGCACTCAACTACACTTCAACTTTTCTTAGTAATGTTAATGTAAATGTATGTTAGTGTTTTTTTTAGACTTTGTAATGAATGAATAATGAATTGCAAGCAACGATACCTTTTTGTACTCTTATATGCGTGAAATAAAATTTTAGAACTTTTTTAGTGGCCGAGGTGTATTAGTAACTCCGTCCCATATTAAGTGTTCACATTTTCATTTTGAGCTGTCACATTTCAAGTATTCATTTGATGTTTCAACCAATCAGAAGAGGTTATTCTGGAGAGAGAAAATTTCTGATTGGTGGAGAATGAAGTTAGTGAGATTTTCTAAAACTTTGTGCAAAAAATAAGTGGACATTTAGACCATTTGTATCGGAGGCAAGTGACGCCGTCACTTGCTTAGGTGGCAAGCAAGAAACGCCTTCGAAGGCCGTATCGGGGTGTCATTTTAAGGCGTCACTTAGGCGTGTGTTAGAAAATGACGGAAGAATAAACTTGTGTCACTTGGTTTTTTTATTAATTTGAAAATATTATTTTTATCCCCTTTTAATACTTAACCCAATTATATTTTAACACATCACCACAATACTCTTAACTAACACCAAAAAGAAACACTATTACTACTCAATTTATAAAAGAAACACGTCCTACTCATTCAAAAAGTGCAAAAAAGCAAGTGATACGAGCAAGAAACGTCTCAACCAATACAAGTGGTTTTATAGTGGGACGGAATGAGTAATACTTTTTTATAAAATTGCATGTCACCTCTCATTGACATTTGTGTCCAGCTATATCGTATTGTACAAATAAACAACTACAGTACAATGTAGGGGTGTTCAAAACCGGATATCCGAAAATTCGGATAGTGGATTTGGGCATCCGATATCCGAATCCGAAATTTCGGATATCCGAAATTTCGGATTCGGATATTGGATTATCCGAATATCCGGAATTTAATTTTACTTTCTTTATGACAATCAAGTAAATGGCAAAAGTGTAACATGTTGATGTTTGGTGATGCAAATTATATTTATATGTATACTGTGCGATGATTTATTGATTTAAACTTGCATAAAAATGCATAACTCATTCAAGGTAACAATGTTAGTAGTCTTATAGAAGATTTCCATGAATAATAGCCTAGATATACATAAGTTTCTAGTTCAGTTGAAACAAATCTATATAATAACTAGCCTTGTGATCCTGGTGGCAACACACAAATCAACGTAATATTTTCAGTGTTATAAGCAAGATTATTTACTAAGTCAATGATTGTATTGTCATTGCTTAATAACAGGAACGCACATACATACATATCAATATATATAGATCAAACTATAACTGAAAGCAGCTAATTAAACAACTAATCCAAACTATCTGAAACGCAACAATACCAGTAAAGGACACAAAAGAGTTGTATTATACACTTAACAATTACTACACCTATGTACATCTTGTAAATACTGTAATTAAGTGTAATAAATTTCAAAAAAAAAAAAAATCGGATTTTCGGATATCCGAATATCCGATTTTTTTGAAAAGTGGCATCCGATATCCGAATCCGAAAAATCGGATATCCGATTTTCGGATATCCGAAAATCCGGATATCCGATTTTTTGAATATTTTCGGATCGGATTTTCGGATTATTCGGATTACGGATTCGGATTCGGATATTATGAACACCCTAGTACAATGCAATAACAACTACGGTTTTGTACAATGCAATAACAACTACGGTTTTCATTCCACTATCCAATCCAATTTCACTCAATTATCGGTACAATCGCTAACCCTAACTCACCTCAATCATGTCCTCTCAATCTCCGTCATCATCCTCCGACGAAAACAACACCGCAACCGTCGACTCAACGCCGTTACTCACCGCAGCTTCCGACGGCATCTTCCGCAATCGTCAATTAATAAGACGCCCGCCGTCTCTCCGCGGCGCCGCTAGGTTCCTCCGACGCGCCAGTAGCCGGCGGATGCTCCGTGAACCGTCGATGCGTGTGAGAGAAACAGCGGCTGAGCAAATCGAAGAACGGCAAACGGATTGGGCTTACTCACGTCCGGTTGTGATTCTAGACCTATTTTGGAATTTAGCTTTTATTGTTGTTTCAATTTCTGTATTGATTATGAGTCGAAATGAGCATCCGATGCAGCCGTTGAGGGTTTGGATTGTTGGATATGCTTGTCAGTGTTTGCTTCATATGGTTTGTGTGTGTGTTGAGTATAAACATAGGTATCAGCAACGTTTGGTTGAGTATGGTGGTAATTTGAGATCCGAAGTCAGTAATCGGAATTCGGATTCGAATTTGAACCATTCTTTGAGTTCGGGGAGCGAGGAAAGGGATTACGCGGATATAACACCGGATAGGTTGCATAATGATGCTGATGATGATACCAGGTACATTCTCTGATCTTCCATTTACTGAATTGAACTACTTCTCGAGTAATGAAAATTGAAAGATTGGTTATACTTACATTTATATGTTGCATATGTCTTGATGAATGTAATTACGTGATATTGAATAATTAAAATTGGGTAATTTGTTATGCCAAAACTGCCTGTGGGGGATCGGTTGAATTTGCTTTTGCCGAGTGCTGCCTAAAGTTTTGATATTTACGTATACCTTTGCTTAGTGTTTGACAAATTATAGTTATATAAGGAAGTGTTAGTTAAACGAAGGGTGCGTAAAAGGTTTACCTTTCTTACTTTTGGTATATGTCCTGTTGAAGCCAGTGTCAAATTGAGTAGTTGAGCTCCTGATAAATAAATTTATGACTTCTAAAGAGCGTTGTAAAAGTACGGCGACTAGTCCCGTTGGATTTGGGAGTATCTCGACCCGACTAAGTCCAAGTCGGTCAAAGTCGTCGTCCAACTAGTCTAAATTGGTTAAAAATTGGATTTAGTCAATCAAGGTCAGATTTATTCGGTCAACTCAAAGTTGATCAAAGGTTAACTAGTCTACAACTTGGCCAATTAGTCTCTGCATGGTCCCACCCAACTACTCCCCGACTAGCTACTTTTACAACCTTGCTTTTAAAGTGTTAATCCAAACGCCTTTTAATGGCATTGCCACTGTAAAATAAATTTCTACTAAGGGTTGTTACTTGCTTAACTTAAATGGTTGTGTGATACTAACCAATGTTTTGTTTAATGCTAAGTTTGATTTGACACTGCTATAAATGTCCACATTGCGTGGAACTTTGGATGTTCATATAGATTTACTTAAGAATCATACCAAAAGAACAATGTAACAAAGGGTTGCAAAGATTCTGATATGTATTTAGAGATCATATAATGATATAAAGCTCTTATGAGCTTCCCTTAGTTTGCATATCTATTTTATTGTTCTGAAAGCTTTGTGTATCCATCGGTATAATGAATATGGAAGTTATTACATTAAAATTAGAATGAATAACCCTTTAGGGCTCGTGATCACAATATCATTCTTCTGCGCACTCTTATACAAGTCTAGCTCCTTTTGCATATCCTACTTGTTCTATATCATTGTTTTTTTTTAGCTTTTGAGCAGATAACGAGAACATTCAATAATGATAGATAACCATGACAAGATGAACCACTGGTTGATATCGTTAAGTCTCAAATTCAAATCACACTAGAAGCAAATCTCGGGGTGGGAAGGGAATGGGTTTGGAACGGTTACAAGATAACCCGATTAGGACTAGAACATATTAGTAACTACTGAACCTGCCCTCCGCAGGTAACCTGAACATAAAAATCAAGATTTTTCTATAAGAATGTTAAAATACCAAGATATTTGTTATATATTAAGTGTAATTATAATTATCGTGGCCGTTATCACTAAATTGCTAACTAATTAATGAATATAACAACAAATTACAACTTGTTTTAACTAGACTAATAACTCTAAATTTCTATGTTAATAAAGTTAAAATTGGAAATTAAACCAGGATAATCTGAGTATAAGAAACTTTACGTAAATAAGGGAAGCCTTGAATTACTTTAGTCGGCTTTTGGTTCATTGTATGTTGTGAGGGATACTGAGTTGATTAGTTAATTGCACTACGCTGTATAAATATTAGTGCCAGTTTTCATTAATTAAATGCCCATTATGGTAGTGCTATGTTTTATTTTGTTTTTTATTAATCATTTGAATATAGGTTGGTAGTGTACTTGTGTCTTTTAGCAAGTCGATGTTGTGAGCCACTTTTGAGTTGAAGTGGATTTATATATTAAATATAAAGCGAGAAATTTTGCTCCGTATTTCATGGGTTGAACTCAAGGTTGTAAAAGTAGCTAGTTGGGTACTAGTCCGTTGGGACCTTGTTGGGACTAATCCTTACAATAGGCCAAGTTGAAGACTTCGTACGTTGACCAACTTTGACCGATTTAATCAAATAAATCCGAATTTGAACTGATAAATCGTGCTTTGACCGACTATGTTGGATTTTTGACAACTATGACTGAATAAATTGGCCGAGTCGGAGTCTAGTCGGACTACTTTAAAATCCCGACTAGTCGGTCTTGTCAGGGGCTTATACAACCATGGTTTTATTCCGGTAAAGTTTTACAACCATGGCTGAACTACACTTGCGGCGTTTAACGGTGTGCAATATCTATATAACTTTGCGGTAATTTTATATAACCTTACTAAGCAAATCTTAAATTACAAGCTGTCCCCTTGACACATGTGAGCTCGTCTGCCTGCCGTGCGTGCATATTAATTGTGTTACGTTTTTTATGTGGCAGTGTTGCTAAGCATCTGGAGTCTGCTAATACAATGTTTTCGTTTATATGGTGGATTGTTGGATTCTACTGGGTGTCTTCCGGTGGTCAACATATCACTCAGAATGCACCTCAATTATACTGGTTTGTCTTTCTTTCATCCCTTAAAGATTTTAATATGTAAATAATGTTTTTCTCATAATAAAATTTGCATGGTTTCTTTTCAGGCTGTGTATTACATTCTTGGCATTTGATGTGTTCTTTGTCGTTATTTGTGTTGCTGTTGCATGTATAGTTGGTATTGCTGTTTGCTGCTGTCTACCCTGTATTATCGCAATCTTATATGCCGTCGCTGATCAGGTATTTCTTGTGCATTAGACTAGTGGTCCTTTTGTGTTCTGTGAATGTGGCAATGTTTATATATTAACTAAATTCCAATTCTAAAGTACTGCAAGTACTACATATAATTAGCAATGGAGATCTATTGACTGCAAAATAACCATACATGATAAAATGCGACTTAGAATTGGTCTATAATAAATTGATAACATAGAAGAAACCACAATTTTGACATGTTAACTGAATAACGCGCTCTTTCTTTTAGTTCGTTGTTTATTCTATAATTTGTATGTCTATGTTTCCTTAGGAACTAAAATGAACTAGTGGGCTTATCTAGGAAGATGAATAGTAGCTAATTAATTATCAATAAATGTATGTTATGGTGTAATTGCAAGGAATAACCATCATATTTGTCGGGATCCAGATTTCCGTAATGATTTTTGCGTAACATTTTTTTGGAAGTGTTTGTTAAACTAGTGAAGTGCTTGTTTGTATAATGCTCCTAGTTGATGTTGTCATATTAACTACTTTTTCAGTTTTTAATTGAAAGGTTTATCCTAAGTTGCTGCATATAGAAGTTAGGTTTCACTTTCGGTAGCGGTAGTCATATAATTTAACATTACTCGTGTCTTTAGTACCCCATGTAATGTTTTATCTGCATGCTGCTATTGGAACAGGAGGGTGCAACCAAGGATGATATTGAACGGCTGCCTAAATACAAGTTCAAGAGGATAGATGATTTTGAGAAAGAAAATGGAGAGATCCAGAAAGGTTATGGTGGAATAATAGTTGATTGTGATACTGATGCACCCATTGAACGAGCTTTATCTGAGGAAGATGCTGTAAGTTTTCCAATCTTTTGATATTTAAACTTAATTGGCGCACTTTAGTAAATTGATAAATGTGTTTTGACCATTGGTTAGCAATCTGATACTTTCATGATTAGTCTAAAACTAGGGGGGATATCCTTAATTTGAATTATTAATTAACACTATAAATGTGGTGTCTATATCCAACATGATCAACATCCCAACTCCAACCCAATGCATATAGACATATAGTAAGTGTTATCCAACCTTTACTTTGATAAACTGTATTAGTATTAGTCTAAACTAATAACTAAAGTGTATATATGGCATCACTTCGCCACCTTTTTCAGTACAAGTATTATCATAATTCTTTCGAGTTTATATACTTACAGGAATGTTGCATTTGTCTTTGCTCATACGATGATGGAAACGAACTCCGCGAGCTCCCATGTTGTCATCATTTTCATGCCACCTGTATCGATAAGTGGTTGTACATTAATGCCACATGTCCTCTTTGCAAGTTCAACATACTAAAGAACGGTAACCAAAGTGGCAGTGATGAAGTATAAATATTCAGCAGATACTGTTATTTTCAAGATTCTTGATCCCGACCCACCTCTGGTATACGATTACGATTATAATGTAAATTTGACTCAAAAATCTTGTTTGAAGTTTTAGACTTGTCAGGGTGAAGGGCTATAGAAGGATGAACCTCCTTTTTTTCGGCGTATTACTTGGAGATGTAAAGTTAAATGTTTTATCCAATCTACACGTTGTAGTGTAGTGTGAGTGAATACCTTGAGATGGTACAACTTTGGCTTTGTATTGCAAGTGTAACGGTGTTTGTGCAAGATGTTATGGAATGTAACTTATAGGCTTGCAAGGGGTAGACTGCCTATAGCGTTTATTGGCTTATAATTTGCACTGTAACATGTATATTTATCCAATCTTTCACTGTTTATTGTTGGCAAATTGCAGCATTCTGTCTTATTTTAAAAACATGTGCTCATTTAGGCCAGAAGATCAAATTCAAAGACACTGAGAATTTTTGTTTGAACAGTGAATACACACCATTTTTATTCACGATGAAACTCGAACTTACAAGCTCAAGGTTGATGAGCCCCTTGATATCGCTAGACCATAAGCCCTTTGGTTAGGTAATCTTAGTTTCAGGTGCATTTGTAGTACGATTTATCAAATTTATATTAGACCGGTCACTATGGGATTCCTTCCTGTCGTGAGTGTCGCGTCCTTCTTGCTCATCAGCCGATCTTCGTTCTGCGCAAGCATGATGTCTTGATTGTTTGTCTGGGGTTGGTCCTAGGGAAAAGTAGCAAAGAACTACTTAGGCGTTTTATTTGAAGTTATATAATGACTCTTTTCACATACAATGACAACTATCTTAGTTCTTATTCTTGTATATACTCATTTAAATCGTTGGTTCTAGTTTAATTTAAATTTTGTTCGTCGTCTATAAATATATTCTCATTTCAATTCAAATGATCAACAACTTAGATATCTCATTCTTATTTGTTCACTCGCAAATCCTTCATTCGCACCTCTGTCGAGCTCATTTTGCTAATCAGAATTTTTGCATAATTTGCACATCGTCTCCCAATCCATTTAGTCACCACCCACCACAACTTTCGTCCAACATCCATCACAACACCACTTCAACTAATGTCCACCATAACCATACTGAAATTAACCACAACCACTAACACAAAATCACACTGAAAACTTCAAACACCACCTTATCAACACGGAAAAATCTCTAACGTGGAAAAGAAAGAAAAGGAAAGCAAAGCATAAGTGGCTGAATTTAGTGATGGGCAAAAGTTGAAAGATGATGCGGACAACGGGAGAAGAAAATAAATTGTTAGAACGGGGTCAATTGTACTGAAAATGCCTTGAACAGGAATCCACAACCGGCTATTCTTTATGAAGATTCACAACAAAGTTACAAACATTGTGTTGATAACAAAAGGAATCTCGATCATATAACCTCTAAATGAAACAAACTACAAAGATACGTCAAGCAACATCCACGATGAATATAAGAATTAGTGGCAAAGTGGAATGAACGACGAAGACATAATGTGGGCGACACATGAAGGTTTTTTAGATTACAAAAAATGTGTTCTGTTAGTATTCCTCATGGCATAAACAATTGTAAGTTTAAATAATGAGACACAAATATATATATTTTTTCCAACTTGATTTTTTATTGATTTAATAATCAAAAATTTATAAAGTTAACTCTATTGGAATTACTAACTAATTGAATATATATTACAACATTCAGCATCAGTTGAGAACAAGCTCAAAGCTTAGCTAAAAATAGATGTTTATTTTGTTAATACCATCCTCTCAAATTTATGTATTTTCACCAAGTGACTGCGTTTATGTTACTGTTCACAATAGACAAAATCCATTGTCCGTCTACTCGCGTAGAAAGATTTAAAGGTGATTGCTCTAGAGAAACTTATCATCGAAAACCACATGAACGCTACACACTTACTGACATAGGCTATTATGAGCAAGAAAAATGTGAAGCGTGTAACTAAAAGCAACTAGATGAACGGTTTGGCTCAAATAGTTCTAAATATCCTTGTGTTATATTCACAGGTCATTGCAGATAAGGAAGTTGCAGCTGAATTTGCCCACAAGAAGCAACCTTATCATCAACCAAGTTCTGGCAAGATTTGATAAAGAAGTGGAAAGGATGAAGAGCATGCAAATTAAATGTGGCCGTGAGAGCATCAACATATCTAATAACGAACATTACTGGGAGTTAGATAACACTAATGGTGCTCAGTGAGACGGTGGTGGCTTTTTTGTATGAGAGATTTGATATATACGTAGTATATATGTTATTAATTATATACATATACATATATATAATATAAAATACATAATAGTATATAATAGCTCATAACTTGTTCCAAAACATTTTGACAAGTAAAGACTTGTAACCAAGGTTAGAGATTAGTGGATCGAGAAGTTGAAGTGACTATGCGGCCAAATCAGGGAAATATACGAAAATTAATCGGATTTTCAAAATTATATGTGTAAATACCATTAATAAAAAAGTAAACAAACATAATCTTTAATGATAATTGTCAAGAAACATATACAAAATCGTTTAATTGTTCAAATACTCCAAAACCCTAATTTTAATTCCTATTATAATGTTGGTATAAACTTTGACATTGAATGACTTTGACCGACTAAATCCGACATTTTTTGACCCGTTGACTAGCATTGAACGACTTGGGCCTAATCGAGTCCGACTAGTTACCAAACCTAACTAGTCCGACTTTTACAACCTTGCTAGAAACATACCCAAACACAACAGCCGAAGACAACTTTCGTGCATCAAGGTTGGCGTCAAAAGCATGGAGAATGGTTTCAGTTATTTACTAATGAAGTATCCAAATATCTTATTGTCATCAAGGACGGTAGAAGATGTATTTATTCTACAAACATTCAGTCATTCAGATAAACATAACCATGTCAGTCAGCTGAGACATGGTCACGAACCTTTGTGTATGCCTCATAAGCTCGGTACAGGCATGTTATATAAGGTAGCACGGCACAAGTAAATCAATTTATTTGAATCCTTTAGCTTGAACTCTATGGTGACGACTGTCAAGTTCCTCCCACTTCTTACCACAGATGCATCGACGATCACTTCTGCCTGTTGAAATAGAAAGATGTTGCATTAAAACGATCAAAAAAGAAATGATCTTAAACCGTAAATGGACGTGGTATGTAAAGACTGTGCATAACAGCTGTTGAGATTGATTAAACAACCACAAATTAGAAGTATATATCAATAAAAGATACTTTCATATGGCGAAATCACATATGGTTAATGTCATAAAATTATATAACTGTTATTCTTCCTTTACCTTCATAAGCTAATTAGTAGGCTAAGGCATTTAATTGTAGATAAAAGATTTCACTTCTCAATACATCTGAATAAGCTAAGATGGACATTTTATAATCTACTTAGCTAATTAAGAACTACAAGATCACTGCAGTTTTCTCCGCATGACATTTATTAGGATCACGCACAATCTGGAAGTTTTATCACTAAGTATTTGACTAATCTAGACCTAAGTGAACAATTGCCAATTTATCAAATGATGAAACACACTGAATCAGATCGAATACGTACTTCGTTAACAGCAGCCGCAAGATAGTCGACGCTTAATTCACCAAGAAAAAGCTCTTTATCTTTGTTAACAACAGTTCTAGCACAAGCTATGGCCACAATTTCTGCAATTGCTCCAACTGCTCCTCCATGCAAGGTATTGTAAGCATTCTGCATTAACCATCACCGTGACGTCATATCATCATCAAAAGATTACACACATATACTTCTAATTTCTTTCATCAATTCAATTTCAATACATATATTATATAACAACCTAAAGTACACCGGTAGATTAGTAAATAACTAATAACCGATTTAACAACCTATATTCCAATTAGAAGCTTCAATTTCACTCTAATTAGGTTAAAATTCGAAAAATTTATATGATGAACAGTTAGACTAATTTTTTATTATAAAAATGAAATTGATCTAAAATAAAGCTAGAAACTAAGAGATTGAAAAAACTACGCAAACGTAAGGTTTAACGGTGACGATGGTGGTGACACGGCCACGATGAATATGTTGAACTTTGATCAAGTTGCGAATCAAATCGGCATGAATATCTTCGCCGGTGAACTTCGACGGAATTACAGAAGTATTTCCGACTCTATTGATGAATCTGGAAACCTCCGTCATCGTTTCCGACGGCAAGTCTTTATATACGACGGTAGTTGCCATTTCCCCAAATTTTCTGCTGAATGAATAGAGAACGATGGATGCATTCCAGAAATACCCTCATATATATTCATATATATCTTAAAAAGTTTGTGTAATAAATATTTAAAGGTATTTTAGTAACACCGAGTGGATCTTTTTCTTTTATTTTTGGGCAAAAAATGATTATATTAAAAGGAGAACACTTCATAAAAAAAAAAAAATAAAAAAAAAAAAATGATGAAGGTTCAAATGAAGGAATTACAATGACGGAGTTGAGACTCGGTCATGAGATGAGAATTACAAGAAAGCAACAAATCTTAATAGCATAGTAATAAAGGATTAAGATGATAAGATCCCAAACGTACGAATGTAACCTGTGACAATACTTGAGATTAATAGCTCAAAGAAAGGCCTTTAAATTGATGCTCCTCTTGACGGAACGAACCCCTTTTGATTTCTTTATCACATGTTTTAATATCGGCACAATCTTGATCACCATTGGACGCGTTCCATGATTTTAACTTAAGCTTTAACATACGAAGTTGTTCACCAATCTTGAAAGCAGCCCAACCATCGATTGAAAAGGAGTTCATCTGTTCTCACACATTTTTAAAAAAGGTGGCGATCCAAAGTTGTTTCTTCCAAGCTTTAATTAAGGAAAAGAAATCTACTCTCCATATCGATAAAATACCTCCCAATCTACCATTGGCATCCACTTGTATTGAATCAAAGGCGTGAAGTTTTCATATCTCATTAAGAGTCGGTTGCGTAACCGTTTTGACCATTGTTTCTTGAATTGCCAAAAATTGGATTTGAAAGCGATTAAGTATTGACCCCGCCATTCGGCCTCTTAACTTGTTGCCTAGACCGTGGATGTTCCATGAGGCGAGCCTCATGGTTTAGAATCGTTATCAGGCTGATCTTCTTCGTCAGCCATGTTATGCAATAACACTCCAAAGTTAACCATTTCCTCATTGAAAGTTAGTTTTTTAGCCCCAAATTGTTGCCCGTTAATTTCACTCTTTTTGAAGTTTGATTGTTTCCTAACTGCATGACTGATTGTGATGACTCGGGAATTTCCGACCAAATTTAAACCTGAATCTTATTTGATTTCGATACGATAAGCAAAGTCTGTAATGTTGAGTCTCAAAAACTTTTGAACTTTATTCATGTAATTATTTAAACCTTTGACGATTCCCGACGATTCACGAACAATTGTGTGTAAATAAATATGTAAATATAAATGTAAGTATATATATAATAATAATTGGAAAGAATAAAATATAATATAAACATTAAAGTTAAATATGTAAAATAAGATATAAAATAATTAAACTGATTCTATATATGTATATAAGACTTTTTATACATAGCTGATATTGTATGTATATAGTAATAAATATAAAATATATAAATATTGACAAATCAAATATAAATTCTATGGATAATTATTATTATATTGTTGTAAGATATAAATTAAATGCTCAAAATATGTTGTTATGTATATATGTATATATATATCTTAAAGAGGAGATATGTAATATTATTATATTAAATTTAATTACAAGTTGAATATAATTGTTATATTAATGTTATTATATTACTTTCATTATCAATTTTGATATCTGTATTATTAATAGATTAGTTTAATATATAGTATATATATATATATATATATATATATATGAAATTCGATATGTATAAATTGTTATATCAATATTATTATACTTACTTTCATTATTAATAGTAATGTTAATATCAATATACAATTATTTAATATAATGTATAAGTTAATACATTTAATTTATCATTAAAATTAGTAGTAAAATTATAATTTTAAGTTATTATGATTATTTGTTATTATTTTCTTTATCAACATTATTATTATTATTAGTACTAATATAATTATATTTATTAGAAAATAATACAATCTATTATTATTATCTTTAGTAATATAATTATTATCATTTTTATGATTTTAATATCATTATTATTTATTATTATTGATATAAATAATTATCAATATTATTAATAATATATTTATTAATTATTAATATTAATTTAATTATATAAATTATAGAAGTCAAGAAGAGGTACGATTCTGTTAGCTTTCACCATCAAATATTGTTGTTAAAGTTGTTTCTGTCTACAAAGTTGATTCCAAACAATCCCAAATCAGATATAAAAGAACAAAATCAGTTGTGTGTAGCCATCTGTTTAATTTTTTTTATTCCATCTGATACAAACTGCTCGTACTTACTGTCTGCCATTGTTGCACGTCCCAATCCAGCTTCATTACAACCAAAATAAGATCAATTATAAGTATCTTATTCATTCAGTAACTCAAACAAATCCATTTTTCCCTGCAATTCGAAAACAGAAAATAAAAAGCTTGATAAAACCTCTGTTCTTACACCTTTTTATCAAAATTGAGAAATCGAATGAAAATACAAAATGTGATAATGCAGATATGTTAGGAATCTTGTATTCAAACTATCTGCAAGTTTTCAAGTCGTAATTCGCGAAATCAAAGTTTAATTTTGTAAGTCAAAGTTTTATTACAAAAAGTCAACCAATGTGTTCATAGCAAAATTTGAGTTCAATCCAATGTTTTGGATTCAATTGAGATTACAGAAAGCCTATACGTTTGATTTGAAACCATTTTCGTGTAGAAATATTCGTCTAAAACTTTCACAAAATGGAAATCCTATTTTTTTTTTCAATAGCAGCGACGGTACCTGGCTGCTCTACTTCTTTATTTTTTTTGCTGTTTAAATTAACTAATTTATCCAATCAGAGTTTGTTATAAGCCTATTTAAAGTCCTAAATCTAATTAGTAATTCGTGATAAGTTGATACATCGGTTTTGGTCGACTGGTTGATGTAAAGAAGAAGGGGAAACACGGTTTATGTGGGTTAAATAGTTTAATTTAGAATACAAATCAGAAAACGGGCAATAGCTCAGATGGTTAAGTGATGGTGTTGGGTTTCGAGTGGTCTCGGGTTCAATCCCTGCTGGGTGCAATTCTTTTTAACATGAGCTTATAAGGTAGTTTTCCATATCAAATTATTATTATTAATATTATTATTATTGTTGTTATTATGATTATTATTAATTATTATGAATACTATGATGATGATTATTATTGTTATTCATTAAGTACTAGAATTATAATCGTTATTAGTATTATTATTAAATAATACGAACATTAGTAATTATTATTATTGTTACTAATACAAAGTATTAGTTACCCTTTATTATAATTATTATTATCATAACTCTAGTTACAATTATGATTACTATTAAGATTATTGTTATTACTAATACTAATATCATTATAAGTAATAATATTAAGTAGTATGATTATTAATAATATCATTATCAATAAGATTCCTATTATTATTATAAGTTTTAGTTGTTATTATTATTATTATTATTATTATTATTATTATTATTATTATTATTATTATTATTATTATTATTATTATTATTATTATTATTATTATTATTATTATTATTATTATTATTATTATTATTACTATAAGTATCATTAATGAACTACTACTAAAATTACTATCTTTAGAAATTAAAATTTGTTATTTTTTATATAGTTATTATTAATATCAGTATTATTACCGTTATCATTAATACTAGAAGTATCATTATTATTAACATTATAAGTATCATTAGAATTACCAATTTATATAAAGTTTTCATAATTATTATTATTACTATCAAATCTAATAGTATTATTACCCTTATTTTAATATTTTCATAGAGTTAACCAACAAATGATACCCAGATAACAATATACTTAGTACACATCATAAAAAAACTATATTAATATCTTATTATTAATATATAAAATAAATATACTTAATAAGATATATAGTTTATTAATATAAAAATTAAATCACTAATAATAATAATGTATATATTTGTCTGATTACAAGTATATGTTTTAATATATATACAAATGATATAGGTTCGTGAATCCAAGGTCAACCCTACACTTGTTCAATGTCGTCATATGTATTTTTACTACAAAATACAGTATGATGAGTTTCATTTGCCTTTTTACCCTTTATATTTTTGGGCTGAGAATACATGCGCAATTTTTATAAATGTTTTACGAAATAGACACAAGTAATCAAAACTGCATTATATGGTTGAATGATCGAAGCCGAATATGCCCCTTTTAGCTTGGTAGCCTAAGAATTAGGGAACATCACTAATTTTGAGAATTAGTGCACGCCTAATTGACGCGAATCCTAAGATAGATCTAGTGGGCCTAACGAACCCCATCCAAAGTACCGTATGCTTTAGTACTTCGATGTTATTTTTATCATGTCCGAAGGATTTCCCGAAATGATAGGGGATATTCTTATATGCATCTTGTTAATGTCAGTTAACAGGTGTTCAATCTATATGAATGCTTTTTGTCTCTATGTATGAGACGTATATTTATAAGAACTGAAAATGAAATTCTTGTGGTTTATTAAAATGATGGAAATGATTATTTATGTTAAACTAATGAACTCACCAACCTTTTGGTTGACACTTAAAAGCATGTTTATTCTCAGGTATGAAAGAAATCTTCCGCTGTGCATTTGCTCATTTTAGAGATATTACTTGGAGTCATTCATGACATATTTCAAAAGACGTTGCATTCGAGTCGCTGAGTTCATCAAGATTATTATTAAGTCAATTATAATTGAATATATTATGAAGTGGTAGGCATGCCGTCAACTTTTGATGTAATGAAAGTTTGTCTTTTAAAAACGAATGCAATGTTTATAAAATGTATCATATAGAGGTCAAGTACCTCACGATGTAACCAACTATTGTGAATCGTTTATAATCGATATGGACTTCGTCCAGATGGATTAGGACGGGTCGTTTTAGTTGGTATCAGAGCGGTGGTCTTAGCAAACCAGGTCTTTTATTAGTGTGTCTAATTGATAGTTGTTTAGATGCATTAGTGAGTCTGGACTTTGACCGTGTTTGCATGTTAAAAGTTTTGCTTATCATTTCTAGTCAGAAATCATCTGCTTATCATCCTTAGGAAATTACCTGCTTATCATTCTTAGCATAGACACGTCTTACTGCCTCTATTGCATAGATAGTGTATAGACAAATTCATATCTTAGCGTATATGTTATTGTTACCTTTGCCTGACAGCTTCCGTAGATTCCTCAGTAACTTATGGGATTTTAGTATTATATATGCATATATAAATCATGTATTGCAGGGTACTAATCTACATCCTATAATATATTTCTTATCGAAAATACTTCATCTGATCGTACGAGATGAATCCCTCAACCAGTTCGAGTCCCTCAGATTTCGATAGCTATTCCGATAGTTATTCCGACAGCTATTCCGATATGGAGTTTCACTTAAGCTCCGAAAGCAGCATCACCAGAATGAATTAACCAATCATCCATCCCCAATTCATATGATGGGTTCGTAGTCGTCTTAATCAATGGAGACGAGAAGAAGGCGATCCTTTCCATCAATCAAATTCACCTCTTGGCAAAGAACCTGAAGCACTTACCGGCGAACCAATTCGAAACACCATTTTCACACTCATTTCCCGAATACCTCGTCACGATTATATTCTATCTAAAATTCTAAACCTTATTCATCCGCTCGTTCCGACCGACAGTCATTCCGGAATAATAGAATAAGTCAACGAACTTCGCGCTCGAGTAATCAATTTGGAGAATATGGTGCAAAATTTACCAGCTTCAGCAACATCGCCGGCACCAACAGTGCCATCAGTAATAGCACCAGTACCATCAACAATCCATGCCTCAACATCTCATTATGTACCTCGAATATAATCATTGTTCTATGTATCGTTCTACATCAATTACCTTCGTTCCTCATGGCGATTATGTAATCTCTAATATTTTAGAGATTATGTACTCTAGATCAAATGATAAATCAAATGAGATTAATATCATATTAACTCATTAAATCTATGATTGCATCTGAATAAAATATATATGTAAGTATATTTTCATAAAGATTGTAATTAAAATTCTTTTATACGAACTGTTAATGGTGAAAATATTTTAACGGGTAGGTAATACCCGAGGAATATTTAGATTTCACATTAATAAGTTACATTGTACATTCTTCGAATCTGATTCAACAGTCATTTACTATCCTACTTACATCCACAGATATACGTATCTGTTCACTGTAGAATAACCATTTTCATATAATTTCATATTTGGATTTTGATCTATCAGAATCCAACAAGTGGCATAATGAAGAAAAATTGGACAAAATAAAATTTGTTAGAAACAAACGAATTAACTATGAGAAATTCTGTTAAGAATTCACGCTAACAAAATCCTAGCTAACTATTCCTAGCTAACTGTTAATTCCGTATTACCTTTTAATTATCGTAATTTATTTATCGTAATTTATTTATCGCATTTTATTTATCACAATTTTAATTCTCGCAATTTTATTTATCGTTATTTAATTTCTGTTATTTATTTTACGCACTTTAAATATCGGGACATGTATACAAGGTTTTGACATATCATATCGACGCGTCTATATATATTATTTGGAATAACCATCGACACTCTATATGCAGTAATGCTGGAGTTAGCTATATAGGGTTGAGGTTGATTCTACAATAATATATATAGTTTGAGTTGTGATCGAGTCTGAGACGAATACGAGTCACGATACGTATTAATTAATTCGAATATTATATATTAAACTATATATGAACTATTAAATTGCTAACTGTGGACTATCAACTGTGGACTACCAACATTGGACAATTAAAATGAATTAAAATATTGACTATAACATATGAAACTAAACAATTCTTCAAGTTTGCCACTTGATTTCATCTTAAACCTCATTTGTATCTTGACGATTCCAATCTGCGTTCAAACATTTCATAATTCTTGAAAACACTTCAATCGAGAGGACGAACCAACCGCACTTCATCTACGGAAGAAAAGATTGATGCATATAGTATGCACCTAAAAACACTCGGAACCTGAGTAAATGTTCAAAACGTATCTGTGCTAACCCTTTAGGAGTTGTTATTACCAAAAATAACTTTGCAATCCCTTTTCAAATTAGCCAATTTTGTCATAGCTCCAACAAGTCAACTTCGACTTTTCGTTCGGAACAACTTTATTATAACCTTGAAATATATGCTTGTTCTTTTATTGTTACCGGAGAACCTTTTATATTCCACCATATTACCATCAGCGTTTAATCATCTAAAAACACAATTCTCTTGAAACCACCTCGGATTGATAACCGATGATTCAGTTATGGTAGCATTAAATGTAGAGGAAACAGCAAAATCGTAGATGGTCTAAACGGCCAAAAGTTCGATAATAAAGAATGGAATGTTGGGAATGCTCGATAGAAAATTTGGAACAGAAAGACATATTGAGCTAACCATGAAGGAGACCAAGGACAAATACAAGGACCATACCCTATATTCAAAGAATCCAAGTAATTCTGGATCCGTTGAAATCTTTAGAGAATATCTTGCTCCGAAGTCATGTTAAAATCTTGCGAAAATTTTTTCTTCATCAACCTTCGAACTTGGAAATTCCAAAATATCATCATAAACATCTTTGATATTTCTGAGGATATTTTCATAAATACTCTCGTCCTAAATTATTTATCTCTTTGTGCTATCTATACTATCTCATAAAGGAAACTACTTTAGTTTCTAAATTTCTTTAAAATTCGAGTTTGAATTATGAATGATTTTGAAGTAGTATTGGAAATTGATGCATGAGTTAGTATAGTATAATGACACTTGATCAACGTGATTATATTACAGTAAGTCATGCCGAGTTTCTAATGGAATGTGATGATTCGCAGATCATAACGTCATCATGTGCCATGTTACACAACTCTTGTATTCTATATAACCTCAAAAATATCAAGAAAATATTTTCTTGATGATTCGGTCTTTTCCAGATATTCTGGTAATTCGACAAATCAAATCATGCTACTACATTTCCTTTCTACCTTGTATATTATGATAATTCATACCTACGAATTCTGGACCATTACTTGCGAAAAGAAAACAAAAGCATGAAGATCCGAAATAGAAAGAGGGTATAAATCGCAGCAAATAAGAGAGAGCATTAACTGTGAATGACGATAATTATAGAAGACAGAAACAGGGACTCCAAAATATAAGGGAGAATATGAAGCTCAATAACAACACGGAAGTTACAAACTGTGGATATTAATAGGAATTGCAATATAAAGACACGGTAGAATTAGGAATAGTATCACCCCAAGATAATAGTAGAAGTAAACAGATTTTTCTGGTGGAAGATTGAAAAGAAGGATGACAGAAATGATAATTAGGAAAAATATTAAGGATTAGAACTGGACTAAGCATTTTCACAATCTTTTGGATGTATGAACTAAGAAAGAAAGTATATGAATGGTGAGAATAATGGAACGGAAAAGTTTAATTTATAATGGAAATATCAGACAGAGTAATCGAGGCAGATCACCGTATTTAATTATAGAGATCTTAATTTCCTTATTCGTCGAAGAATCAAATCTTTTAGATTTCGAAGATTTTCTTTATATCCCTTGAATTCCGGAATTCAACCAAGACAACGTCAAAAGTTAAAACGAAACTTCATTTATTCATTTCACACTTTTGTGATAGCTTCATTCGTGCTCTTCGAATAATCGAATTATTTTATCTGTATTATTCAATAATGATAAAACTCTATTTATCAGCTCATACTCGTCAGAGAAACATATTTATTGTTAGCCATAACGACCTCACTCAAATTTCGGGATGAAATTTCTTTAACTGGTAGGTACTGTGATGACCCGGGAATTTCTGACCAAATTTAAACCTGAATCTTATTTGATTTCGATACGATAAGCAAAGTCTGTAATGTTGAGTCTCAAAAACTTTTGAACTTTATTCATGTAATTATTTAAACCTTTGACGATTCCCGACGATTCACGAACAATTGTGTGTAAATAAATATGTAAATATAAATGTAAGTATATATATAATAATAATTGGAAAGAATAAAATATAATATAAACATTAAAGTTAAATATGTAAAATAAGATATAAAATAATTAAACTGATTCTATATATGTATATAGGACTTTTTATATATAGCTGATATTGTATGTATATAGTAATAAATATACAATATATAAATATTGACAAATCAAATATAAATTCTATGGATAATTATTATTATATTGTTGTAAGATATAAATTAAATGCTCAAAATATGTTGTTATGTATATATGTATATATATATATATATCTTAAAGAGGACATATGTAATATTATTATATTAAATTTAATTACAAGTTGAATATAATTGTTATATTAATGTTATTATATTACTTTCATTATCAATTTTGATATCTGTATTATTAATAGATTAGTTTAATATATAGTATATATATATATATGAAATTCGATATGTATAAATTGTTATATCAATATTATTATATTTACTTTCATTATTAATAGTAATGTTAATATCAATATACAATTATTTAATATAATGTATAAGTTAATACATTTAATTTATCATTAAAATTAGTAGTAAAATTATAATTTTAAGTTATTATGATTATTTGTTATTATTTTCTTTATCAAAATTATTATTATTATTAGTACTAATATAATTATATTTATTAGAAAATAATACAATCTATTATTATTATCTTTAGTAATATAATTATTATCATTTTTATGATTTTAATATCATTATTATTTATTATTATTGATATAAATAATTATCAATATTATTAATAATATATTTATTAATTATTAATATTAATTTAATTATATAAATTATAGAAGTCAAGAAGAGGTACGATTCTGTTTGCTTTCACCATCAAATATTGCTGTTAAAGTTGTTTCTGTCTACAAAGTTGATTCCAAACAATCCCAAATCAGATACAAAAGAACAAAATCAGTTGTGTGTAGCCATCTGTTAATTTTTTTTTATTCCATCTGATACAAACTGCTCGTACTTACTGTCTGCCATTATTGCACGTCCCAATCCAGCTTCATTACAACCAAAATAAGATCAATTATAAGTATCTTATTCATTCAGTAACTCAAACAAATCCATTTTTCCCTGCAATTCGAAAACAGAAAATAAAAAGCTTGATAAAACCTCTGTTCTTACACCTTTTTATCAAAATTGAGAAATCGAATTAAAATACAAAATGTGATAATGCAGATATGTTAGGAATCTTGTATTCAAACTATCTGCAAGTTTTCAAGTCGTAATTCGCGAAATCAAAGTTTAATTTTGTAAGTCAAAGTTTTATTACAAAAAGTCAACCAATGTGTTCATAGCAAAATTTGAGTTCAATCCAATGTTTTGGATTCAATTGAGATTACAGAAAGCCTATACGTTTGATAAACCATTTTCGTGTAGAAATATTCGTCTAAAACTTTCACAAAATGGAAATCCTATTTTTTTTTCAATAGCAGCGACGGTACCTGGCTACTCTACTTCTTTATTTTTTTTACTGTTTAAATTAACTAATTTATCCAATCAGAGTTTGTTATAAGCCGATTTAAAGTCCTAAATCTAATTAGTAATTCGTGATAAGTTGATACATCGGTTTTGGTCGACTGGTTGATGTAAAGAAGAAGGGGAAACACAGTTTATGTGGGTTAAATAGTTTAATTTAGAATACAAATCAGAAAACGGGCAATAGCTCAGATGGTTAAGTGATGGTGTTGGGTTTCGAGTGGTCTCGGGTTCAATCCCTGCTGGGTGCAATTCTTTTTAACATGAGCTTATAAGGTAGTTTTCCATATCAAATTATTATTATTAATATTATTATTATTGTTATTATGATTATTATTAATTATTATGAATACTATGATGATGATTATTATTGTTATTCATTAAGTACTAGAATTATAATCGTTATTAGTATTATTATTAAATATTACGAACATTAGTAATTATTATTATTGTTACTAATACAAAGTATTAGTTACCCTTTATTATAATTATTATTATCATAACTCTAGTTACAATTATGATTACTATTATGATTATTGTTATTACTAATACTAATATCATTATAAGTAATAATATTAAGTAGTATGATTATTAATAATATCATTATCAATAAGATTTCTATTATTATTATAAGTTTTAGTTATTATTATTATTATTATTATTATTATTATTATTATTATTATTATTATTATTATTATTATTATTATTATTATTATTATTATTATTATTATTATAAGTATCATTAATGAACTACTACTAAAATTACTATCTTTAGAAATTAAAATTTGTTATTTTTTATATAGTTATTATTAATATCAGTATTATTACCGTTATCATTAATACTAGAAGTATCATTATTATTAACATTATAAGTATCATTAGAATTACCAATTTATATAAAGTTTTCATAATTATTATTATTACTATCAAATCTAATAGTATTATTACCCTTATTTTAATATTTTCATAGAGTTAACCAACAAATGATACCCAGATAACAATATACTTAGTACACATCATAAAAAAACTATATTAATATCTTATTATTAATATATAAAATAAATATACTTAATAAAATATATAGTTTATTAATATAAAAATTAAATCACTAATAATAATAATGTATATATTTGTCTGATTACAAGTATATGTTTTAATATATATACAAATGATATAGGTTCGTGAATCTAAGGTCAACCCTACACTTGTTCAATGTCGTCATATGTATTTTTACTACAAAATACAGTATGGTGAGTTTCATTTGTCTTTTTACCCTTTTATATTTTTGAACTGAGAATACATGTGCAATTTTTATAAATGTTTTACGAAATAGACACAAGTAATCGAAACTGCATTATATGGTTGAATGATCGAAGCCGAATATGCCCCTTTTAGCTTGGTAGCCTAAGAATTAGGAAACATCACTAATTTTGAGAATTAGTGCACGCCTAATTGACGCGAATCCTAAAGATAGATCTATTGGGCCTAATGAACTCCATCCAAAGTACCAGATACTTTAGTACTTCGATGTTGTTTTTATCATGTCCGAAGAATTTCCCGGAATGATAGGGGATATTCTTATATGCATCTTGTTAATGTCGGTTACCAGGTGTTCAATCCATATGAATGATTTTTGTCTCTATGTATGTGACGTATATTTATAAGAACTGGAAATGAAATTCTTGTGGTCTATTAAAATGATGGAAATGATTATTTATGTTAAACTAATGAACTCACCAACCTTTTGGTTGACACTTAAAAGCATGTTTATTCTCAGGTATGAAAGAAATCTTCCGCTGTGCATTTGCTCATTTTAGAGATATTACTTGGAGTCATTCATGACATATTTCAAAAGACGTTGCATTCGAGTCTTTGAGTTCATCAAGATTATTATTAAGTCAATTATAGTTGAATATATTATGAAGTGGTAGGCATGCCGTCATCTTTTGATGTAATGAAAGTTTGTCTTTTAAAAACGAATGCAATGTTTGTAAAATGTATCATATAGAGGTCAAGTACCTCGCGATGTAACCAACTATTGTGAATCGTTTATAATCGATATAGACTTCGTCCAGATGGATTAGGACGGGTCGTTTTACTGATCTCGCTGGTAGTATCGAAAAAAATCAGAGATGTTTGGAACTTCATCGATCCAAGAATTGGTTAAGTCTTTGGACTTCTTCTTGCATTCAACTTTCTTGTTTTGAATAAAAAGTTCTTTTGTTTCTTTAACAGGTAGGCATCTTGATCTAATTTCTTCACATGATTTTTTACAACTGTTTTCGTAACATTTATCAGTATTGTTTTCGATCACTTTTGAAGCAAAGATGGCTCATTGTTGACAGTAGGTTTAATTGGAGTTGAAGAATTGGCTAACGATTGTTTAGAAGTGGAAGGGTCTAGTGATTTTTTTGACCAATAAGATTCTTTTTAACAAGGGTAGGATAGTCATTTAGGTCTAAAGAAAATGGTACACTTTGGAGGTTTGAAGCTACAGCCGAAAGTGACCTTTCATTTTTGTCAGACTCCTTTTGTACTTGATCCACCCTTTTTTTTGTAAACAAAGATGCTTTAAGGTCTTCAGCCGACCGTTTAAAGTGAAACCCTTTTTCCTTTTGACTTTTAATTGCTATAGTAACCTTTTCCATTGAGTTATGGATTACATTTGGAGTGATTACTTCTTTAGGGTTGGTAGATATTTGAGGAGTTTTGAAATTCAAACAATCATCGCTAATGTAAACTTCACCATCTTCCATCTTATATTCTATCACCGGTGAGTTAGATTTCGGTACCAACACCGAATTCAAATTTTGAACTTTATTTTTTTGATCAACAAAATCTTTATAGGAGCTTTGAAGAAACTCCTTGTATTTCTCAATGATATTTTTACCCACTGTTCCAATGATGTCATCAACAATAACCTCTTCAACCCATAAATTGCAAGAAGTATTAGCGACATTAGCTTTTGTGTATGAACTAATTGGTATGGGATCAGTTGCCTAAATTAGTGCATACAAAGTATCAGGCTGTATAAGAGAGTGTGTCGTACTATCAATATGAAGGAATCTCCCAAATGATTTTGCAACCTCAATTGCACACTCAGGCTAACAACAACTGAAAGAGATGCCTTTTATAGCCTATTTTGTGATTCCAGAGAACTTGTTTTTTCACTCTAACATTAGAATGACCTCTGTAAATTCCAACTCATTCATAGTTGGTCCCATCGTCAATCTTTTGTTACTTTCTTCATCGCTACAATACACAATATAATCATACGGTCCCCAAGTTGCTATTGATTCGAAGGCTATAAATCGACTTTTAGCCACTTGAAAAGTTTTAAAGCCTTAATGGGGTTTATGTCTACGACCAGAGCCGTTAGATGGAGGCAATTGTTGGGTTCTTGATTTAGAGATAAATTTATGGCCGGTTTGATATTAATGGAATCAGCTTCCTGCATATTATCACCATATTGGGGTAAGATTTGGATATTGAGGTCGGTCTTGGCATATCCAACGAAAAAAGACCTTCCATTAACTAATTTTCCGTTCATCTGTTGGACCACTTGATTAGCTTGGTGAATTTCACCAAATTTAACAAATGCAAAAGCTCTATCTTGTTTCCAAGATATGCCTTGAATTGTGCCAATTTTTTTAAAAATGTTCTTGATAATTGTAGGAGTTGTATATTTTGAGACACCTCCCAAGAATACCGTTGATTTTTTCGGGTATGAAGGATGATTAATAGGATGATGGTGTGATTGTTGTTTGAAGGTCGGAGCATTTTGATTTTGGTCTGATAAAGGAATTGAATTTGGGTATGTGAGTTGGAAAGTTTGGAAGGTTTGAGAGAGTTTAGGAGACATTGGGTTTTTCAACACTAGTTACATATAACTAATTACTCCTAACACTGAATGGATCTATCAAATATCAAAAAGAGAGTTGTAAATATCAATTTTTGTTTCCGAGTAATTCATGATCTATAACGTAAAATGTACAGAGTAATTTGTTGTTATCTGATTTACATAGGTTACCTAAGACCACTCCCTACAATCACTTACCCGCTAGTTACCCACCCATTACCCCTCATTACCCGTAATAAACTATAGGCACGAGCTAGTTACCCGCTTTAATTACCCGCACTCACCATCAATTTAACGGAAGTATGAAGGTTGGTTATAGTAATTGTGGGTCCCAGTGGCTTTTATTTTTTGGACTTGATGCTTTATTACTTGTTCGTTGTATATTAAGAGGAGTATTGTTTTAGCCATGATAGAGAGTTTTTAGTTATGAGTTAGTTATAGGATATTGGTGTTGATGTGGCGCTGATGTGGAAGGTTAAGAGGATGAATAGTTTAGTTACGATAGGGAGTGACCTTATATTGTTGTATAATGACAGTTTTTTTTTAAGCAACCATTTTAAATGATAATAAAATTATGTACATGAGGTATGCTAGAGATAGCATACGACAACACACGAAACGCAACTGAACAAACACGCTCTATCTATACATGATTTGAAATACTTTTGCCTATTTAGCACACTGAAAGCATCCTAACAAACACCCATTCTAACAGCAGTTAACGAATCAAACGATAATGGATTTAGCAACCAGTTGGACCAGCCAATCTCGAAACCTTTCACTCTACATGCAATCCATAAATGACTCATCATTTGAACTTCGCTAACAATTGCTGCACTGCAAACATTATTTCTTTTGAAAATTGTTTCATTCCTATGCTTCCACAATGTGTATCCGGTAACCCACTTAACCGCTTGCCAAAAAGATTTACCAAAACTTGATTAGAAGTTAAACCCATTACCTTTGAACAACTCGTCTAAATTGAGATTTTGAGGTACACCAATTTGCCACCAATTATAGATTTTGAACCAAACCTTGAGAGCTCTTTTACAAGTAACTAAAGAATGTTCCGTAATTTCTAAGTTATCATCACACACCGGGCATATTATCGAATCTAACTCAATACCCCGTTTGCCAAGCTCGACCCGACAAGAAATTCTGCTTTGGCTTGCCCGCCAAATGAACAACCCGACTTTGGAAGGAACCAAACTGTTAAGTAAAGTTTCACGATAGTTACTACCTTGAATCTGCGAATGATGATTAATTAACAAAGTCAGAAACTTGGTGGACCATCTTCCATTCGATGATAAGTTCCAGCTCCACGAATCCGAACCACCATTGCTGAATGAAATATTTGAAATTTTGTCTTCCAATTTCTGAAGTTCACAGAGAGCCTACCAGTTAACGATTTTGACCAGCTCCAATTGAACTGAATATAATTGTCTGTCTTTTGCAATCTCTCACTGACTATTACATCTTTTATTAAATCTAGTCTGTAAAGTCTCGATTACCTGTCTTTAAGAATGTTGCTACCACATCTTCCCAAAAAAGTGTTAATGTCTCGTCTGATAAAACTTTCCTGAAGGAGTTAGAGAAATCAATGCCTAAAGCATCAATGTATCTACCTGCCTCAAAGATTGTTTTCCAAGAAGATTTATTGCCTTTCGGCTTGATATTCGAATTAAAACCCAACCCTCCGTCCCACTCAAAAATACTCTTAATGATACGAACCCATAAAATATTCTCGTTGGCATGAAATTTCCACCACCATTTGCCCAATAATGCAGGATTTTTTTGATTTTAAAGAACCCACATTTAACATGGAGAGACACTTGATGATGGTCAATCAAATAAGAATAAGAATGTTGAAGAGGAAGATATGATGTCTTAGATGATTGTCAATGAAATTTTTTTTCCTAATGAAGTAAGTGGAATGGATCTTGGGATCCTGATATGAGTTACTTTTCTTTTCTTAAGTAATGATGAAGGAAATGAAAATAGCTAGTTGAAATATTAGAGGTATGTTAATGGGGATAAACAAAATGGAGTCAAAAAATTATTGTAAGACCCTGTTTCAGTTTCAGCCTTGATCAGTTAAATGGGATGCCGTCCAGTAGAGAAGGACTGGACGCCGTCCAATTGGTCTGTCGGGCCAGCTGTGTAATTTTAAGCTTTTAAAAGGGGTATGTTGGTCTTTTCACTTGATGGCCGGTTTTAAGCCACAAATGGGCAAGGTTGAGCTCATTCAACCTTATCTTCACCAACACGAACACTCTCATCCATATCTAGTGAGAGAGTAAGAGTTTAGAGAGAGAGAGAGAGAGCTTGATTTGGAGAGGAAGAAGTCGGATTCTCACCAAAGCTCGGGTTTTAAAGTTGTTCATCTCATTCACGGCTACGTTGTGGTAGTATTGGTAAGTTCAAACTCCGAATTTCATTTGTTAAAATTGATATTCAAGTTAGGGTTTGAGCTTGATTAGTTGTGAAACCCTTTTAGATGATGAAGTGGGTTTATGGTGACTAGTTATTCTTGTCACTTGGCGGGTTTTGGGTTGGTTGACATTTTGGCCATGTTTAGGCTTTGATAATGGGTATAATCACTAGTGTTAGTGATTATGGAAGTGTTGGAACCCATTTGGAGGTATTTGGTTGACTAATTTTGAAATGGGTCAAAATTAGGGTTTGGTGTCAATTTCGGCAAGACGAGTGTTTAACACTTGTGTTTGGGTTTATTTGGCGTATTATGACCATTTTCACTTGTGTTAGTGATTATTGGTTGGTTTAGACGCGGTTTGGTGCTTGGAAGTGCCATGGGTTGAAATTTGCACTAAGTGTCGATTTGAGTTGGTTTGTAAATCCACTCTAAGTGTGTTGTTTGTATTGTGATAATGGAATAGGTACTTTCCATTAGCGAGTTGCAGATTACTCAGTTGCATTCATCAAGACGACTAGGTGAGTGTTAATATCCTATGTGCATATGTATGTGTATGATGGGTGCGGGTCGGGTGAAGTGGTTCTCGGTTATAGAGCTCACTTCACATATAGGTGGATTTGATGGACTTGCGTATAAGTCCAATTGGCACGGTTGTGCGTTTTGGTTGACCACCTTTGGCGAGGTGCACACTTTGTGTGCACGTTATCACATGTGCTTGTGAAGTGGATTATATAACCCCAATGGCGAAGGGTTGATATTGAGTTGTGAATTGGATAACCCCGATGATGTGGATTTTTATAAATCCCAGGACAGTGGGTTTTGATTTGGGAAGTGAATCATGTGTGGATGCGGATTCACGATGACGCGTGTAGTTTCGGTCATCTTATTGAGGTAGTGATCTCGTGTGGATGCGGATTCACTAAGGCTCGTGTAATTCGTCCAACCTCGATGTTATTGTGATATTGAAGATAGTAGTCTCGTGTGGATGCGAATTTACTAAGGCTCGTGTAGTTCGGCCAATCTTCATTTCGGTATTGGGTTAAGGGGTTAACCTTGGGCGGTTTACGTATTTGATATGTATGTATATATATTATCGTATTGTTGTGATGTAGCTAGTCCACCGGCGTAGCTCTATGGTGTTGTTCATATTGTTGTTGGTGAACTTACATTGTTGATATTGTTAGCTTGTTATATAGCGATTGTACGGTATGCTTAGTTTAGCTTGCCTTTATGCTTGGATGCTCCGGTATGTGCTATTTGATTATTGTGTGGCGTGTCCATTTTATGCATATATATGTATGTAGTATATTCTCACTCACTAAGCTTTAGCTTACCCTCTCGTTGTTTACATTTTTATAGATTTGCATGGAGGTGGTGGCTCGGGTAAGCGTGGGAACTAGTGGACTCGCGTAGTTTGCTTTAGAGGATGTGCTTTTGGATTTGATTAGGATTGAGTAGCGTATCCCCAATCACCATGCTCGGTCTATGTTTTGTATTAAAACTAATTTGGGTCGATGTGGGCCCGGTGTTGTAAAACTCGATTTTAATGTGGGAATCTCTTAATTATAATTATATTAGCGTGTTGTGAAAACCTTTTCGTTTAAAAGTGTCAGGAAGCAGGTTTTTCGCCCGCGTGAATTCGACAAACTGATCAAAATTATTTAGTTCATTTGGACGCCGTCCAAAAGGCTTGGACGCCGTCCAGATGCACTATCTCACGATTTTTTTTAGGGTCGTGTTTTCGGTTGGATAATGGGTTGAGTCGTTACAAGTGGTATCAGAGCATGGTCTAAGGGATTTTGGCGACTTGAGATAGGTGCCTAGACTTAGACTTTTGTGTGTGCTTATTTGTTGCGGGACTTGTAGGTGAACGGGTCGGACGGGGACTTGGTTAGTGCCTTAGCGTGTAGGTGAACTAACTAGGATTGTGACTTGCGTTATGGTATTACTTCTTGCGTATGTTTTATCGCGTAGGGATTTTGTTTGTGTTGGTTAAATCATCGAGTGAGGCGGGCGTTGTACTAACAAGTTGATACGGCGTGTGCGCGTACTAATGACTTGCAAACCTTATTACTGGTGCAAATCGTGTCTACAAATGATGTACGACGAGTGTTGAGCAAGATGGGGCGGTGTTGTGCGTGTGGTTTTATACGTTTGTGGACTAATTGTTTTTGCATTCTTTAGAATGACGACGAGAAACGGGATTGAGACGAATGACGATGAGTTTAATGCTAGAGTTGCGGCAGCCGTGGCGGAGCAAATGGGTGCGTTTCGAGAAGAAATGGATAGGAAGTATTCCGAATTTCAAAGTAGTGGCGAAATGGAGCGTTGTCATAAGAGCTTCATGAGGACTAAACCCCCGATGTATGACGGGAAACCGGATCCTCTGGTAAGCACAACTTAGATCTCGGATGTTGAAGGGTGTTTTCGTACTATTGATTGCCCTCCCGAGAAGAGGAGAAGACTCGCTACTAGTTTGTTGCGGGGTAAGGCAAAGGATTGGTTGTATGATAAAATTGATATCGTTGGTGGTGAAGCTTTTATGGGGTTATCGTGGGACAATTTTAAGAAGGAATTCTTCGAGGAGTTCCAGACGCAAGCCGATTTAGCGGAATTGCGTGATGAGTTGCGAAATTTGCGACAAGGATCTATGGACTTGAATACTTTCAAGACGACATTTATTGCGAAGGCTCGTTTTTGCCCGGAGTATATTGGGAACAATCGTATGTTGATGGAAGAATTCTATCGAACTTTGAATGATGACTTGCAGGACAAAATTAGCACAGGTCAGGCGAAATTGTTTGCGGAGTTATTCGTCATGGCTAGGGGTTTCGAATAGTATTCGCGATCAGTGGTTAGTGAACCTTCAAGTAAGAGAAGGGTTGTTTCGTATGATGCTCCAAGTAAGAAAACTAAAGGTGCAAGTGTGAGCACGGGTGGTACACGGACGAGTATATCGGATTCTAGTGTGTCTAGGTGCTACAATTGTGGCGTGAGGGCTCACAAGTCTTGGGAATATTCGGTGCCAAAGGGTGATGGCACGGTGTGCTTCAATTGCCAAGAAGAAGGACATCGTAAGTCAGAGTGTCCCGAGTTAGCAGGGACGGGTGTGACGAGAAGACGTTAAGGTACTTTTCGTTTTAATGAATATGTCCTTTGATTATTTATCATGTGCCGATTGAGTTCGGGTTGTTAAATGCCTTGTGCTGTGCATAGTATTGTTATGGGTGATGTTCCTAATGGAATTACCCTACGGTGACGTTTTGATTGATGGCCGAAGGGCGTAAGACTTGGTGCAACTAAGCATTCCTTGGTGTTCGGGAAATGTTTCTACCAAGCCGTGTGTATGGGCTTTAGTGTTCGATCGTTAAGCGCGTGTTTGCTTTCGTGTTGAAGTTGATGAACCATGAGGTTCGACGGGTGGATAGAACTCTAAAGATCGAGTGTTGATCTCGATGTGTGTTAGTAATGGAGTCTACGTGACGCGATATTTGGTGCCTCCTTCATACCTACTAGCGTGGTATTCGACTTCGATGGTGTTGCGGTTACATTGTACTTAGGATACCGGAGAGAAACCCTTAGGTACATGAGTGACTAGGTGAAAATTTGACAAGCTAGAGCAATCGGAGGATTGCAAGATTAAATTTTGTGTAAATTGTGTTAAACTCTTCGTTCGAAGTGATTAAGGATAGGTTAAAATCCTTTGTGTGCTCAAGGTTGGAGCAAGGTATTATGATGTGTGTGGTTGTGAGATACTTTTATCTCGATGATGTGGTTACGAAACGGAGTTCTAAGTGGGGGAGTTTGAACCCTCGCACGAAGATGTTCTAGTGTATTGATATTGGACGATGCTCGTATGGATCCGGAGCTAGCGTTGAGACCTACGTTGGTCGATTGTGGTAAAGGTACGATTTGGAAAAAATTGTACTTATGGTTTTAGATTTAAATTATCACCGAGGTGGTAATGTAGTGAATCTCATTTAGAGATAATGGACGTGTTTGACGAGCAAGGTGAGATCCCTCGGTTAAGGGATGTGCGTGTTGGATTCCCTTCTAGAGAATGTGCCTATGTACGATATGGGCGGTTCTTGCTCGATTGTGTTGGTGTTGTATACGCGTACGTATGATGCGCGTATGTGTATGATGGATTTACTTGGGTGGGTTAGTCGCGGTGTTAAGACACCACCTGGGGTTTAGTGTTACGCGGTGTTAAGTACACTAGTGGATATTTGTTTGGAGTGGATGGTTAGTGTATTCCGTTAGGATTCACTATGGTGTAGCAGTGCGCGATGTTACACTACTCGTCGTATGAGGACAAAATAGCTTGGGTGATTGGTGGTTTATGGCCATTGACTCGGTCCGCTAACTTCACCATGGGAGTAGTGTTATATCGGTATGGTATAACATTATCGGGAAATGCGAGTACCGATGGGAAATGGGAGTACCATTCCTGTGTTGAGATTTGGGAGGTGATTCACGTGTGGATGCGGATTCACGATGACGCGTGTAGTTCGGTCATCTTATTGAGGAAGTGAGTCTCGTGTAGTTCGGATTCACAATGACACGTGTGGATGCGGTCATTCTATTGGGAAGTGAATCTCGTGTAGTTCGGATTCACAATGACACATGTGGATGCGGTCATTCTGTTGGGATAGTGACTCTCGTTTAGTTAGGATTCACTAGGGCGCTTGTAGTTCGGCCAATCCCGATTGTTGTTGCGGTGGAGGTGGTGAGTCGCGTGTGGTGAGTCGCGTGTGGTGCGGATTTACTAAGGAGTGTGTAGTTTCGGCCAGCCTTCATGTGGTTAGTATTGAGAACTATTGGTTGTTTTATACGCCAATGGTGGGGTCGTGAGGACCATGTTGTGTGATTAGTGATGCGATAGCCGTGTTTCGCTCACATGTTGTACGGGTGTGACAATAGTCGATTTTGTACACCATGGGATTAGCGTTGGCATCGTCGTTTTGGGTGCTATCGGTTTTAGCCGTTTGCTTATGATGTTACGATAGTTGCGTATTGGTCGTATTGCGCACTACAAGGGATGTTTAGTGATAAGTGTATCCGTACGGATTCGTTTGTTTGGTCTTCATCGTTCGGATTGTTGACCTTAGGTTGAGACTTGGTTGCTTTTAGCATTGTACTTGGCAAGGGTACGCTAAGGGATTGATATCTCAGTAAGAGATTGGTTAAGTTTTTCCCGATGTAAGGGATTGAGCAAGTTTTAGTGCTCGGATTCGTGAATTTGATAAATCGCGGTTGACGGTTTAGTGATTTAGGGTGATTCGTTGGGAAGGATTGCCTAGAGGAACTGGAAGAAACGCGTAATGATTCCTTATATGCTAAGCGTTCGTAGTAGTTTCGGATGTTGTGTGCATTGCATGTCTCAAAATGCGTGCACGTGTGTAATTGGTAAGTGGAATAATCTTCAAGATTACTGATAAATGTGGTGGAAGTCGGATTTGAACGCATGTTTGAGGACCATAGAGTATGGGTCCGGTTGGTTAAGTAATGGAGATCACGGGGACGTGATCCAATTTAAGTGGGGGAGAGTTGTAAGACCATGTTTCAGTTTTAGCCTTGATCAGTTAAGTGGGACGCCGTCCAAGAAGTGGGACGTCGTCCAGTAGAGAAGGACTGGACGCTGTCCAATTGGTCTGTCGGGCCAGCTGTGTAATTTTAAGATTTTAAAAGGGGTATGTTGGTCTTTTCACTTGATGGCCGGTTTTAAGCCACAAATGGGCAAGGTTGAGCTCATTCAAACTTATCTTCACCAACACAAACACTCTCATCCATATCTAGTGAGAGAGTAAGAGTTTAGAGAGAGAGAGAGAGAGAGCTTGATTTGGAGAGGAAGGAGTCGGATTCTCACCAAAGCTCGGGTTTTAAAGTTGTTCATCTCGTTCATGGCTACGTTGTGGTAGTATTGGTAAGTTCAAACTCCGAATTTCATTTGTTAAAATTGATATTCAAGTTAGGGTTTGAGCTTGATTAGTTGTGAAACCCTTTTAGATGATGAAGTGGGTTTATGGTGACTAGTTATTCTTGTCACTTGGTGGGTTTTGGGTTGGTTGACGTTTTGGCCATGTTTAGGCTTTGATAATGGGTATAATCACCAGTGTTAGTGATTATGGAAGTGTTGGAACCCATTTGGAGGTATTTGGTTGACTAATTTTGAAATGGGTCAAAATTAGGGTTTGGTGTCAATTTGGGCAAGACGAGTGTTTAACACTTGTGTTTGGGTTTATTTGGCGTATTATGACCATTTTCACTTGTGTTAGTGATTATTGGTTGGTTTGGACACGGTTTGGTGGTTGGAAGTGCAATGGGTCGAAATTTTCACTAAGTGTCGATTTGAGTTGGTTTGTAAATCCACTCTAAGTGTGTTGTTTGTATTGTGATAATGGAACAGGTACTTTCCATTGGCGAGTTGCGGATTACTCGGTTGCATTCATCAAGACGACAAGGTGAGTGTTAATATCCTATGTGCATATGTATGTGTAGGATGGGTGCGGGTCGGGTGGAGTGGTTCTCGGTTATAGAGCTCACTTCACATATAGGTGGATTTGATGGACTTGCGTATAAGTCCAATTGGTACGGTTGTGCGTTTTGGTTGACCACCTTTGGCGAGGCGCACACTTTGTGTGTACGTTATCACATGTGCTTGTGATGTGGATTATATAACCCCAATGGCGAAGGGTTGATATTGAGTTGTGAATTGGATAACCCCGATGATGTGGATTTTTATAAATCCCGGGACAGTGGGTTTTGATTTGGAAGTGAATCACGTGTGGATGCGGATTCACGATGAAGCGTGTAGTTTCGGTCATCTTATTGAGGTAGTGATCTCGTGTGGATGCGGATTCACTAAGGCTCGTGTAGTTCGGCCAACCTCGATGTTATTGTGATATTGAAGATAGTAGTCTCGCGTGGATGCGGATTTACTAAGGCTCGTGTAGTTCGGCCAATCTTCATTTCGGTATTTGGTTAAGGGGTTAACCTTGGGCGGTTTACGTATTTGATATGTATGTATATATATTGTCGTATTGTTGTGATGTAGCTAGTCCACCGGGCGTAGCTCTATGGCGTTGTTCATATCATTGTTGGTGAACTTACATTGTTGATATTGTTAGCTTGTTATATAGCGATTGTACGGTATGCTTAGTTTAGCTTGCCTTTATGCTTGGATGCTCCGGTATGTGCTATTTGATTATTGTGTGGCGTGTCCATTTTATGCATATATATGTATGTAGTATATTCTCACTCACTAAGCGTTAGCTTACCCTCTCGTTGTTTACATTTTTATAGATTTGCATGGAGGCGATGGCTCAGGTAAGCGTGGGAACTAGTGGACTCGCGTAGTTTGCTTTAGATGATGTGCTTTTGGATTTTATTAGGATTGGGTAGCGTATCCCCAATCACCATGCTCGGTCTATGTTTTGTATTAAAACTAATTTGGGTCGATGTGGGCCCGGTGTTGTAAAACTCGATTTTAATGTGGGAATCTCTTAATTATTATTATATTAGCGTGTTGTGAAAACCTTTTCGTTTAAAAGTGTCGGGAAGCGGGTTTTTCGCCCGCGTGAATTCGACAAACTGATCAGAATTATTTAGTTCATTTGGACGCCATCCAGTCCTTCAGAACTGGACGCCGTCCAGATGCACTGTCTCACGAATTTTTTTTTAGGGTCGTGTTTTCGGTTGGATAGTGGGTTGGGTAGTTACTATTATTAAGGAAGAGAAATTTATGTTTGTGTGATGTTATTGAAACACATTTAAAACACTGATAATGCTAAAAACGAACATATATTTCATAGCATTATCCCTCAAGAAAGACAAGCTTTTAGTTGCAATTGTTCTATTTACAAGTGATATTCGTTTAAATAATAAAAGGTGAAGACAAAAGACAGATTCGAAAAATTGAAGACGCAAACGACCAAAAAGCTCAAAATTACAAAGTACAATCGAAGAGGTTCCAATTATTGATGAGAAACGTCTCAAAATTACAAGAGTACAAGACGCGAAACGCAAAGTACAAGATATTAAATTATACGCAAGGACGTTCGAAAATCAGGAACCGGGACCAGAGTCAACTCTCAACGCTCGACGCAACGGACTAAAAATTACAAGTCAACGGAGTACAAGAATATAATATAATATATATATATATAATTAAATTTAATTATATATATTATATTATATAATAAATAAATAAGCAGCCCACGTTTTTAAAGACTTTTGAGCCTCCCCAGCTGGCCATGCGATCGCATGGCCTTGAAGGGCAAAGCCCATGCGATAGCATGGGGCTCTTTTCCAGCCCACATGCCTATAAAAATCGAGCTTTGGTGCATCAAAAATCCATATATCAATCTCTCTATCATCAACGTGTGTGTATATATATATATATATATATATATATATATATATATATATATATATATATATATATATTATAATTTTAATTTTAATTTTAATTTCCAATAATAAGGGTATGTTAGCGAATGTTGTAAGGGTGTAAGTCGAAATTCTGTCCGTGTAACGCTACGCTATTTTTAATCATTGTAAGTTATGTTCAACCTTTTTAATTTAATGTCTCGTAGCTAAGTTATTATTATGCTTATTTAAATCGAAGTAATCATGATGTTGGGCTAATTACTAAAATTGGGTAATTGGGCTTTGTACCATAATTAGGGTTTGGACAAAAGAACGACACTCGTGGAAATTAGACTATGGGCTATTAATGGGCTTTTTATTTGTTTAACTAAATGATAGTTTGTTAATTTTAATATAAAGATTTACAATTGGACGTCCCTATAAATAACCATGTACACTAGACCGGACACGATGGGCGGGATATTTATATGTACGAATAATCGTTCATTTAACCGGACACGGGAATGGATTAATAGTCTATGGACTTATTAAAATAGGGGTGAAATTATGTACAAGGACACTTGGCATAATTGATAACAAAGTATTAAAACCTTGGGTTACACACAGTCGATAACCTGGTGTAATTATTAAACAAAGTATTAAAACATTGTTACAGTTTAAGTCCCCAATTAGTTGGAATATTTGACTTCGGGTATAAGGATAATTTGACGAGGACACTCGCACTTTATATTTATGACTGATGGACTGTTATGGACAAAAAACCAGACGGACATATTAAATAGTCCAGGACAAAGGACAATTAACCCATGGGCATAAAACTAAAATCAACATGTCAAACATCATGATTACGGAAGTTTAAATAAGCATAATTCCTTTATTTTCATATTTAATTGCACTTTTATTTATCGCAATTTCATTATCGTTATTTACTTTACGCTTTAAATTAAGTCTTTTATTTATTTAATATTTTACATTAGGTTTTAACTGCGACTAAAGTTTTTAAAATCGACAAACCGGTCATTAAACGGTAAAAACCCCCTTTATAATAATAATATTACTTATATGTATTTGTATTTTTATAAATTAAAACTAATATAGCGTTAAGCTTTGTTTAAAAGATTTTCCCTGTGGAACGAACCGGACTTACTAAAAACTACACTACTGTACGATTAGGTACACTGCCTATAAGTGTTGTAGCAAGGTTTAGGTATATCCATTCTATAAATAAATAAATATCTTGTGTAAAATTGTATCGTATTTAATAGTATTTCCTAGTAAAAATAAAGCTATTTCATATACACCTCTACGCACATCAAGTATTTTTGGAGCTGCTGCCGGGGAATCGAAATCTAGCTTAAAAGTCGGAAGCGCAACGCTAATTTAAAAAAAAAAGATTTTTATTTTACTTTTATAAAAATACGTTTTTGTAAAAATACGTTTTAAAAATTCAAAAATAAAAAAAAGAAAAATAAAAAATTTTATATTTTTAATAGTTTGTTAAATATATATATATTTAAGTTTTATAAATTTTCTTTATTTTTATTTTAGTTTGTAAAAATATAAGTTTTATTTAATTTATATAAATATATTATAAATATATAAATCAGCAAAACAGAAAAAAAAAATAATAATAAAACTCTCGGCCCGGTACTATAGCAGCCCAAGGCCTGGCCCGTAACCCTAGCTCATGCGATCGCATGAGCCTGAAGGCAAATTCTCATGCGATCGCATGAGTGTCTCTGAGACTCCACAGTTTACCCTAATTCAGCATTTATTACGGGTATTATTTATTATTATTAATTTAAAACCCTAATTAGGTTTTTAATATTTAATTAGTTAGTTTAGATTTTAATTAATTTATGTATTTATGTTAATTAGTTTAAATAATTTATAAAATTAATACTTTTATAAAATAAATAATATAAAAATAATATTTTTATAAAAATTGTACTTTTTACAACTTTTAGTATATTTTTATATTTTGTCCCTTTTTATTTGTTTTTAGCGTAATTTTTATATTTTTCGCTCGTATTTACTTTTAATTCATAATTTTTGCCATAGTTATTTTTTTACTTCTAGATTTTTAGGCTTTGCCGTAAAATTCCTTAAGTGCTTTTTCTTTAGACTAAGATTTAGGCGCTTTAGAATTTTGCGACACCTTTTTAAAGTTTTAGTACCTTTTTAAGTTATTGCCGTTTGGGATATAGTTTTACTTGTAAGCTTTAATATTTTTAAACGCAACTTTTAATTCTTAGTTTTTAGTGCCTTTTAAGTTACGACGCGCTACTTTCTTATTTTTATTTTTCGATGCCTTTTACCTATGTATCAATTATCACTCCAATTAGTAATCTCAATTTGCAATTTTAATTTTAAGTTAGTGATAATAATAAGGTTGGGTTAGTCGAGTGTTTTTAAAGTTTTATAAGTCACTCTTTTTCTTTCTTATTTTTCGACGCCTTTTATTTTTCAACCCTTTTCTTTTTCGACCTATTTCGACGCGCTCTTTCTTTTTCTTTCTTATTTCTCGCCATTCTAGTTTTAGGACATAGATTTTTATTCTACTTCTTCTCTAAATTTCTTAAAATTACGAAAATTTATTTTAAGTGGTTAAATTGATAGACATCAAAATTTTCTGGTTCGTAGTAATAGTTGGATTTGTACGTGGACCGGGTTATTGGAGCTAAACAGTACTCAATTATATTGAGACCAAACGAATCCTGCCCCTCTGCTGCATCTTTTGGCTATTCAAAACGTGGGCAAAATCAGAAAAGTCTATTAATTGGATAACTTATATAATTTTTCTTTCTTTTTAAAAACTAATAGGATATTCAGTGAATGCACCGAGCAAGACGTTCACCACCTTTTGTACGTTCACCACCTGTAACTGAAATGTCCCGTTCTTATTGATTAAAAACGTTCCATATTAATTGATTTTGTTGCGAGGTTTTGACCTCTATATGAGACGTTTTTCAAAGACTGCATTCATTTTAAAACAAACCATAACCTTTATTTCATCAATAAAGGTTTAAAAAGCTTTACGTAGATTATCAAATAATGATAATCTAAAATATCCTGTTTACACACGACCATTACATAATGGTTTACAATACAAATATGTTACAACAAAATAAGTTTCTTGAATGCAGTTTTTACACAATATCATACAAGCATGGACTTCAAATCTCGTCCTTATTTAATTATGCGACAGCGGAAGCTCTTAATAATCACCTGAGAATAAACATGCTTAAAACGTCAACAAAAATGTTGGTGAGTTATAGGTTTAACCTATATATATCAAATCATAATAATAGCCCACAAGATTTCATATTTCAATACACATCCCATACATAGAGATAAAAATCATTCATATGGTGAACACCTGGTAACCGACATTAACAAGATGCATATATAAGAATATCCCCATCATTCCGGGACACCCTTCGGATATGATATAAATTTCGAAGTACTAAAGCATCCGGTACTTTGGATGGGGTTTGTTAGGCCCAATAGATCTATCTTTAGGATTCGCGTCAATTAGGGTGTCTGTTCCCTAATTCTTAGATTACCAGACTTAATAAAAAGGGGCATATTCGATTTCGATAATTCAACCATAGAATGTAGTTTCACGTACTTGTGTCTATTTTGTAAATCATTTATAAAACCTGCATGTATTCTCATCCCAAAAATATTAGATTTTAAAAGTGGGACTATAACTCACTTTCACAGATTTTTACTTCGTCGGGAAGTAAGACTTGGCCACTGGTTGATTCATGAACCTATAACAATATATACATATATATCAAAGTATGTTCAAAATGTATTTACAACACTTTTAATATATTTTGATGTTTTAAGTTTATTAAGTCAGCTGTCCTCGTTAGTAACCTACAACTAGTTGTCCACAGTTAGATGTACAGAAATAAATCGATAAATATTATCTTGAATCAATCCACGACCCAGTGTATACGTATCTCAGTATTGATCACAACTCAAACTATATATATTTTGGAATCAACCTCAACCCTGTATAGCTAACTCCAACATTCACATATAGAGTGTCTATGGTTGTTCCGAAATATATATAGATGTGTCGACATGATAGGTCGAAACATTGTATACGTGTCTATGGTATCTCAAGATTACATAATATACAATACAAGTTGATTAAGTTATGGTTGGAATAGATTTGTTACCAATTTTCACGTAGCTAAAATGAGAAAAATTATCCAATCTTGTTTTACCCATAACTTCTTCATTTTAAATCCGTTTTGAGTGAATCAAATTGCTATGGTTTCATATTGAACTCTATTTTATGAATCTAAACAGAAAAAGTATAGGTTTATAGTCGGAAAAATAAGTTACAAGTCGTTTTTGTAAAGGTAGTCATTTCAGTCGAAAGAACGACGTCTAGATGACCATTTTAGAAAACATACTTCCACTTTGAGTTTAACCATAATTTTTGGATATAGTTTCATGTTCATAATAAAAATCATTTTCTCAGAATAACAACTTTTAAATCAAAGTTTATCATAGTTTTTAATTAACTAACCCAAAACAGCCCGCGGTGTTACTACGACGGCGTAAATCCGGTTTTACGGTGTTTTTCGTGTTTCCAGGTTTTAAATCATTAAGTTAGCATATCATATAGATATAGAACATGTGTTTAGTTGATTTTAAAAGTCAAGTTAGAAGGATTAACCTTTGTTTGCGAACAAGTTTAGAATTAACTAAACTATGTTCTAGTGATTACAAGTTTAAACCTTCGAATAAGATAGCTTTATATGTATGAATCGATTGATGTTATGAACATCATTACTACCTTAAGTTCCTTGGATAAACCTACTGGAAAAGAGAAAAATGGATCTAACTCGTTCCGACACCATTTGTTCCTTTCGTTCTATTAACCCCTGGTCCGTAGACCTCACATTTCGCCGTGCTATGACCATTTCTTTTACACTTATTGCAAAATTTGGTGCAGAACCCCGAGTGATACTTTTCACACCTTTGGCATAGCTGCTTCTGATTGTTGTTGTTGTTACGGTTATTATTGTTGTTGGGATGATTGTTGTAGTTGCTGTTGTTGTTGTTGTTGTTGTTGTTGTTGTTGTTGTTGTTGGGCCGTTTGTTGTAGTTGCGATTGATGTTGCGATTGTTGGGATAATTGTTGCGATTATTGTTGTAATTGCTGTTGTTGTTATATTGGTGATTCTTATCACCGTTTTCCTCCCACTTTCTTTTGACTTGCTTCACATTGGCCTCTTCAGCAGTCTGTTCTTTAATTCTTTCTTCAATCTGGTTCACTAGTTTGTGAGCCATTCTACATGCCTGTTGTATGGAGGCGGGCTCGTGTGAACTTATATCTTCTTGGATTCTTTCCGGTAATCCTTTCACAAATGCGTCGATCTTCTCTTCCTCATCTTCGAACGCTCCCGGACACAATAGGCACAATTCTGTGAATCGTCTTTCATACGTGGTAATATCAAATCCTTGGGTTCGTAACCCTCTAAGTTCTATCTTGAGCTTATTGACCTCGGTTCTGGGACGGTACTTCTCGTTCATCAAGTGCTTGAATGCTGACCACGGTAGTGCGTACGCATCGTCTTGTCCCACTTGCTCTAGATAGGTATTCCACCATGTTAACGCAGAACCTGTGAAGGTATGCGTAGCGTACTTCACTTTGTCCTCTTCAGTACACTTACTTATGGCAAACATCGATTCGACCTTCTCGGTCCACCGTTTCAATCCGATCGGTCCTTCGGTTCCATCAAATTCCAAAGGTTTGCAGGCAGTGAATTCTTTGTAGGTGCATCCTACACGATTTCCTGTACTGCTAGATCCAAGGTTATTGTTGGTATGTAGCGCAGCCTGTACTGCGGCTATGTTTGAAGCTAGAAAAGTACGGAATTCCTCTTCATTCATATTCACGGTGTGTCGAGTAGTCGGTGCCATTTCCTTCAAAATAGTCAAATGGAACAAGTTAATCATACAGAATATTAAGAGTAGTTAATAGTATTTCGTAGCATAATATGAACTCATTTATAAAAGCTTTTTCTTCATATTAGCGTTTTATAAGTTTAAATTCGGGTAGTACCTACCCGTTAAGTTCATACTTAGTAGCTAATATACAATTCAACTACTACAATTCTATATGAAAAACTGATTATAATAATATTTCGCGTTCAAACTTTTACACAATATTTTACAAACTTACAATATCGCTTATTTTACATATAGCATGAAATATAGCACACAATAAATTTGATACAAGATGGTTGTGAAGATAATTCTAGCTAGTACACAAGTCGTTCAGCAAAAGCAATAAAGACACGTAATTCATACGTCCAGAAACAAGTCATGCATTCTGGTTTTACTAGGATTACTTCCCATCCTTGGTCTTGTGGAACATAACCGTTATGGCCGTTGATAAGACAACGTGTTGTAACGTCGTCAAAGGGACGAGGGTTACGTAATGTCCAACCGTCCCGTAACAATCTAAAAACCTCATTTCTTACCCCAATTACCGACTCCGTCACTTGTGGGAACGTTTTGTTTAATAGTTGTAGACCGATGTTCTTGTTCTCACTTTGGTGAGAAGCGAACATTACTAATCCGTAAGCATAACATGCTTCTTTATGTTGCATGTTAGCCGCTTTTTCTAAATCACGAAGTCCAATATTCGGATATATTGAGTCAAAATAATTTCTTAACCCATTGCGTAAAATAGCATTTGGGTTCCCCGCAATATATGCGTCAAAGTAAACACATCGTAACTTATGGATTTCCCAATGTGATATCCCCCATCTTTCGAACGAAAGCCTTTTATAAACCAAGGCATTCTTGGAACGTTCTTCGAAAGTCTTACAAACTGATCTCGCCTTAAATAGTTGTGCTGAAGAATTCTGACCGACTCTAGACAAGATTTCATCAATCATGTCTCCGGGTAGGTCTCTTAAAATATTGGGTTGTCTATCCATTTTGTGTTTTTATACTGTAAAATAGACAAGAGTTAGATTTATAAAAGAAAATACTTATTAATACAAGCAATTTTTACATATATCATAAAGCATAAGCACACTATATTACTTATATTACACCACACGAATACAACTATCTTATTCCGACTCGCTTGTTTCTTCTTCTTCGGTTTTGGTTCGTTTTGCCAAGTTTCTAGGGATATATGATGTTCCCCTAATACGAGCCGTCGTTATCCACATTGGTTTAGAAAAACCTGGTGGTTTAGAGGTTCCCGGGTCATTGTTACAACTTAAGGACTTCGGGGGTTGACGATACATATAAAGTTCATCGGGGTTGAAATTAGATTTCTCTATTTTTATGCCCTTTCCCTTATTATTTTCTTTTGCCTTTTTAAATTCAGTTGGGGTAATTTTTATAACATCATCGGAATTCTCGTCGGAATCCGATTCATCGGAGAATTGGTAATCCTCCCAATATTTTGCTTCCTTGGCGGAAACACCATTGACCATAATTAACCTTGGTCGGTTGGTTGAGGATTTTCTTTTACTTAACCATTTTATAATTTCCCCCACCGGTTCTATTTCTTCATCCGGTTCCGATTCTTCTTCCGGTTCTGACTCTTCTTCCGGTTCCTCTTCGGGAACTTGTGAATCAGTCCACGAATCATTCCAATTTACATTTGACTCTTCATTATTATTAGGTGAGTCAATGGGACTTGTTCTAGAGGTAGACATCTATCACATAATATCAAACACGTTAAGAGATTAATATATCACATAATATTCACATGTTAAAAATATATAGTTTCCAACAAAATTTGTTAAGCAATCATTTTTCAAGTAAACACGGTCGAAGTCCAGACTCACTAATGCATCCTAACAAACTCTATAAGACACACTAATGCAAAATTCTGGTTCTCTAAGACCAACGCTCGGATACCAACTGAAATGTCCCGTTCTTATTGATTAAAAACGTTCCATATTAATTGATTTCGTTGCGAGGTTTTGACCTCTATATGAGACATTTTTCAAAGACTGCATTCATTTTAAAACAAACCATAACCTTTATTTCATCAATAAAGGTTTAAAAAGCTTTACGTAGATTATCAAATAATGATAATCTAAAATATCCTGTTTACACACGACCATTACATAATGGTTTACAATACAAATATGTTACAACAAAATAAGTTTCTTGAATGCAGTTTTTACACAATATCATACAAGCATGGACTTCAAATCTCGTCCTTATTTAATTATGCGACAGCGGAAGCTCTTAATAATCACCTGAGAATAAACATGCTTAAAACGTCAACAAAAATGTTGGTGAGTTATAGGTTTAACCTATATATATCAAATCATAATAATAGCCCACAAGATTTCATATTTCAATACACATCCCATACATAGAGATAAAAATCATTCATATGGTGAACACCTGGTAACCGACATTAACAAGATGCATATATAAGAATATCCCCATCATTCCGGGACACCCTTCGGATATGATATAAATTTCGAAGTACTAAAGCATCCGGTACTTTGGATGGGGTTTGTTAGGCCCAATAGATCTATCTTTAGGATTCGCGTCAATTAGGGTGTCTGTTCCCTAATTCTTAGATTACCAGACTTAATAAAAAGGGGCATATTCGATTTCGATAATTCAACCATAGAATGTAGTTTCACGTACTTGTGTCTATTTTGTAAATCATTTATAAAACCTGCATGTATTCTCATCCCAAAAATATTAGATTTTAAAAGTGGGACTATAACTCACTTTCACAGATTTTTACTTCATCGGGAAGTAAGACTTGGCCACTGGTTGATTCACGAACCTATAACAATATATACATATATATCAAAGTATGTTCAAAATGTATTTACAACACTTTTAATATATTTTGATGTTTTAAGTTTATTAAGTCAGCTGTCCTCGTTAGTAACCTACAACTAGTTGTCCACAGTTAGATGTACAGAAATAAATCGATAAATATTATCTTGAATCAATCCACGACCCAGTGTATACGTATCTCAGTATTGATCACAACTCAAACTATATATATTTTGGAATCAACCTCAACCCTGTATATCTAACTCCAACATTCACATATAGAGTGTCTATGGTTGTTCCGAAATATATATAGATGTGTCGACATGATAGGTCGAAACATTGTATACGTGTCTATGGTATCTCAAGATTACATAATATACAATACAAGTTGATTAAGTTATGGTTGGAATAGATTTGTTACCAATTTTCACGTAGCTAAAATGAGAAAAATTATCCAATCTTGTTTTACCCATAACTTCTTCATTTTAAATCCGTTTTGAGTGAATCAAATTGCTATGATTTCATATTAAACTCTATTTTATGAATCTAAACAGAAAAAGTATAGGTTTATAGTCGGAAAAATAAGTTACAAGTCGTTTTTGTAAAGGTAGTCATTTCAGTCGAAAGAACGACGTCTAGATGACCATTTTAGAAAACATACTTCCACTTTGAGTTTAACCATAATTTTTGGATATAGTTTCATGTTCATAATAAAAATCATTTTCTCAGAATAACAACTTTTAAATCAAAGTTTATCATAGTTTTTAATTAACTAACCCAAAACAGCCCGCGGTGTTACTACGACGGCGTAAATCCGGTTTTACGGTGTTTTTCGTGTTTCCAGGTTTTAAATCATTAAGTTAGCATATCATATAGATATAGAACATGTGTTTAGTTGATTTTAAAAGTCAAGTTAGAAGGATTAACTTTTGTTTGCGAACAAGTTTAGAATTAACTAAACTATGTTCTAGTGATTACAAGTTTAAACCTTCGAATAAGATAGCTTTATATGTATGAATCGAATGATGTTATGAACATCATTACTACCTTAAGTTCCTTGGATAAACCTACTGGAAAAGAGAAAAATGGATCTAGCTTCAACGGATCCTTGGATGGCTCGAAGTTCTTGAAGCAGATTCATGATACGAAAACAAGTTCAAGTAAGATCATCACTTGAAATAAGATTGTTATAGTTATAGAAATTGAACCAAAGTTTGAATATGATTATTACCTTGTATTAGAATGATAACCTACTGTAAGAAACAAAGATTTCTTGAGGTTGGATGATCACCTTACAAGATTGGAAGTGAGCTAGCAAACTTGAAAGTATTCTTGGTTTTATGTAACTAGAACTTGTAGAATATATGAAGAACACTTAGAACTTGAAGATAGAACTTGAGAGAGATCAATTAGATGAAGAAAATTGAAGAATGAAAGTGTTTGTAGGTGTTTTTGGTCGTTGGTGTATGGATTAGATATAAAGGATATGTAATTTTGTTTTCATGTAAATAAGTCATGAATGATTACTCATATTTTTGTAATTTTATGAGATATTTCATGCTAGTTGCCAAATGATGGTTCCCACATGTGTTAGGTGACTCACATGGGCTGCTAAGAGCTGATCATTGGAGTGTATATACCAATAGTACATACATCTAAAAGCTGTGTATTGTACGAGTACGAATACGGGTGCATACGAGTAGAATTGTTGATGAAACTGAACGAGGATGTAATTGTAAGCATTTTTGTTAAGTAGAAGTATTTTGATAAGTGTATTTAAGTCTTTCAAAAGTGTATAAATACATATTAAAACACTACATGTATATACATTTTAACTGAGTCGTTAAGTCATCGTTAGTCGTTACATGTAAGTGTTGTTTTGAAACCTTTAGGTTAACGATCTTGTTAAATGTTGTTAACCCAATGTTTATAATATCAAATGAGATTTTAAATTATTATATTATCATGATATTATCATGTATGAATATCTCTTAATATGATATATATACATTAAATGTCTTTACAACGATAATCGTTACATATATGTCTCGTTTAAAAATCATTAAGTTAGTAGTCTTGTTTTTACATATGTAGTTCATTGTTAATATACTTAATGATATGTTTACTTATCATAGTATCATGTTAACTATATATATATCCATATATATGTCATCATATAGTTTTTACAAGTTTTAACGTTCGTGAATCACCGGTCAACTTGGGTGGTCAATTGTCTATATGAAACCTATTTCAATTAATCAAGTCTTAACAAGTTTGATTGCTTAACATGTTGGAAACATTTAATCATGTAAATATCAATCTCAATTAATATATATAAACATGGAAAAGTTCGGGTCACTACAGTACCTACCCGTTAAATAAATTTCGTCCCGAAATTTTAAACAGTTGAAGGTGTTGACGAATCTTCTAGAAATAGATGCGGGTATTTCTTCTTCATCTGATCTTCACGCTCCCAGGTGAACTCGGGTCCTCTACGAGCATTCCATCGAACCTTAACAATTGGTATCTTGTTTTGCTTAAGTCTTTTAACCTCACGATCCATTATTTCGACGGGTTCTTCGATGAATTGAAGTTTTTCGTTGATTTGGATTTCATCTAACGGAATAGTGAGATCTTCTTTAGCAAAACATTTCTTCAAATTCGAGACGTGGAAAGTGTTATATACAGCCGCGAGTTGCTGAGGTAACTCAAGTCGGTAAGCTACTGATCCGACACGATCAATAATCTTGAATGGTCCAATATACCTTGGATTTAATTTCCCTCGTTTACCAAATCGAACAATGCCTTTCCAAGGTGCAACTTTAAGCATGACCATCTCTCCAATTTCAAATTCTATATCTTTTCTTTTAATGTCAGCGTAGCTCTTTTGTCGACTTTGGGCGGTTTTCAACCGTTGTTGAATTTGGATGATCTTCTCGGTAGTTTCTTGTATAATCTCCGGACCCGTAATCTGTCTATCCCCCACTTCACTCCAACAAATCGGAGACCTGCACTTTCTACCATAAAGTGCTTCAAACGGCGCCATCTCAATGCTTGAATGGTAGCTGTTGTTGTAGGAAAATTCTGCTAACGGTAGATGTCGATCCCAACTGTTTCCGAAATCAATAACACATGCTCGTAGCATGTCTTCAAGCGTTTGTATCGTCCTTTTGCTCTGCCCATCAGTTTGTGGATGATAGGCAGTACTCATGTCTAGACGAGTTCCTAATGCTTGCTGTAATGTCTGCCAGAATCTTGAAATAAATCTGCCATCCCTATCAGAGATAATAGAGATTGGTATTCCATGTCTGGAGACGACTTCCTTCAAATACAGTCGTGCTAACTTCTCCATCTTGTCATCTTCTCTTATTGGCAGGAAGTGTGCTGATTTGGTGAGACGATCAACTATTACCCAAATAGTATCAAAACCACTTGCAGTCCTTGGCAATTTAGTGATGAAATCCATGGTAATGTTTTCCCATTTCCATTCCGGGATTTCGGGTTGTTGAAGTAGACCTGATGGTTTCTGATGCTCAGCTTTGACCTTAGAGCACGTCAAACATTCTCCTACGTATTTAGCAACATCGGATTTCATACCCGGCCACCAAAAATGTTTCTTGAGATCTTTGTACATCTTCCCCGTTCCAGGATGTATTGAGTATCTGGTTTTATGAGCTTCTCTAAGTACCATTTCTCTCATATCTCTAAATTTTGGTACCCAAATCCTTTTAGCCCTATACCGGGTTTCGTCTTCCCGAATATTAAGATGCTTCTCCGATCCTTTGGGTATTTCATCCTTTAAATTTCCCTCTTTTAAAACTCCTTATTGCGCCTCCTTTATTTGAGTAGTAAGGTTATTATGAATCATTATATTCATAGATTTTACTCGAATGGGTTCTCTGTCCTTCCTGCTCAAGGCATCGGCTACCACATTTGCCTTCCCCGGGTGGTAATGAATCTCAAAGTCGTAATCATTCAACAATTCAATCCACCTACGCTGCCTCATATTCAGTTGTTTCTGATTAAATATGTGTTGAAGACTTTTGTGGTCGGTATATATAATACTTTTGACCCCATATAAGTAGTGCCTCCAAGTCTTTAATGCAAAAACAACCGCGCCTAATTCCAAATCATGCGTCGTATAATTTTGTTCGTGAATCTTCAATTGTCTAGACGCATAAGCAATCACCTTCGTTCGTTGCATTAATACACAACCGAGACCTTGCTTTGATGCGTCACAATAAATCACAAAATCATCATTCCCTTCAGGCAATGACAATATAGGTGCCGTAGTTAGCTTTTTCTTCAATAACTGAAACGCTTTCTCTTGTTCATCATTCCATTCAAATTTCTTCCCTTTATGCGTTAATGCAGTCAAGGGTTTTGCTATTCTGGAAAAGTCTTGGATGAACCTTCTGTAGTAACCAGCTAGTCCTAAAAACTGGCGTATGTGTTTCGGAGTTTTCGGGGTTTCCCACTTTTCAACAGTTTCTATCTTTGCCAGATCCACCTTAATACCTTCTTTGTTCACTATGTGACCGAGGAATTGAACTTCTTCCAACCAAAATGCACACTTTGAAAACTTAGCGTACAATTCTTCCTTCCTCAATACTTCTAACACCTTTCTCAAATGTTCACCGTGTTCTTGGTCATTCTTTGAGTAAATAAGTATGTCATCAATGAAAACAATGACAAACTTGTCAAGGTATGGTCCACACACTCGGTTCATAAGGTCCATGATCACAGCTGGTGCATTAGTTAAACCAAACGGCATGACCATAAACTCATAATGACCGTAACGTGTTCTGAAAGCAGTCTTTGGAATATCATCTTCTTTCACCCGCATTTGATGATACCCGGAACGTAAGTCAATCTTTGAATAAACAGACGAGCCTTGTAGTTGATCAAATAAGTCGTCGATTCTCGGTAGTGGGTAGCGGTTCTTGATGGTAAGTTTGTTCAACTCTCAGTAGTCGATACACAACCTGAATGTACCATCTTTCTTCTTGACAAACAAAACAGGAGCTCCCCACGGTGATGTGCTTGGTCGAATGAAACCACGCTCAAAAAGTTCTTGTAATTGGCTTTGCAGTTCTTTCATCTCGCTGGGTGCGAGTCTGTAAGGAGCACGAGCGATTGGTGCAGCTCCTGGTACAAGATCTATTTGAAATTCAACTGATCGATGTGGGGGTAATCCCGGTAATTCTTTTGGAAATACATCGGGAAATTCTTTTGCAATGGGAACATCATTGATGCTCTTTTCTTCAGTTTGTACTTTCTCGACGTGTGCTAGAACAGCATAGCAACCTTTTCTTATTAGTTTTTGTGCCTTCAAATTACTAATAAGATGTAGCTTCATGTTGCCCTTTTCTCCGTACACCATTAAGGGTTTTCCTTTTTCTCGTATAATGCGAATTTCATTTTTGTAACAAACAATCTCTGCTTTCACTTCTTTCAACCAGTCCATACCGATTATCACATCAAAACTCCCTAACTCTACTGGTATCAAATCAATCTTAAATGTTTCGCTAACCAGTTTAATTTCTCGATTCCGACATATATTATCTGCTGAAATTAATTTACCATTTGCTAATTCGAGTAAAAATTTACTATCCAAAGGCGTCAATGGACAACTTAATTTAGCACAAAAATCTCTACTCATATAGCTTCTATCCGCACCCGAATCAAATAAAACGTAAGCAGATTTATTGTCAATAAGAAACGTACCCGTAACAAGCTCCGGGTCTTCCTGTGCCTCTGCCGCATTAATATTGAAAACTCTTCCGCGGCCTTGTCCATTCGTGTTCTCCTGGTTCGGGCAATTTCTAATAATGTGGCCCGGTTTTCCACATTTATAACAAACTACATTGGCATAACTTGCTCCGACACTACTTGCTCCGCCATTACTCGTTCCGACACCATTTGTTCCTTTCGTTCTATTAACCCCTGGTCCGTAGACCTCACATTTCGCCGTGCTATGACCATTTCTTTTACACTTATTGCAAAATTTGGTGCAGAACCCCGAGTGATACTTTTCACACCTTTGGCATAGCTGCTTCTGATTGTTGTTGTTGTTGCGGTTATTATTGTTGTTGGGATGATTGTTGTAGTTGCTGTTGTTGTTGTTGTTGTTGTTGTTGTTGTTGGGCCGTTTGTTGTAGTTGCGATTGATGTTGCGATTGTTGGGATAATTGTTGCGATTATTGTTGTAATTGCTGTTGTTGTTATATTGGTGATTCTTATCACCGTTTTCCTCCCACTTTCTTTTGACTTGCTTCACATTGGCCTCTTCAGCAGTCTGTTCTTTAATTCTTTCTTCAATCTGGTTCACTAGTTTGTGAGCCATTCTACATGCCTGTTGTATGGAGGCGGGCTCGTGTGAACTTATATCTTCTTGGATTCTTTCCGGTAATCCTTTCACAAACGCGTCGATCTTCTCTTCCTCATCTTCGAACGCTCCCGGACACAATAGGCACAATTCTGTGAATCGTCTTTCATACGTGGTAATATCAAATCCTTGGGTTCGTAACCCTCTAAGTTCTATCTTGAGCTTATTGACCTCGGTTCTGGGACGGTACTTCTCGTTCATCAAGTGCTTGAATGCTGACCACGGTAGTGCGTACGCATCGTCTTGTCCCACTTGCTCTAGATAGGTATTCCACCATGTTAACGCAGAACCTGTGAAGGTATGCGTAGCGTACTTCACTTTGTCCTCTTCAGTACACTTACTTATGGCAAACACCGATTCGACCTTCTCGGTCCACCGTTTCAATCCGATCGGTCCTTCGGTTCCATCAAATTCCAAAGGTTTGCAGGCAGTGAATTCTTTGTAGGTGCATCCTACACGATTTCCTGTACTGCTAGATCCAAGGTTATTGTTGGTATGTAGCGCAGCCTGTACTGCGGCTATGTTTGAAGCTAGAAAAGTACGGAATTCCTCTTCATTCATATTCACGGTGTGTCGAGTAGTCGGTGCCATTTCCTTCAAAATAGTCAAATGGAACAAGTTAATCATACAGAATATTAAGAGTAGTTAATAGTATTTCGTAGCATAATATGAACTCATTTATAAAAGCTTTTTCTTCATATTAGCGTTTTATAAGTTTAAATTCGGGTAGTACCTACCCGTTAAGTTCATACTTAGTAGCTAATATACAATTCAACTACTACAATTCTATATGAAAAACTGATTATAATAATATTTCGCGTTCAAACTTTTACACAATATTTTACAAACTTACAATATCGCTTATTTTACATATAGCATGAAATATAGCACACAATAAATTTGATACAAGATGGTTGTGAAGATAATTCTAGCTAGTACACAAGTCGTTCAGCAAAAGCAATAAAGACACGTAATTCATACGTCCAGAAACAAGTCATGCATTCTGGTTTTACTAGGATTACTTCCCATCCTTGGTCTTGTGGAACATAACCGTTATGGCCGTTGATAAGACAACGTGTTGTAACGTCGTCAAAGGGACGAGGGTTACGTAATGTCCAACAGTCCCGTAACAATCTAAAAACCTCATTTCTTACCCCAATTACCGACTCCGTCACTTGTGGGAACGTTTTGTTTAATAGTTGTAGACCGATGTTCTTGTTCTCACTTTGGTGAGAAGCGAACATTACTAATCCGTAAGCATAACATGCTTCTTTATGTTGCATGTTAGCCGCTTTTTCTAAATCACGAAGTCCAATATTCGGATATATTGAGTCAAAATAATTTCTTAACCCATTGCGTAAAATAGCATTTGGGTTCCCCGCAATATATGCGTCAAAGTAAACACATCGTAACTTATGGATTTCCCAATGTGATATCCCCCATCTTTCGAACGAAAGCCTTTTATAAACCAAGGCATTCTTGGAACGTTCTTCGAAAGTCTTACAAACTGATCTCGCCTTAAATAGTTGTGCTGAAGAATTCTGACCGACTCTAGACAAGATTTCATCAATCATGTCTCCGGGTAGGTCTCTTAAAATATTGGGTTGTCTATCCATTTTGTGTTTTTATACTGTAAAATAGACAAGAGTTAGATTTATAAAAGAAAATACTTATTAATACAAGCAATTTTTACATATATCATAAAGCATAAGCACACTATATTACTTATATTACACCACACGAATACAACTATCTTATTCCGACTCGCTTGTTTCTTCTTCTTCGGTTTTGGTTCGTTTTGCCAAGTTTCTAGGGATATATGATGTTCCCCTAATGCGAGCCGTCGTTATCCACATTGGTTTAGAAAAACCTGGTGGTTTAGAGGTTCCCGGGTCATTGTTACAACTTAAGGACTTCGGGGGTTGACGATACATATAAAGTTCATCGGGGTTGGAATTAGATTTCTCTATTTTTATGCCCTTTCCCTTATTATTTTCTTTTGCCTTTTTAAATTCAGTTGGGGTAATTTCTATAACATCATCGGAATTCTCGTCGGAATCCGATTCATCGGAGAATTGGTAATCCTCCCAATATTTTGCTTCCTTGGCGGAAACACCATTGACCATAATTAACCTTGGTCGGTAGGTTGAGGATTTTCTTTTACTTAACCATTTTATAATTTCCCCCACCGGTTCTATTTCTTCATCCGGTTCCGATTCTTCTTCCGGTTCCGATTCTTCTTCCGGTTCTGACTCTTCTTCCGGTTCCTCTTCGGGAACTTGTGAATCAGTCCACGAATCATTCCAATTTACATTTGACTCTTCATTATTATTAGGTGAGTCAATGGGACTTGTTCTAGAGGTAGACATCTATCACATAATATCAAACACGTTAAGAGATTAATATATCACATAATATTCACATGTTAAAAATATATAGTTTCCAACAAAATTTGTTAAGCAATCATTTTTCAAGTAAACACGGTCGAAGTCCAGACTCACTAATGCATCCTAACAAACTCTATAAGACACACTAATGCAAAATTCTGGTTCTCTAAGACCAACGCTCGGATACCAACTGAAATGTCCCGTTCTTATTGATTAAAAACGTTCCATATTAATTGATTTCGTTGCGAGGTTTTGACCTCTATATGAGACGTTTTTCAAAGACTGCATTCATTTTAAAACAAACCATAACCTTTATTTCATCAATAAAGGTTTAAAAAGCTTTACGTAGATTATCAAATAATGATAATCTAAAATATCCTATTTACACACGACCATTACATAATGGTTTACAATACAAATATGTTACAACAAAATAAGTTTCTTGAATGCAGTTTTTACACAATATCATACAAGCATGGACTTCAAATCTCGTCCTTATTTAATTATGCGACAGCAGAAGCTCTTAATAATCACCTGAGAATAAACATGCTTAAAACATCAACAAAAATGTTGGTGAGTTATAGGTTTAACCTATATATATCAAATCATAATAATAGCCCACAAGATTTCATATTTCAATACACATCCCATACATAGAGATAAAAATCATTCATATGGTGAACACCTGGTAACCGACATTAACAAGATGCATATATAAGAATATCCCCATCATTCCGGGACACCCTTCGGATATGATATAAATTTCGAAGTACTAAAGCATCCGGTACTTTGGATGGGGTTTGTTAGGCCCAATAGATCTATCTTTAGGATTCGCGTCAATTAGGGTGTCTGTTCCCTAATTCTTAGATTACCAGACTTAATAAAAAGGGGCATATTCGATTTCGATAATTCAACCATAGAATGTAGTTTCACGTACTTGTGTCTATTTTGTAAATCATTTATAAAACCTGCATGTATTCTCATCCCAAAAATATTAGATTTTAAAAGTGGGACTATAACTCACTTTCACAGATTTTTACTTCGTCGGGAAGTAAGACTTGGCCACTGGTTGATTCACGAACCTATAACAATATATACATATATATCAAAGTATGTTCAAAATGTATTTACAACACTTTTAATATATTTTGATGTTTTAAGTTTATTAAGTCAGCTGTCCTCGTTAGTAACCTACAACTAGTTGTCCACAGTTAGATGTACAGAAATAAATCGATAAATATTATCTTGAATCAATCCACGACCCAGTGTATACGTATCTCAGTATTGATCACAACTCAAACTATATATATTTTGGAATCAACCTCAACCCTGTATAGCTAACTCCAACATTCACATATAGAGTGTCTATGGTTGTTCCGAAATATATATAGATGTGTCGACATGATAGGTCGAAACATTGTATACGTGTCTATGGTATCTCAAGATTACATAATATACAATACAAGTTGATTAAGTTATGGTTGGAATAGATTTGTTACCAATTTTCACGTAGCTAAAATGAGAAAAATTATCCAATCTTGTTTTACCCATAACTTCTTCATTTTAAATCCGTTTTGAGTGAATCAAATTGCTATGGTTTCATATTGAACTCTATTTTATGAATCTAAACAGAAAAAGTATAGGTTTATAGTCGGAAAAATAAGTTACAAGTCGTTTTTGTAAAGGTAGTCATTTCAGTCGAAAGAACGACGTCTAGATGACCATTTTAGAAAACATACTTCCACTTTGAGTTTAACCATAATTTTTGGATATAGTTTCATGTTCATAATAAAAATCATTTTCTCAGAATAACAACTTTTAAATCAAAGTTTATCATAGTTTTTAATTAACTAACCCAAAACAGCCCGCGGTGTTACTACGACGGCGTAAATCCGGTTTTACGGTGTTTTTCGTGTTTCCAGGTTTTAAATCATTAAGTTAGCATATCATATAGATATAGAACATGTGTTTAGTTGATTTTAAAAGTCAAGTTAGAAGGATTAACTTTTGTTTGCGAACAAGTTTAGAATTAACTAAACTATGTTCTAGTGATTACAAGTTTAAACCTTTGAATAAGATAGCTTTATATGTATGAATCGAATGATGTTATGAACATCATTACTACCTTAAGTTCCTTGGATAAACCTACTGGAAAAGAGAAAAATGGATCTAGCTTCAACGGATCCTTGGATGGCTCGAAGTTCTTGAAGCAGATTCATGATACGAAAACAAGTTCAAGTAAGATCATCACTTGAAATAAGATTGTTATAGTTATAGAAATTGAATCAAAGTTTGAATATGATTATTACCTTGTATTAGAATGATAACCTACTGTAAGAAACAAAGATTTCTTGAGGTTGGATGATCACCTTACAAGATTGGAAGTGAGCTAGCAAACTTGAAAGTATTCTTGGTTTTATGTAACTAGAACTTGTAGAATATATGAAGAACACTTAGAACTTGAAGATAGAACTTGAGAGAGATCAATTAGATGAAGAAAATTGAAGAATGAAAGTGTTTGTAGGTGTTTTTGGTCGTTGGTGTATGGATTAGATATAAAGGATATGTAATTTTGTTTTCATGTAAATAAGTCATGAATGATTACTCATATTTTTGTAATTTTATGAGATATTTCATGCTAGTTGCCAAATGATGGTTCCCACATGTGTTAGGTGACTCACATGGGCTGCTAAGAGCTGATCATTGGAGTGTATATACCAATAGTACATACATCTAAAAGCTGTGTATTGTACGAGTACGAATACGGGTGCATACGAGTAGAATTGTTGATGAAACTGAACGAGGATGTAATTGTAAGCATTTTTGTTAAGTAGAAGTATTTTGATAAGTGTATTGAAGTCTTTCAAAAGTGTATAAATACATATTAAAACACTACATGTATATACATTTTAACTGAGTCGTTAAGTCATCGTTAGTCGTTACATGTAAGTGTTGTTTTGAAACCTTTAGGTTAACGATCTTGTTAAATGTTGTTAACCCAATGTTTATAATATCAAATGAGATTTTAAATTATTATATTATCATGATATTATCATGTATGAATATCTCTTAATATGATATATATACATTAAATGTCTTTACAACGATAATCGTTACATATATGTCTCGTTTAAAAATCATTAAGTTAGTAGTCTTGTTTTTACATATGTAGTTCATTGTTAATATACTTAATGATATGTTTACTTATCATAGTATCATGTTAACTATATATATATCCATATATATGTCATCATATAGTTTTTACAAGTTTTAACGTTCGTGAATCACCGGTCAACTTGGGTGGTCAATTGTCTATATGAAACCTATTTCAATTAATCAAGTCTTAACAAGTTTGATTGCTTAACATGTTGGAAACATTTAATCATGTAAATATCAATCTCAATTAATATATATAAACATGGAAAAGTTCGGGTCACTACAGTAACTCGATCAAGACATCTAACAAATATTGTCGCCGTTGATTTTTCTTTAGAATCGTCATCCAGTTGACTAAGTACTCCAATTCAAATTTCCGATAATCCATTTTTTGAACCCGACCTCACAATTGAGAATCCGGAGAATATTCAGGGACGATTCGTAGATCCTGAACCATTAATCTTTCCTCCGGAACCACCAATCATTCAAACAGAGATTGTTGAGGAACGAACCATTAAATCAGAATCCTCTAGTGATTCAGATTTAACAAATTCAATCATGGAAAATCTGGAACCTTTAAGTATGGAAGACCGAATGAGAGCTAAACGCACTGGCCAAGGTCACGCAATTACTCATCCTGACATTAATGCGCCAGATTATGAAATCAAAGGTCAAATTCTACATATGGTGACTAATCAATGCCAATTTAGTGGTGCGCCGAAGGAAGATCCAAATGAACATCTTCGTACCTTTAATAGGATCTGCACACAATTTAAAATCCGAGAAGTGGAGGATGAACAGATATATCTCATGTTATTTCCCTGGACTTTAAAGGGAGAAGCCAAAGATTGGTTGGAATCGTTACCTGAAGGGGCGGTTGATACATGGGACGTTTTAGTTGAAAAATTTCTTAAACAATTCTTTTCAGCATCTAAAGCCGTAAGACTTCAAGGAGAAATTGTTACGTTCACACAGAAACCGAATGAAACTCTTGTGATGACCCGGAAATTTCTGACCAAATTTAAACTTAATCTTTGTATGATTAACATTTTCTACACGATAAGCAAATTCTGTAAAACTGAATCTCAAAATTTTTGAACTACTTTTATATATTTAAATGCCCTTCGGTTGTTTTCGACGATTCGCGAACAATTATATGTAAATAGATACATATATACTATAACTTGAAAAAAAATAACAATGTATTAATTGTTTGATACCGTACATTAAACTTATTGGTTTAAATATCTAATTGAATATATATGATAGGTTGAAATATTTATTATTAAAATTAATTATAAATAACTTCCAATGTGTATTTAAAAACTGATCTATGTATATCAAAGAAAGATATATACATATATATAATTTCAAGTTATTTAGTAAACGATAGTAACATTCGTTTGTTAATTCGATTGATATTTAGATAAGTGAACTAAAACGTTTAAGATGAACCAGTAAAACACTAATTTGCTACAGTATTTTCAAATTGCTACAGTACCCAAAATGCTATAGTGTTTTCAAACATCACTATTTGCTACAGTGAAATTGACTTTGCTACAGTGAATTGCTACAGTAGAAATTGACTTTGCTACAGTAAACACTATTTCAAAATGAAAATGTATGTATTATATATATATATATATTAACAAATAGCGAGACGATGATTTATAGAAGTAAATGACCAAAACACTCAAGTGTATAAGTTACAATTCTAGTGATATAGTTTATAGATAATTTAAGGTTATATTTAGACAAAGGTACGTGTCATGAAACATAAAATACGAGTTTTCTAAGCGTACGAAAATGCGTTCGAGAAACCGGAAGCGGGACATAAGTCGAGCGTAAACGTACGAGTCATCGGAACGAAAAGTTCAAGTCAACTATGCATGTGAATTAAATATAATATATAATTAATTATATAAATTAAATATATTATATATATATATATATATATATATATATATATATAATATAAAAATATTTCGACGAGGAAGAAGTTAAACAAACCCGAGCTGGAAAAAGAGGCCATGCGATCGCATGGCCATTGTGCCTCAGACCCATGCGATCGCATGGAGGGCTGGGACAAGTCAGGATCTATAAATTCAGCCAAAGTCAGTTCATTTTATTTACACACATACATATTACACTCGTATACATATTTATTAATTATATTATTATTATTATTATTATTATTATTATTATTATTATTATTATTATTATTATTATTAATCTTATTATTATTAGTAGTATTATTATTAATTAGTATTATACATAAAATACTACGACGAGGTCATGAGCGTGTCACTTTCAAAATGGTTTTCAAGCGGGATAGAGCTAAGGAAATTATGGGTTATTGCCAAGGAGATTATGGGTAATGTTTGGGGGTATATTTGTGAATCAAACCTAGTGTTTATCATCTCCGTTGCGTCTACGTACTTTACTACAATATTGAATCTCAATATTGATACGTTGAAATCTACGGTTATTTGGTAATCCGTGTTTCGATCACATTTTGGTGAAACGACTTTATATGCTGCTAAGGTGAGTTTCATATGATCCCTTTTACTCAATATATTTTTGGGCTGAGAATACATGCGACTGTTTATAAATACTGAAAATACTAGATTTATATGCGTGAGTTTCATATGATCCCTTTTACTCAATATATTTTTGGGCTGAGAATACATGCGACTGTTTATAAATACTGAAAATACTAGATTTATATGCGTGAGTTTCATTTGCTCCCTTTTTAATTGCTTTTGCAATATATATTTTTGGGCTGAGAATACATGCACTTTATTTTAAACGCAATGGATACAAGTACATACTAAATTCTACACTGAGTTTGAACCGAAAATCCCTTAGCTTTGGTAACTAGTAACTGCCAGTTATAAGAACTGGTGGGCGCGAGTAGTAGTATATGGATCCATAGGGCTTGATATCCCCGTCCGAGCTAGAGCACTAGCCTTTTAACGGACGTATGCTATTTGAGAAGCGTACACGTTGGTTTGCGTGTATTATTAAGATGATTATACAAAGGGTACAAATTATATATACGTTAAGTTTAGTTACCAGGGTGCTCAATTTCGTAGAATATTTTGATAAACGTTTCTGGATGAAACAACTGAAATCTTGTGATCCACTTTTATATACAAAATATGCGAAACACTAAAACTATGAACTCACCAACCTTTGTGTTGACACTTGTTAGCATGTTTATTCTCAGGTTCCTAGAAGTCTTCCGCTGTTTGCTTATATGTTAGACAAGCTATGTGTCTGGAGTCTTACATGACATATTTTTCAAGGAAACGTTGCATTCACCAAATCATCACCAAGTATCTTATTTTGACTGCATTGTCAACGGAAGTATCATTGTAAACTATTATATTATGGTGATTGTCTATATGTAGAAATCATCAGATGTCGAAAATCTTTGATTTAAATATTCATTTATGGTGTGCCTTTTCAAAAGAATGCAATGTTTACAAAACGTATCATATAGAGGTCAAATACCTCGTAATGAAATCGATGAATGACGTGTTCGTCCATATGGATTTGGAGCGATCGTCACAGTTGGTATCAGAGCGTTGGTCCTAGCGAACCAAGTCTTGCATGAGTGTGTCTAACTGATAGTTGTTAGGATGCATTAGTAAGTCTGGACTTCGACCGTGTCTGCATGTCAAAAGTTTTTCTTATCATTTCTTGTCAGAAATTACCTGCTTATCATTCCTAGTCTAGACACGTTTTACTGCATTGATTGCATGAATAGTGTATAGACAAAATTCATATCTTAGTGTATCTGTTACTGTAAACTTTTCCTGACATCTTCCGAAAATTTCTTCGTGATTTATGGAATTTAGTATTATATATACATATGTAAATTATGTATTGAAGAGTACCAATCTAAATTCTATAATCTATTTCATATCAAAAATCATCTCTCTAATTATACAAGATGGATCCCGTATCTAGTTCAAATTCCTTAAACTCTGACAGCTATTCCGATATGGATATTCACCTGAATTCTGAAGACAGTGTAACCGAAATGGATCAACCAATTAGCCATCATCTATTCTGGATGAATTGGGGATGGGTTCGTAGTCTACTTAATTATTGGAGACAAGAAGAAGGCGATCCCTTCCATCCACCACATTGCCCTCTTGGCGAAGAACCTGAAGCACTTACCGGCGAACCTGTTCGTAATACCATTTTCTCTCTCATCTCCAGAATATCTCGTCATGATCATATACTCTCTCAAATTCTGGATCTTATTCATCCACTCGTCTGAACCGCCAATCATCCCGGTGTAGTAGAGGAAGTCAACGAGCTTCGCACTCGGGTAGTGGCTTTGGAGAATATGGTGCAAAGGTTACAAGCACCAGCAGCATCACCGGCATCAATAGTACCACCGACAACAACACCAACAGTACCATTACCACCACCAACAACATCCGTATCGCAAACCTCAACTTCACAATCTGTTCCACGAGCATCAACGTCATACGCACCGTAGTTACCAAGAAATATCAGCAACAATAACCGATGAAGTATTAACTCATTTTCCCTGAAGAAATTTTATGTATATTTAATATATATGAATTTTGAAATCAAAATAAATCTTTTCGTACCAAGTTATTACGTGTGAATCTTAACTGGTAGGTACTACTCGGTTAATTCATATTACTAATATGCTATGATGTACATCCTTCGTTAATGACTTAACCATCGTTAACTACAATCTCTGTTTCAACCCAATGAATTCCATTTCATAATAAACCAAGTGTATTAATCAATTACATGATTGATTTTACATTTTCAATTTCGATATACTTGAAACTTTCCAGAAAACATCATTTGTGTCTTGTAAGGTTAACAAAAATTCCACGAGCACCAACATCCTTCATCGAGGAATATCAATAAGAATAAATAATGAAGTGTTGATTTCATTAATGAAAAACTCCGCAAAGATTATGTAATCTTTAATGTTTTAGAGATTAATCATTTCTAAGTCAAGCTGAAAATCAAATGAGCTTAATATGATATTAACTCATTAAATCCGTATTACATCTGAAGAAATATACATACATATATTTTCATAAAGACTGTAATGAAAATTCTTTTGTACAAAATATTACTTGTGAAATCTTTAACGGGTAGGTAATTCTCGGGAAATATATAAGTTCACAATTAACATGTTATACTGTACATTCTTCAACTTTGATTCAAAAATTATTAACTATGCTCACAGCGATATACAATCGTTTCCAAATAAATTCAATTACATATTCTGATATTGACGGATCAAAATCCAAGTCAAGATTTAACGGGTGACATCATTCTTAGATCTCTACATCTTTCAAAGCTATACTTTGACTTTAAATCTGTGCAAGATCCTTTAGCATTGTTTTTACCGAAAATAACTTTGCAATTCCTTTTCAAAAGTATCCAGTATTATCAACCGTTCAACCAGTCAACGACGACCTTTTAGACTTGTAACTTTGGCATATACGTTTTTGTTACTGGGGAACCTTTCATGTTACACCACATTAACAGTAAAGCTACCAGCAAATTCATTAATCTGTGACGTAAAGTCTCTCCGAAAAACCATTATAATTGTTCATTGAAACCATATCATGTACTCATCCACATCTTGTAACGGTAATTGCCATTACAACTACCGGGAATCAACAATCAGTATTTTGAATCTTGCAGCATTTTCTACGACAACAGTTATATATAGATAACATCGATCTTCTAGATTTACAGATTTCGAATGTGAAGTTTCTGAAAAACACCTTAAACTACGAACTAGTTCTCGAAATCTTGAAAAATGTTGATGAAGCAGCAAAAAACTGTAAACAACCTTAACAGTAAAAAGTTTGATGATAAAGGATAGTGTGCTGGCAAAGCTCAGAAAAAGAGAAAGTTTGGAACTGAAAAACGGATTGAGCAAAGTATGAAGGAGGCTGTGGATAAATCACAAGGACGAAACCTGCCTTCAAAGAATCCAAAAGATTCAGTATTTACTGAAGCCATTAACGAATACCTTGCTTCCGAATCTAAACCCTTGCGGACAATATTCTTCATCATCCTCTGATATTAGAAATTATAAGATATCATCGTATCTTTCGTTATAAGTATCCTCCATATTTCTGGAGATAATTTCATAATCATTCGTATCAGAAATCAATTTTCTCCTTGCGATATCTGTGTTACATCATAAAAGAAACTATTTTAGTTTCTAAATTCTGAAACTTTCAAGTTTAAAATATGAATATTTTGGAAGTGGTGTTGGGAGCTGAAGCATGAGTTAGTATAATATAATGACACTTGATCAACGTGATTATATTACAGTAAGTCATGCTGAGTTTCTAATGGAACGTGATAAAGGTTCACAGATCATACCCTCATCATGAACCATGTTACATAACTCTTTCATTCTATTTAACCTCTAAACATATCAAGAAAATATTTTTCTTGATGATTCGGTCTTTTCCAGATATTCTGGTAATTTGACAAATCAATATCGTGCCATTACAATTTCTTTCTTAGAACATTAACTATGTTCATTCCGAACTGTATAACTACAAATTCTGGACCATTATTTGCTTGACTTAAAGTCGGGAAGAGAACGAAAGCATGAAGCTCCAAAATATAATGGAAAATATGAAGTCCGAAAACAACCCCGAAATTACAAACCGTGTATATCAATGCGTATAGCAATATAAAGACACGGGAGAATGAAAAACAATATAACCCCAAGGTAATAGTAGAAGAAGATAACCTCCTCTGGTGGCAGATGAAAAAGGAGAATGAATGATATGATAGCCAAGAAAATATCAAGAATCAGAACTGGATGAAGCATTTTCACAAATCTTTTATAAGTATGAAATAAGGAAGAAGAGTATAGGAATGGTGAAAATAAATGAAACGGAAGTGGTCAATTTATAAGCGAAATATTAGACATAGCAATCGAGGCAGATTACGCATTTAATCAAAGAAAATCCTAATTTCCGCAAATTCTGAAGAATCAAATCTTATTTAGATTATGAAGATTTTTTATTCCTTAAAATTCGGAAATCAATTGTTACTACATCAAGAGATAAGACGCATCTCTATTCTCTATTTCACTTGATTACGATAACTTCTCTCATACGCTTCGAGTAATTGGATTATTTTATCCATATTATTCAAACATAGATAAAACTCTATTATCAACTCATATTCGTCATTAAAACATTTTTATTGTTAGCCATGACGACCTCACTCAAATTTCGGGACGAAATTTCTTTAACGGATAGGTACTGTGATGACCCGGAAATTTCTGACCAAATTTAAACTTAATCTTTGTATGATTAACATTTCCGACACGATAAGCAAATTCTGTAAAACTGAATCTCAAAATTTTTGAACTACTTTTATATATTTAAATGCCCTTCGGTTGTTTTCGACGATTCGCGAACAATTATATGTAAATAGATACATATATACTGTAACTTGAAAAAAATAACAATGTATTAATTGTTTGATACCGTACATTAAACTTATTGGTTTAAATATCTAATTGAATATATATGATAGGTTGAAATATTTATTATTAAAATTAATTATAAATAACTTCCAATGTGTATTTAAAAACTGATCTATGTATATCAAAGAAAGATATATACATATATATAATTTCAAGTTATTTAGTAAACGATAGTAACATTCATTTGTTAATTCGATTGATATTTAGATAAGTGAACTAAAACGTTTAAGATGAACCAGTAAAACACTAATTTGCTACAGTATTTTCAAATTGCTACAGTACCCAAAATGCTATAGTGTTTTCAAAAATCACTATTTGCTACAGTAAAATTGACTTTGCTACAGTGAATTGCTACAGTAGAAATTGACTTTGCTACAGTAACTTTGCTACAGTAAAACACTATTTCAAAATGAAAATGTATGTATTATATATATATATTAACAAATAGCGAGACGATGATTTATAGAAGTAAATGACCAAAACACTCAAGTGTATAAGTTACAATTCTAGTGATATAGTTTATAGATAATTTAAGGTTATATTTAGACAAAGGTACGTGTCATGAAACATAAAATATGAGTTTTCTAAGCGTACAAAAATGCGTTCGAGAAACCAGAAGCGGGACATAAGTCGAGCGTAAACGTACGAGTCATCGGAACGAAAAGTTCAAGTCAACTATGCATGTGAATTAAATATAATATATAATTAATTATATAAATTAAATATATTATATATATATATATATATATATAATATAAAAATATTTCGACGAGGAAGAAGTTAAACAAACCTGAGCTGGAAAAAGAGGCCATGCGATCGCATGGCCATTGTACCTCAGACCCATGCGATCGCATGGAGGGCTGGGACAAGTCAGGATCTATAAATTCAGCCAAAGTCAGTTCATTTTATTTACACACATACATATTACACTCGTATACATATTTATTAATTATATTATTATTATTATTATTATTATTATTATTATTATTATTATTATTATTATTATTATTATTATTATTATTATTATTATTATTAATCTTATTATTATTAGTAGTATTATTATTAATTAGTATTATACATAAAATACTACGACGAGGTCATGAGCGTGTCACTTTCAAAAAGGTTTTCAAGCAGGATAGAGCTAAGGAAATTATGGGTTATTGCTAAGGAGATTATGGGTAATGTTCGGGGGTATATTTGTAAATCAAACCTAGTGTTTATCATCTCCGTTGCGTCTATGTACTTTCCTACAATATTGAATCTCAATATTGATACGTTGAAATCTACGGTTATTTGGTAATCCGTGTTTCGATCACATTTTGGTGAACGACTTTATATGCTGCTAAGGTGAGTTTCATATGATCCCTTTTACTCAATATATTTTTGGGCTGAGAATACATGCGACTGTTTATAAATACTGAAAATACTAGATTTATATGCGTGAGTTTCATATGATCCCTTTTACTCAATATATTTTTGGGCTGAGAATATATGCGACTGTTTATAAATACTGAAAATACTAGATTTATATGCGTGATTTTCATTTGCTCCCTTTTTAATTGCTTTTGCAATATATATTTTTGGGCTGAGAATACATGCACTTTATTTTAAACGCAATGGATACAAGTACATACTAAATTCTACACTGAGTTTGAACCGAAAATCCCTTAGCTTTGGTAACTAGTAACTGCCAGTTATAAGAACTGGTGGGCGCGAGTAGTAGTATATGGATCCATAGGGCTTGATATCCCCGTCCGAGCTAGAGCACTAGCCTTTTAACGGACGTATGCTATTTGAGAAGCGTACACGTTGGTTTGCGTGTATTATTAAGATGATTATACAAAGGGTACAAATTATATATACATTAAGTTTATTTACCAGGGTGCTCAATTTCGTAGAATATTTTGATAAACGTTTCTGGATGAAACAACTGAAATCTTGTGATCCACTTTTATATACAAAATATGCGAAACACTAAAACTATGAACTCACCAACCTTTGTGTTGACACTTGTTAGCATGTTTATTCTCAGGTTCCTAGAAGTCTTCCGCTGTTTGCTTATATGTTAGACAAGCTATGTGCCTGGAGTCTTACATGACATATTTTTCAAGGAAACGTTGCATTCACCAAATCATCACCAAGTATCTTATTTTGACTGCATTGTCAACGGAAGTATCATTGTAAACTATTATATTACGGTGATTGTCTATATGTAGAAATCATCAGATGTCGAAAATCTTTGATTTAAATATTCATTTATGGTGTGCCTTTTCAAAAGAATGCAATGTTTACAAAACGTATCATATAGAGGTCAAATACCTCGCAATGAAATCGATGAATGACATGTTCGTCCATATGGATTTGGAGCGATCGTCACAACTCTATATGAGGCGTGGACTAGATTTGGAAAGTTATTAAGAGAATGTCCGCAACATGGTATAGACATCTGTCAAATAGTACAAATATTCTACCAAGGATGCGACATCACTACAAGGAAAGACATCGATATAGCAGCTGGTGGTTCTATTATGAAGAAAACTGAAACTGATGCTTACAAAATTATTGATAACACTGCTTCCCACTCACATGAGTGGCACCAAGAAAAAGATATCGTTAGATCATCTAAAGCAGCTAGAGCCGATTCTAGCCATGACTTAGATTCCATTTCCGCAAAGATAGATGCTGTCGAGAGACGAATGGAAAAGATGACTAAGGATATACACTCAATACGAATTAGTTGTGAGCAGTGTGGAGGACCACATTTGACAAAAGATTGTCTCAGTATTGAACTAACAATGGAACAAAGAGAGAATATTTCATACATAAACCAAAGGCCTGGAAATAATTATCAGAATAATTATCAACCGCCTAGACCAATTTACAATCAAAACCAGAATTATAACCGAAATATTCCATACAACAATCAACAAGGTCCTAGTAATCAACAAGTATCCAATAATACTTACAATCAGCAAAGACCTAATTTTCAAAACAAACCACAACCCGATGATAAAAAGCCGAATTTAGAAGATATGATGACGAAGCTAGTTGAAACTCAAACGCAGTTTTTCACATCTCAGAAACAAACCAATGAACAAAATGCTCAAGCATTTAGAAATCAACAAGCTTCTATTCAAAATTTGGAACAAGAAGTAAGTAACCTAGCAAGGTTAATAGGTGAAAGAAAACCGGGAAGTCTACCTAGTGATACAAATGCTAACCCCCGGAATGAAACAGCTAAAGCCATTACCACAAGAAGTGGTACAACACTTAAACCACCTGAAATACTTGTAATTTCTGATGAAGCTATTCCTACTCCACAAGAACCACAACCTGAACAAGATAAGGAAAAAGAACCGGTAGTTGAAAAGGTTAATGAAGATAACACAGTTAAGGCTAAACCTTATGTTAAACCATACCAACCACCACTTCCTTACCCGAGTAAAATGAAAAAAGAAAAACTTGAAGCCGAGCAATCCAAATTCTTGGATATGTTTAAACAAATAAATGTAAATCTTCCTTTCATTGATGTAATTTCAGGAATGCCTAGATATGCTAAATTTCTGAAAGATCTAATATCGAATAGAAAGAAAATGGAAGAACTCTCGGCCGTTACTATAAATGCTAATTGTTCAGCAGTGCTATTGAATAAGATACCAGAAAAACTATCAGATCCAGGAAGTTTCACAATTCCATGTTTTCTGGGTAGTCTTAGTTCAATAGAAGCATTGGCAGACTTAGGTGCTAGTATAAATTTAATGCCGTATTCACTATACGCTAAACTAGACCTTGGAGAATTGAAACCAACAAGAATAAGCATACAACTAGCCGATCGATCAATAAAATATCCTAGAGGGATAATGGAGAACATGCTAGTTAAAGTTGGTACTTTAGTATTTCCAGTAGATTTTGTTATTCTGGACATGGAAGAAGATTCTCAAGTTCCTCTCATATTAGGAAGACCATTCTTAAACACGGCTAAAGCAATGATAGACGTGTTTGGTAAGAAACTGACCCTAAGTATAGAGGATGAGAGTGTTACCTTTTCAGTTGATAGAGCAATGCAGCAACCGCAATCTGCAGATGATACATGCTATTATATTCAAACTATAGATTCACATGCAGAATTGTTAGAAGAATTTCCAGAATTACAAGGAACAGGAGTATGTTCTTTAGGAGAAGGAACTGAACCAATTGATGAAACTGAAATGTTAGCTACACTAATGGCTAATGGATATGAACCAACAACAGAAGAAATTCAAATGCTAAAAGAAGAAGACAGATATTGATATAAATCATCGATAGAAGAACCTCCGACATTAGAGTTAAAGCCACTTCCAAACCATTTGGAATATGCTTATTTACATGGTGAATCTGAATTACCTGTAATAATATTGTCTTCTCTTACTGAAAATGAAAAATCTCAACTCATTTCTGTGTTAAAAGCTCATAAACCAGCCATTGCATGGAAGATTCATGATATAAAAGGAATAAGTCCTTCGTATTGCACACATAAAATCCTTATGGAAGAAGGTCATAAAACGTATGTGCAACGCCAACGAAGACTAAATCCTAATATGCAAGATGTTATTAAGAAAGAAATCATTAAACTGCTAGATGCAGGTTTAATTTATCCAATCTCTGATAGTTCATGGGTAAGCCCAGTTCAATGCGTGCCTAAGAAGGGTGGCATGACTGTCATTACAAATGAGAAAAATGAGCTTATTCCTACAAGGACTGTAACAGGATGGCGTGTATGTATTGATTATAGAAAATTAAATGACGCCACCAGAAAAGATCACTTTCCCTTACCTTTCATTGATCAAATGTTGGAAAGATTAGCCAGAAATAGTTACTATTGTTTTCTTGATGGTTTTTCCGGATATTTTTAATTTCCAATAGCACCCGAAGACCAAGAGAAAACCACGTTCACGTGCCCTTATGGTACTTTTGCTTACAACCGCATGCCATTTGGACTTTGCAATGCCCCTGCAACCTTTCAAAGGTGCATGATGGCAATTTTTCACGACATGATAGAAGAATGCATGGAAGTTTTCATGGATGACTTTTCAATCTTCGGTGATATATTTGAATCATGTCTAGTGAATCTTGAACGAATGCTTATTAGATGCGAACAATCAAATCTAGTACTTAATTGGGAGAAATGTCATTTCATGGTTAAAGAAGGCATCGTTCTTGGTCATAAAATTTCAAAGGAAGGAATTGAAGTGGATAGAGCTAAAGTAGATGCAATTGCTAAACTTCCACATCCCACCAATGTTAGAGGAGTTAGGAGTTTTCTAGGGCATGCCGGTTTTTACCGACGTTTCATAAAAGATTTTTCTAAAATTGCCACTCCTATGAATAAACTCCTAGAAAAGGATGCTCCATTCATCTTTTCAGATGAATGTATCAAATCTTTTAATATACTTAAAGAAAAACTCACTAATGCACCGATCATGATTACACCAAATTGGAATCTACCGTTTGAACTTATGTGCGATGCAAGTGATTTTGCAATGGGAGCCGTTTTAGGACAAAGGATTGAAAAACGATTTCAACCTATATATTATGCTAGTAAGACGTTACAAGGAGCACAAGCGAACTATACAACTACTGAAAAAGAACTCCTTGCTATTGTCTTTGCTTTTGACAAATTTCGTTCATATCTCGTTCTAGCAAAAACGGTGGTCTATACCGACCATTCTGCTCTTAGATACCTATTTTCAAAACAAGATACTAAACCAAGATTAATCCGTTGGATCTTACTCTTACAAGAGTTTGATATTGAAATCCGAGATAAAAAGGGAGCAGAAAATCTCGCCGCTGATCATCTTTCTCGTCTTGAAAATCCCGAATTAGAAGTTCTAAATGAGTCGGCCATACAAGACAACTTTCATGATGAATATCTATTGAAGATAGATTATAATGAAATTCCATAGTTTGCAGACTATGCAAACTACTTAGTATGTGGATTCCTTGAAAAAGGATTGTCGTACCAAAAACGAAAGAAATTCTTTAGTGATATAAAACACTATTTCTGGGAAGATCCACATTTGTTTAAAAGTTGTCCCGATGGAATAATATGCCGATGTGTATTCGGAGAGGAAGCTAGTAAAATCTTAAACCATTGTCACACAGGACCAACAGGAGGGCATTATGGGCCTCAACTAACAGCAAGAAAGTTTATGATGCTGGATTCTATTAGCCTACAATTTATAAAGACGCACACCTTCTTTGCAAATCCTGTGATGCTTGTCAAAGGGCCGGAAAAATAAGTCAACGTGATGAAATGCCACAAAATGTCATTCAAGTATGCGAAGTATTTGACATTTGGGGTATTGACTTTATGGGTCCATTTCCAAAATCTCATAATAATCTCTATATTCTCGTAGCCATTGATTATGTATCTAAATGGGCGGAAGCACAAGCTCTCCCAACTAACGATGCACGAGTTATAGTCAACTTTTTAAAACGTCTTTTTGCAAGGTTTGGAACACCGAAAGCTTTAATAAGTGATGGGGGAACTCATTTTTGTAATAATCAACTTGAGAAAGTTTTTAAAAGATATGGAATAACTCATAAAATCTCCACCGCTTATCATCCACAAACAAGTGGACAAGTTGAAAATACCAACCGAGCTTTAAAACGTATTTTAGAGAAAACCGTAGGATCAAATCCGAAGGAATGGTCCATTAAATTGGAGGATGCACTCTGGGCTTTTAGAACAGCCTACAAAACTCCAATTGGAACCACACCTTTTAGACTCGTTTACGGAAAAGCATGTCATCTTCCAGTAGAAATTGAACACAAAGCATTTTGGGCTTTGAAGACATGTAATCTTGATTTACATGAAGCTGGACGTCTACGGTTAAGTCAACTAAACGAATTAGAAGAATTAAGACAAGAAGCATACGAAAATTCGTTAATCTATAAAGAAAGAATGAAGAAATGGCATGATAAAAGAATCAGAAGTTCAAAAGAATTTAAAGAAGGAGACAGAGTTCTTCTTTTCAATTCACGATTCAAGCTATTTCCTGGAAAATTGAAATCAAGATGGTCTGGACCATTCATAGTCAAAAGAGTTTTCCTATACTGAACAGTAGAATTAATAAATTCAAATGGGATTGAATTTAAGGTTAATGGTCACAGAGTTAAACATTACATAGATAGTCCAATGGAAGTTGACAACGAAGTTAATCACAATTTTGACACCACAGCTAACTAAGTGTGGGGAGAATCAAGTCTTTTAAAGGATAATATGTATTTCTGTTAGAGTTAGATTTTCTGTTTTCGTGTAGTTCTCGAAAATGGAACCCGAATGGTCTTTCCCTAGCAGACCCTAAAGAACTAGTCTTCTCCCCTCATTCTGAATTTTTATTTTTTTTAGGTTTTTCGAAATGAAGACTTCCTGTGAATTAAACCATGGTCTAATGCTACACGCTTTGATCACTAAACGTAATAATGACACACTTCCAAGTGAAATAGTATCATTAATCAGAGGTAAATTGGACGGAGTAAGAAAAGAATCCAGATGCGAAGATAATAAGTTACAATTTGGTAAAGGAAAATCAAAATCCGCAGCGAAAAGAAGAGCACGACACCTTGAAAAATGTCACAAATGCGGAAAATGGTCACACGAAGGTAAATGTTCAAATAATCAAACCTATTCAAACACCGAATTTGTTACTTTATGCAGAGACGGACCGTTCATATGTTTAGAAGAAAAAACGTTAAATGCTCGAGGTTACGCCTATGTAGCCATGAAAAATCAATTAGTCCGACTATCTTATGAGTGGGCTAGAGCATATCACTAAGAAATCTCTTTCACAGGTAAGTTTGTACAGTTTTTATTTTTATTTTTATTTTTAACCTTTTGATAATAAATGCTAATTTGTTCGCTATAAAGTATTAAATTGGTATTCAATAAAATTAGGTCTTGCGACCGAAATTATTGATATCATACAAAAATTTATTACATCACTGCGAAATTTAACGTTTATTCTTAAGGTATAAATATCTTTAATCAATCAACCCAAAATATTTCAAAAATTCGTCATGAGTTAAATTAGGTTATGAAACCGAAATTACTTTACCAAAAAGAGGGGCGCATATTTTTGATGATATTTGATTGATTAAAGTGGGATAAAAGACCAAAAAGATTTTTAATTTTTTTACCATGTTTTTAAAATTAATATATAAATATTAAATTAATATTGTAAACTTCTTTAAAACTGTAAATATCTGAATAATTAATATTTTTAATATTAGTTTGTATGTATAAAAACAAAAATATAATTTAAGTTTGGTGTGAATTTTTAATTTTATGCATTTTAAATTTAAGTTTGGTGTGAATTTAAAAACAAAAAAATTTACTTTATTTCGTTAAGTTAAAAATATGATTTTTAAAATTCGTCGTGAGTTGAAGACTAGGTCTTTGAACCGAAATTGCTTTACCCGAGAGAGGGACGAGAACTTTTATTATCATTATTTTTAATCTTATTGAATTAAAGTATGCCAAAAACATTAAAAAACCCAAAAATCTTTGCTTTTAAAAACCGCGCTTCGAATTGACAAATTTTAAAATTTTGTCGAGGGACGGACTAGGACAACGATCCGAAACACCCTCGCTCCTAAAGGAAAACAAAAATTTTTAGAATTTAATTAATTATAAGTTTTATAAAGTTTTAGGTTTTATTAAAAAAAAAAAATGCAAAAGTACTGTACCCGGGACTCCATGCGATGGCATGGAGTTAGGCCTTTGTTTCCATGCGATGGCATGGGGAGTAAAATCTGGCCAGACTCAAAAGAACCAGCGAGCTGTTCTTCCTCACCACAACACACACATACCCGAAAATACACTCAAATCCTCTCTAAAATTCGCCAAAATTCACCGTAGTTCGTCAAATTTTTTGTTCTAATCATGCCTAGATTCTCATTCTTCAGCAAAAAGGTAAAAATTACACCCCTAAACTTATAAATTCCTAGTTTTTGTGATAATTACCAATATTTTACCTAATGCAATTTTGTTAAATTCTAGTGTAATTAGTGTTAAATTGATAGTATTTTGTGCAAGTATAACCTAGATTGATGCTATTTAACATGATTTGAAGCCAAAAACTTCAAAATTTTTAGAAATCTAGGGTTTGTGTTCTTGAGCAATTTGGGGCTTTTTGATATAAACAGGTTATGGCCGATTTTTGTCATGAATTATTGCTAAATTGAGTAGTGTAACATGTTTAGGTAGTTAAATGATCCAAACATTGATCCTAAACATGATTTTTAAAGATTAAAGTGGACTTTTTAGGCGAAAATTCATGAACTTGATTAATTTGATATAATTGCCAATTGAGACTTGTTTAATTGTTAGTAATGACTATTTTGACATGTTATTTGAGTTAAATGCTTATGAACTTTGTTTACATTTTCATATGTACTTATTTGGAAAAGTATAGAATTGTAAAAATTGTGAAAATGTGTATAAGTTTAATTTTGATTTAACATGTTATTATGATTGTTTTAAGTTGTTATTTTGCTAACACTAATGCATATTTGGATTGTGTTTAATGTTTTTTTTTGCAGAAAGCCGATACTGGAGGTTCAGGAGCATCATCATCTAGACGACCTGCTCCAGCACCAGAACCAGAACCAGAAATGCAACACGAGCCAGAACCCGAACAAGAACCACAACAGGAACCACAACAACAGCCTGATCAACACGTACCTTATTATGATCCGGTACAGTTTGTTAATGAATTCATAGTATTCCCGATGAGGTCGCCAGTAGAATTCTCAACAATTCCTGAGTACACTTTGCATCCTAATCTGAGATTTGATAGAAGATGGAGAAATTACGAGACATATCAAAGGAACAAATTCAAATTGGTAACAAAAAACGTAGAGGTGCCAAGGGTAATCGATTGGGATCCTTTGGAGAGAGTTCAGCTAGCTAATAGATTCAGACTGCTACTGATTCAGAGGTACGAGAACTCTACTTTTACAGATTGGGAACGTCTTTTCACCATTCGTAGGCCTATATATAAGGAATGGTGTGTTGAGTTGATGAGTACTGTATCACTTGATACAAATATAGTTAGAATAGTTGATAGAAGATTTCTTAGGTTTATCCTTGGCGGTAGGATGTACAGAATGTCCATGCTGGACATGGCCAGGGCTTTACAGATATATACTCCTGGAGAGTTGCTACTACCCGATTGTACAAATTTGATTCATTATGGTGAAAGGGTAGATAGCAACTTTGACGCTGACGCCATTTGGAGGCGTATGTCACATTTTGATGTTTTTACACGAGCGGGAGGACACTCCTATACACATATTGACAGAGCCGAGCTTCGTATCATTCATAGATTTTTGGCTAACTCGATTACACAGAGAGGTCACAATAAGGAAAAAATGACCTTACATGATTTATTCTACCTAAAGTGTATTCGGGATCCTAGAAGCTTTGTCAATATCCCTTACTGTGTTGGTTTTTATTTATCTAAAATGGTAGAAGGAATGCAGGACGGGAGTATAATAGGAGGAGGTATTTTTGTTACTCTCATCGGAGAGTATTTAGGTGTTGATAGGAACCAAGGGGGTCCATTACAGCTTTGTAGAGAACAGGTTGAGCCTTTAGGATTGAAAGTTTATGTGGGTGCTAAGGTATTGAAAAGTAGACGCAACCAGGCAGTACCCTATGAGGGCCCTCATCCTCAGGTAGAGAGAGAGGCTCAGACGAGGAAATGGAGGAGGCGGAAGACATTAGGGATGTCTTACGAGATGCTATTCTTGACGTCCATGTTCGTATAGATGAGGAAGCAATGACGAACGCGGAAAGGCATAATATGTACGAGCAGTGGAACTCCGAACGAGTATACGAAGATTATAGGTGACGCCAACACGATAGCTGGTTAGTTCATCAGCACCAAATCATGAGTCAGCTATCATATCAGGTACTAAATAATTACGTGCCTACTCGACCTGCTCATTTTCCGCCACACAGCCCCGACATCCGACCACCCTTTAACCGGTATGACTATAACCAAGCCTATCATAACACCTATAACCAACAATGGAACCCACCTGACGAGATGAACTGGAACCCTTATCCAGACTGATTTAGTTCCATTGGTTATTTTTATGTTTTTATCTTTTTAATTATTCATGTTTAAACTTATGTTATTGGATATATTTATGTAATTTTTATCATTTCTATTATTATTGTGTACTAATATTTCACATTTAGGATTTGAAAGTGGAATATTAAGTCCCATTTCAAATTGCCATGCATGTTTATATTTGTATGTATGTATATTGTCGATTGTACAAAACAGGGTAAAACAGCGCATTTTTAAAGACTGGCATTAAGTTCAGCAAAAGCTAGTTTTGACGACAAAATGAAAAACAAATGTGATGTACCAACAGACGGAATGAACAAATGATATGCAACATTTATCATTCAGCAAACAAACGCCAATATGTTTGGAAACTTTGGTAAAATTTAATCATTTTTCTGCGCTAATCACCCTCAATAATTTAAATTGTTACTGATTTCTTGCAAATGAGGGTATTGCAAGATCTTAAGTGTGGGAAGGGGTTAAATTCTTTCAGATTTTTAAAATTTTTAACTTAAACACTTGGTTACCATTAAAAATACTAGTAACGTAGTAGTTATATTAGAATCTAGTGCTCTCTGATAACAAAGAACAGCCCTAGTCTTATATACTGACTACCAACTTCTAGTAAAATTTTTCAAAATTTTCAATTAAATGAACTCAAAATCATGTTTATACATATTTATGAACGATAAAACTAGGTGTTAACACCGAAATTATTGTTACCTTGGAAAGGACATAAATTGAGAAACAAACCAAAATGTTAGAATTCATTTAAAATAGAATAGAGGACAATAAAAAGGCAAATAAAAGAAAATAAAAGCCAAGTGTGGGAAAATTTACCAAGTTATTTTAAACATATGTCACATATTTCTGTAACAAATAACTGAAGATACTTTTGCTTTGGACTAAAATAAAAAGTTTTACCCGATTTATTGTAAGAAAGATGGATCTACACGATGAATCAATTCCATCATTATAAGGAAGTAAAGTCTTCCGAAAAAGAAACGCGCTTCTTGATTTAGGTCATGAAGTTGTTGTCCAGACCAGCTGTAGGTTGACGAAAATATAGAAAAGTCATCTCTAAAATCAGCAGGAAATCCACGGACCTCAGCATCAAACAGGGTCGCCAAGTGGTCAGACTTATCCTAACCATGAGAGGATCTGTCTCGTACAATGGGGGGGGGGGGCACCGTGCAAATTAGCTTGATAAGACTAATGAATCAGATCCCCAGAAAGGATAATCTCCTTAAAGATCAAAAATCAGCTTTTAAGACTGATATTACTCAATCCTAGAGATTGACCTTAAAGATTTAGAATTCAAACTCATGGAATTCAATGATATCTAAACTCGAGCTTGAACGAGAAAATATTTTGATCAAAATTACAAACCGATTTGTTTTCTGAAAACCCATTTTCAATGCGTTCATTACCATTGAACGTAAAATCCTAAGAATTCACCTGGAATCCATTAGGTCGCTTGAACCAAATCGGGTGTCAATCGTAAGAACGGTGGTTGCATAGCATGGTCAAAGACAGGACCTTGTGCCAAACCGAAAAATTATAAGGGTGAGCTTTACTATTGCTCCTACAAAGGATAGTAATTGCGTCCGACACGTTATAGACCATAATTAAAAGCATGTCAGGGGACATTGCCTTAACAGTTGCTTGTTCAACGCTTTCCTTTACAACCAGACGGTAGTTTATCGAAAGGTAATATACGGAGCAAGTATACTGGACGTGTTGCTTTCCCAATACAAGGTTAGCAAGTGGGTGACACAAAACCACAAGTTTTGAGCTAAAGTTTTCAAATCTGAAACCCACCAAACCCACAAAAAGAATTTGCAAACACCGGTGAAGGGTTATTCCGGAAAACTTATCTAGGGTAAAAGCTAGATTTAATTTTTACAAGATCAAATGTTTTCATAAAGATCCAATTTCCTTAAAATATCTAAATTTTATAGTCATGTGGGACTGTAAACCACATCGTTACTACCATTGTTTATACCGCCGTATAGAAATCACTGATGTACAAAGTGTGAAGAATAAAGAGGTGATTCTAGTATTTCAAGACTATATTGCTTGAGGACAAGCAACACTCAAGTGTGGGAATATTTGATAATGCTAAAAATGAACATATATTTCATAGCATTATCCCTCAAGAAAGACAAGCTTTTAGTTGCAATTGTTCTATTTACAAGTGATATTCGTTTAAATAATAAAAGGTGAAGACAAAAGACAGATTCGATAAATTGAAGACGCAAACGACCAAAAAGCTCAAAAGTACAAAGTACAATCAAAGAGGTTCCAATTATTGATGAGAAACGTCTCAAAATTACAAGAGTACAAGACGCGAAACGCAAAGTACAAGATATTAAATTATACGCAAGGACATTCGAAAATCCGGAACCGGGACCAGAGTCAACTCTCAACGCTCGATGCAACAGACTAAAAATTACAAGTCAACGGAGTACAAGAATATAATATAATATATATATAATTAAATTTAATTATATATATTATATTATATAATAAATAAATAAGCAGCCCACGTTTTTAAAGACTTTTGAGCCTCCCCAGCTGGCCATGCGATCGCATGGCCTTGAAGGGCAAAGCCCATGCGATCGCATGAGGCTCTTTTCCAGCCCACATGCCTATAAAAATCGAGCTTTGGTGCATCAAAAATCCATATATCAATCTCTCTATCATCAACGTATATATATATATATATTTATATTATAATTTTAATTTTAATTTTAATTTCCAATAATAAGGGTATGTTAGCGAATGTTGTAAGGGTGTAAGTCGAAATTCTGTCCGTGTAACGCTACGCTATTTTTAATCATTGTAAGTTATGTTCAACCTTTTTAATTTAATGTCTCGTAGCTAAGTTATTATTATGCTTATTTAAATCGAAGTAATCATGATGTTGGGCTAATTACTAAAATTGGATAATTGGGCTTTGTACCATAATTGGGGTTTGGACAAAAGAACGACACTTGTGGAAATTAGACTATGGGCTATTAATGGGCTTTATATTTGTTTAACTAAATGATAGTTTGTTAATTTTAATATAAAGATTTACAATTGGACGTCCCTATAAATAACCATATACACTCGATCAGACAAGATGGGCGGGATATTTATATGTACGCATAATCGTTCATTTAACCGGACACGGGAATGGATTAATAGTCTATGGACTTATTAAAACAGGGGTGAAATTATGTACAAGGACACTTGGCATAATTGATAATAAAGTATTAAAACCTTGGGTTACACACAGTCGATAACCTGGTGTAATTATTAAACAAAGTATTAAAACCTTGTTACAGTTTAAGTCCCCAATTAGTTGGAATATTTGACTTCGGGTATAAGGATAATTTGACGAGGACACTCGCACTTTATATTTATGACTGATGGAATGTTATGGACAAAAACCAGACGGACATATTAAATAATCCAGGACAAAGGACAATTAACCCATGGGCATAAAACTAAAATCAACATGTCAAACATCATGATTACGAAAGTTTAAATAAGCATAATTCCTTTATTTTCATATTTAATTGCACTTTTATTTATCGAAATTTCATTATCGTTATTTACTTTACGCTTTAAATTAAGTCTTTTATTTATTTAATATTTTACATTAGGTTTTAACCGCGACTAAAGTTTTTAAAATCGACAAACCGGTCATTAAACGGTAAAAACCCCCCTTTATAATAATAATATTACTTATATATATTTGTATTTTTATAAATTAAAACTAATATAGCGTTAAGCTTTGTTTAAAAGATTTTCCTTGTGGAACGAACTGGACTTACTAAAAACTACACTACTGTATGATTAGGTACACTGCCTATAAGTGTTGTAGCAAGGTTTAGGTATATCCATTCTATAAATAAATAAATATCTTGTGTAAAATTGTATCGTATTTAATAGTATTTCCTACTAAAAATAAAGCTATTTCATATACACCTCTACGCACATCAAACACAAAACCATCCATGTTGGATGCAGTTCTGTTGAAAAGTGGAAATGGCATTCAAGTATTATGTATAGTGCAAACAGTTGCAGAATTGTGCTGGGTTGGGATGAGAATGTTGTGAAAGTTATGGTGTTGAATGTTAATCCCTCCTTCCCAATTTACTTAAATAAATCAAACATTACTTTTTACCTATACTTTTATTGTGGGAAAGAAAAACCAGTTTGTTGGAGCTAGGGCAGAGAAGCAATCAACAGAATGGGTCCCTATTTGTGACGACCCGAAAATTTTCGACCAAATTTAAACTTTATTTTTATAAGATTCTGACACGATAGGCAAAGACTATTGAACTGAGTTTCAAATTGTTTGAACTATTTTCCATGTATACTGTTAACATTTGACTATTCCTGACGACTCACGATACGATTGCTTGTAAATGGATATGCATATATTTAAAATATATATATATATATATATATATATATATATATATATATATATATATATATATTTGTATATAATAATATGAAATGGTATATATTGTAATTGTTATAATTAATTTTGTAAAAATAATAATAATATATAAAAAGTATCCATATATAAATAAAATACATATAATATATATATTTTGTAATTTCGAAGTTATTTAGTAAGCAAAGGTAACGCTCAATTTTCATTCGATTAATAGTAAATGAGTTAAAAAGGAACTTATGTGATTTTAAAATAAACGGTGATTCAAAAATAAGATTTATAAATTATAGACTTATTAATAATACATTTAGAAGTTATTTGATAAATTTTAAAACTTTTTATATTTTACTTGGGGTTGAGAGTGAATAATTAATGTAATATTTATTTAATAGGTAATGACCAAATTTTATACCATAATGATCAAAATAAATAAATTTAGTTAATCTAAAATTTTGGGATTTTTCCGAAGAATTTTATCTGCCACTGATTTACAACGGAGCCCGATATAACAATCCGCAAAAACTGTCGGTACATAAAAATTAAAATCACACGGCTATACTATTGATGATTGATGATAATTGAACCACCTTTTGTTTTAACTGGCTTAATTGATTAATTGATGCAAATTGATTGAGATAGGGTAGTGGGTTTGACAAGTTGATTCATATTATATATTACTGTATCTATATATTATGTACATACATATAACAACTTAGATACACATTTACAGAGAATTGTATGATCAACCTTCATCTCCTTCTCCATCCCATACCAATCAACCACCTTCCACCACTTCGATCGTCATTCCCTAAACCTTTGGAACATCATCATAATCGACACCCTCACCATCCACAACTCACACCCATCTTCATTTCAACCACCATGATCGTGTTCTTATTTTGAAACCCAAACAAAACTTCACAACCATCGGATCATCATGAACCTTCCACCATCCTCCATCACCACCACCATCTTTACATCGTTAAAAACCAACATCAATTAACAACCACTTTTCCCACTCGAACCCGTTGTTGCTCGTTTTTGTTCGAAGAACACACAACAACACCATTAAAAATCACCTTGCTTTTCTACTATCTGCTACTTCTACGCACAACCAACGCTCTTATTAGCTACTCCTATTACACTTATTTTCATCTGATTTCGTTTCCTGTTCGCAGCCCAACCTAAACCGTATACCTGTTGCTACAATTGTACGTTTCCTGTTACTATCTTATGATTAAACGAAGAAGATGGGGAAGAAAACAAACAGCGACGGGATCGATTAGATTATGATATGATGATGGAGGTGATACATAAAATAATGAAAATAATAAAGATGAAACACGATGAGTATGTAGGCCGTTAAAGATGATGGCTTGCGTATATTTTTTTTTATGTTTCTGTTTCCCACAATCACGACAACTTAACCTATATATTTATTTTTTTGCTGTTACCGAATCCATGATATCCCATGGATTACTAAATGGGTTGTTAATCCTATTGTTGTTGGGCCAAGAGCTTTTAAATTTGCTGTGGACCGAGAGAATATGACGTTGGGCCGAATATGACGTTGGGCTGAAGACATGTTGATAAAGAACCTTGTTAAATGACGGGTGGATATAATAGATGATACACAGTTTCATAATTAATAACTAAATACACGAGCAAGTTAAAACATAAACAACTTAATGGTTCATTGGTTTAGGAGGAATATGGTTAAGCGAGAAGTCGCGGGTTCGAGCTTGGGCAATGGCATTTTTTTTGGAAACTTATTACTTTGAGGTAGTATTATTATTATTATTATTATTATTATTATTATTATTATTATTATTATTATTATTATTATTATTATTATTATTATTATTATTATTATTATTATTATTATTATTATTATTATTATTGTTATTATTATTATTATTATTATTATTATTATTATTACTATTATTATTATTATTATTATTATTATTATTATGTATAATGTAATTTATTATTAGTATCATTAATATTAGGATTATTATCATGTTTATAAATATTATTATCATCATTATTATTATTATTATTATTATTATTATTATTATTATTATTATTATTATTATTATTATTATTATTATTATTATTATTAATATAAGCATTATTATTATTATTATCATTATTATTAATATAATTATCATTATTAGTATTATTATTATTAAAAGTATTATCATTATTATCATTAGTAGTAAAATTATTATTATTATAGTTATTATTATTATCAGTATTATTATTATTATTATTATTATCATTATTACTAAAAGTATGATTATTCATTTTTATTAAAATGGTTATTATTATTATTATTAGTATTAAATTATTATTATTATTATTATTATTATTATTATTATTATTATTATTATTATTATTATTATTATTATTATTATTATTATTATTATTATTATCATCATCATCATTATTATTTTATTAATATTATTATTATTATTATTATTATTATTACTAACATTACTTTTATTATTAGTATTATTATCAAAACTATTAATAGCAGTATCATTACTAAACCTAATTACTTTTAGTATTATTATTATTATTATCATAAAAAGATACAAATTTTTATTTATTATTATTGATATTATTTTAACAAATAAATAGCTATATAAGAATATATTTAAAACATATCGCATAACAACATTAATATTTTCATAATAAATACTAATTATTTATCTAAGGTATATAAAATAAATATAGTTAAAATAGTTACCAATGAAACATAAAAGTTACTGAAATAACAATTAATAATAATATCTAAACTTGTTCGATTACAAGTATATGTTTAATAAATATATGAATAATATAGGTTCGTGAATCCGAGACCAATCCTACACTTGTTCAATGACGTCATATGTATTTTTACTACAAAATATAGTATGGTGAGTTTCATTTGCTCCCTTTTTAATTACTTTTGCAATATATATTTTTGGGCTGAGAATACATGCGCTGCTTTTATGTTTGATGAAATAGACATAAGTACTTAAAATATATTCTACGTTGAGTTGTACCACCTTGCATATCTTCCCTAATAGCTTGGTAACTAATATTTACATGTTGGAAGAACATGTAAGCACGAATCCTATTGATAGATCTATCGGGTTTGACCACCCCAACCGGGCTAGTCGCTCTAGTATCGTAAACGGTTGCATAGTACTTCGTTTTTACTACACTTAGTACAGTGTAGGGAGATTTCATAATAAAGGGAATATGCCACATTAATTGTTAAGTATGATTACCGAAGTGCTCAACAACTTATAGAATACTTTTATACACTTGTGAGTGTACATATATTTATAAACGGAAATATTGTGGTCTATTAATATATTGAAATGATTGTTATGATAAACCTATGAACTCACCAACCTTTTGGTTGACACTTTTAAGTATGTTTATTCTCAGGTATGAAAGAAATCTTTCGCTGTGCATTTGCTCATTTTAAAGATATTACTTGGAGTCATTCATGACATATTTAGGTCAGTACCAATGGGACCAGATGTTGATGACTTCGTCCAGGTGGATTTGGACGGGTCATCACAGGTATCTGTAACATCCCAGGTAACACGTTCCCCGTAGCATGATATTGTCTGCTTTGCCCGTAGGCGCACGGATTTTTCTTGGCAACCACACATGACGAGTACTTTCCCAGGAGGTCACCCATCCTGGTAGTGCCCTCGCATGAGCACGCTTAACTGCAGAGTTCTCATGGGATTTGTTGCGCTTATGGTTCCAAAACGCGTCATGCTAGGAAAGGTCTCCACACCCTTACAAGGCATGCTTCGTTCCCCTCTCCAACCGACGTGGGACGGATGTAACACGGATGTTACAATCCTCTCCCCTAATGGGACACAGCGTCCTTGCTGTGCAAGTTTGGTCCGGGGCCTGGCTCTGATACCAATCTGTAACATCCCAGGTAACACATTTCCCGTAGCATGATATTGTCAGCTTTGCCCGTAGGCGCACGGATTTTTCTTGGCAACTACACACGACGAGCACTTTCCCAGGAGGTCACTCATCCTGGTAATGCCCTCGCATGAGCACGCTTAACTGCAGAGTTCTCATGGGATCTGTTGCGCTTATGGTTCCAAAACGTGTCATGCTAGGAAAGGTCTCCACACCCTTATAAGGCATGCTTCGTTCCCCTCTCCAACCGATGTGGGACGGATGTAACACGGATTGATAATGCTAAAAACGAACATATATTTCATAGCATTATTTCTCAAGAAAGACAAGCTTTTAGTTGCAATTGTTCTATTTACAAGTGATATTCGTTTAAATAATAAAAGGTGAAGACAAAAGACAGATTCGACGAATTGAAGACGCAAATGACCAAAAAGCTCAAAAGTACAAAAGACAATCAAAGAGGTTCCAATTATTGATAAGAAACGTCTCGAAATTACAAGAGTACAAGATTCAAAACGCAAAATACAAGATATTAAATTGTACGCAAGGACGTTCGAAAATCCGGAACCAGGACCAGAGTCAACTCTCAACGCTCGACGCAACGGACTAAAAATTACAAGTCTACTATGCACAAGAATATAATATAATATATAAATAATTAATAATTAATTATTTATATTTTATATTTATATATAAAATCCGTCGGCAAGAAAGACTCCAAAAGTTGTGAGCTGTAATTTCATTCTCCGCGACTCGCGGAGTTTGAAGAGGATATCTCCGCGAGTCGCGGAGCCCCAATTTCAGAAAATCCCTATAAAGCTCGCGCATTCTGATCGTAATCATCATCTTTTTCTTCTTCTCCTCATTCATACGTAAAATATATATATATATATATATTTATAATTTATATTTTAATTTTAATTATAATTATAATAATAAGGGTATGTTAGCGAATGTTGTAAGGGTGTAAGTCGAAATTCTGTCCGTGTAACGCTACGCTATTTTTAATCATTGTAAGTTATGTTCAACCTTTTTACATTAATGTCTCGTAGCTAAGTTATTATTATGCTTATTTAATCCGAAGTAATCATGATGTTGGGCTAATTACTAAAATTGGGTAATTGGGCGTTGTACCATAATTGGGGTTTGGACAAAAGAACGACACTTGTAGAAATTAGACTATGGGCTATTAATGGGCTTTATATTTGTTTAACTAAATGATAGTTTGTTAATGTTAATATAAAGATTTACAATTGGGCGTCCCTATAAATTACCATATACACTCAATCGGACACGATGGGCGGGGTATTTATATGTACGAATAATCGTTCATTTAACCGGACACGGGAATGGATTAATAGCCACTAGAATAATTAAAACAGGGGTGAAATTATGTACAAGGACACTTGGTATAATTGATAACAAAATATTAAAACCTTGGGTTACACTCAGTAGACATCCTGGTGTAATTATTAAACAAAGTATTAAAATCTTGTTACAGTTTAAGTCCCCAATTAGTTGGAATATTTAACTTCGGGTATAAGAATGATTTGACGAGGACACTCGCACTTTATATTTATGACTGATGGACTGTTATGGACAAAAACTCGACGGACATATTAAATAATCCAGGACAAAGGACAATTAACCCATGGGCATAAAACTAAAATCAACACGTCAAACATCATGATCACGGAAGTTTAAATAAGCATAATTCTTTTATTTCATAATTAATTTCCTTTATTTTATATTTAATTGCACTTCTAATTATCGCATTTTTATTTATTGTTATTGTATTTAATTGCACTTTTAATTATCGTACTTTTTAATTATCGCAAGTTTATTTTATCGCATTTTTATTAATCGCAATTTCATTATCGTTATTTACTTTATGCTTTAATTTAAGTCTTGTATTTATTTTTAATATTTTACATTTGGTTTTAACTGCGACTAAAGTTTTAAAATCGACAAACCGGTCATTAAACGGTAAAAACCCCCCTTTATAATAATAATATTACTTATATATATATATATTTGTATTTTTATAAAAGTAAACTAATATAGCGTTAAACTTTGTTTAAAAAGATTCCCTGTGGAACGAACCGGACTTACTAAAAACTACACTACTGTACGATTAGGTACACTGCCTATAAGTGTTGTAGCAAGGTTTAAGTATATCCATTCTATAAATAAATAAATATCTTGTGTAAAATTGTATCGTATTTAATAGTATTTCCTGCTAAAATTAATAGTATTTTATACCACTCCGCTACCACATCAAGTATTTTTGGCGCCGCTGCCGGGGACTCTTTTAAAAGCCGGAAGCGCAACGCTAATAATAATAAAAAAAAATTTTAGTTAACTTTTATTAAAATTCGTTTTTGTAAAAATACGTTTTAATTATTCGAAAATATAAAAAGAAAAACAAAAATTTTTATGTATTTTTAAGATTTTGTTAAATATTTAAGTTTTATAAAGTTTCTTTATTTTTATATAAGTTTTATTTAAGTATTTTGTTTTTATTTAAAAACATATAAAAAAAATATATATATAAATCTAGTTTTAAGGTTTTTATTTATAAAATTATAAAGAAGTTCTATTTTTATTTAAGTTTTTAATTATAAGTTTTTATTATACATTATAAAACAGAAAAATATAAAAACAGAAAAAAATAAAAATAAAAATAAAAACGCGTCAAAATTTAAAGCTGTCAGTTGAATTTCTGAACCCCGCGACTCGCGGGGTTTACTGCCTTGAATACCGCAACTCGCGGAGAAAACCTGACACGCGACAGAAGCCCTAATCCTGCATTTATTACGGGGTAATTAATTATTATTATTATTATTATTTAACCCTAATTATTATTATTATTATTATTATTATTAGTTTTATTTTAACTTTTAAGTTTAATTTAATTTATATTTTAGTTAAATTAGTTTAATTAATTTGTAAAATTAGTAGTTTTAATAAATAAATAATATAAAAATAATATTTTTATAAAAATTGTAATTTTTACAACTTTTTGTATATTTATATATTTTGTCCCTTTTCAATCGTTTTAACGTAACATTTGTATTTTTAGCTCATATTTAGTTTTAAACTTAGTTTTTGCCATAGTTATTTTTACTTCTAGATTTTTAGGCTTTGCCGTAGAATTCCTTAAGTGCTTTTTCTTTAGAATAAGATTTAGGTGCTTTAGAATTTTGTGACGCCTTTTTAAGTTTTAGTTTCTTTTTAAGTTATTTCCATTTGGGATATAGTTTTTCCTGTAAGCTTTAATATTTTTAGACACCTTTTTACTATGTATCAATTATCATTCCAATTAGTAATCTCAATTTGCGATTATAATTTTAAGTTAGTTGTAGTAATAAGGTTAGGTTAGTCAAGTATTTTTAAGTTTTATAAGTTTCTTTTATTTTTCCGTCACCTTTTATTTTTCAACCATTTTTCTTTTTCGATCTTTTTCCGACGAACTCTTTTTCTTTCTTATTTCTCGCTATTCTAGTTTTTAGGACATAGATTTTTATTCTACTTCTTATCTAAATTTCTTAAAATTACGAAAATTTATTTTAAGTGGTTAAATTGATAGACATAAAAATTTTCTGGTTCGTAGTAATAGTTGGATTTGTACGTGGACCGGGTTATTGGAGCCAAACAGTCCTCAATTATATTGAGACCAAACGAATCCTGCCCCTCTGCTGCATCTTTTGGCTATTCGAAACGTGGGCAAAATCAAAAAAGTTTATTGATTGGATAACTTATTATAATTTTTCTTTCCTTTTAAAAACTAATAGGATATTCAGTGAATGCACCGAGCAAGACGTTCACCACCTTTTGTACGTTCACGACCTGTAACTAGATCAAGACATTTAGCAAATATAACCGCCGTTGATTTTTCTTTAGAATCGTCATCCAGTCGACCAAGTACTTCAGTTCAATTTTCTGATAATCCATTTTTTGAACCCGACCTCACAATTGAGAATCCGGAGAATATTCAGGAACGGTTCGTAGATCCTGAACCATTAAACTTTCCTCCGGAACCACCAATCATTCAAACAGAGATTGTTGAGGAACGAACCATTAAATCAGAATCCTCTAGTGATTCCGATTCAACAAATTCAATTATGGAGAATCTGGAACCTTTAAGTATGGAAGACCGAATGAGAGCTAAACGCACTGGCCAAGGTCACGCAATTACTCATCCAGACATTAATGCGCCAGATTATGAAATCAAAGGACAAATTCTACACATGGTGACTAATCAATGCCAATTTAGTGGTGCGCCGAAGGAAGATCCAAATGAACATCTACGTACCTTTAATAGGATCTGCACACTATTTAAAATTCGAGAAGTGGAGGATGAACAGATATATCTCATGTTATTTCCCTGGACTTTAAAGGGAGAAGCCAAAGATTGGTTGGAATCGTTGCCTGAAGGGGCGATCGATACATGGGACGTTTTAGTTGACAAATTTCTTAAACAATTCTTTCCTGCATCTAAAGCCGTAAGACTTCAAGCAGAAATTGTTACGTTTACACAGAAACCAAATGAAACTCTATATGAGGCGTGGACTAGATATGGAAAGTTATTAAGAGGATGTCCGCAACATGGTTTAGACACCTGTCAAATAGTACAAATATTCTACCAAGGATGCGACATCACTACAAGGAAAGATATAGATATAGCAGCTGGTGGTTCTATTATGAAGAAAACCGAAACTGATGCTTACAAAATTATTGATAACACTGCTTCCCACTCACATGAGTGGCACCAAGAAAAAGACATCGTTAGATCATCTAAAGCAGCTAGAGCCGATTCTAGCCATGACTTAGATTCTATTTCCGCAAAGATAGATGCTGTGGAGAGACGAATGGAAAAGATGACTAAAGATATTCACTCAATACGAATTAGTTGCGAGCAGTGTGGAGGACCACATTTGACAAAAGATTGTCTCAGTATTGAATTAACAATGGAACAAAGAGAGAATATTTCATACATAAACCAAAGGCCTGGAAATAATTATCAGAATAATTATCAACCGCCAAGACCGATTTACAATCAAAACCAGAATTATAACAGAAATATTCCATACAACAACCAACAAGGTTCTAGCAATCAACAAGTATCCAATAATACTTACAATCAGCAAAGACCTAATTTTTAAAACAAACCACCACAACAAACCGATGACAAAAAGCCAAATTTAGAAGATATGATGACGAAGCTAGGTGAAACTCAAACGCAGTTTTTCACCTCTCAAAAACAAACCAATGAACAAAATGCTCAAGCATTTAGAAATCAACAAGCTTCTATTCAAAATCTGGAACAAGAAGTAAGTAACCTAGCAAGGTTAATAGGTGAAAGAAAACCAGGAAGTCTACCTAGTGATACAAATGCTAACCCCCGGAATGAAACAGCTAAAGCCATTACCACAAGAAGTGGTACAACACTTAAACCACCTGAAATACCTGTAACTTCTAATGAAGCTATTCCTACTCCACAAGAACCACAACCTGATCAAGATAAGGAAAAAGAACCGGTAGTTGAAAAGGTTAATGAAGATAACACAGCTAAGGATAAACCTTATGTTAAACCATACCAACCACCACTTTCTTACCCGAGTAAAATGAAGAAAGAGAAACTTGAAGCCGAGCAATCCAAATTCTTGGATATGTTTAAACAGATAAATGTAAATCTTCCTTTCATTGATGTGATTTCTGGAATGCCTAGATATGCTAAATTCTTGAAAGATCTAATTTCAAATAGAAAGAAAATGGAAGAACTCTCGGCTGTTACTATGAATGCTAATTGTTCAGCAGTGCTGTTGAATAAGATACCAGAAAAACTATCTGATCCAGGAAGTTTCACAATTCCATGTTTTCTGAGTAGTCTTAGTTCAATAGAAGCATTGGCAGACTTAGGTGCTAGTATAAATTTAATGCCGTATTCACTATACACTAAACTAGACCTTGGAGAATTGAAACCAACCAGAATAAGCATACAACTAGCTGATAGATCAATAAAATATCCTAGAGGGATAATGGAGAACATGCTAGTTAAAGTTGGTACTTTAGTATTTCCAGTAGATTTTGTTGTTCTGGACATGGAAGAAGATTCTCAAGTTCCTCTCATATTAGGAAGACCATTCTTAAACACGGCTAAAGCAATGATAGACGTGTTTGGTAAGAAATTGACCCTAAGTATAGAGGATGAGAGTGTTACCTTTTCAGTTGATAGAGCAATGCAACAACCACAATCTGCAGATGATACATGTTATTATATTCAAACTATAGATGCACATGCAGAATTATTAGAAGAATTTCCAGAATTACAAGGAACAGGAGAATGTTCTTTAGGAGAAGGTAATGAACCAATTGATGAAGCTGAAATGTTAGCTACACTTATAGCTAATGGATATGAACCAACAACAGAAGAAATTCAAATGCTAAAAGAAGAAGAGAGATATCGATATAAATCATCGATAGAAGAACCTCCGAAATTAGAGTTAAAGCCACTTCCAGACCATTTGGAATACGCTTATTTACATGGTAAATCTGAATTACCTGTAATAATATCGTCTTCTCTTACTAAAAATGAGAAATCACAACTCATTTCTGTGTTGAAAGCCCATAAACCAGCCATTGCATGGAAGATTCATGATATTAAAGGAATAAGTCCTTCGTATTGCACACATAAAATCCTTATGGAAGAAGGTCATAAAACGTATGTGCAACGCCAACGAAGACTAAATCCTAATATGCAAGATGTAGTTAAGAAAGAGATTATTAAACTGCTAGATGCAGGTTTAATTTATCCAATCTCTGATAGTCCATGGGTAAGCCCAGTTCAATGCGTGCCTAAGAAGGGTGGCATGACTGTCATTACAAATGAGAAAAATGAGCTTATTCCTACTAGGACCGTAACAGGATGGCGTGTATGTATTGATTATAGAAAATTAAATGACGCCACCAGAAAAGATCACTTTCCCTTACCTTTCATAGATCAAATGTTGGAAAGATTAGCCAAAAATAGTTACTATTGTTTTCTAGATGGATTTTCCGAATATTTTCAAATTCCAAAAGCACCCGAGGACCAAGAGAAAACCACATTCACGTGCCCTTATGGTACTTTTGCTTACAAACGCATGCCATTTGGACTTTGCAATGCCCCTGCAACCTTTCAAAGGTGTATGATGGCGATTTTTCACGACATGATAGAAGAATGCATGGAAGTTTTCATGGATGACTTTTCAGTCTTCGGTGATACATTTGAAACATGTCTAGATAATCTTGAACGAATGCTTATTAGATGCGAACAATCAAATCTAGTACTTAATTGGGAGAAATGCCATTTCATGGTTAAAGAAGGCATCGTTCTTGGACATAAAATTTCAAAAGAAGGAATTGAAGTGGATAGAGCTAAAGTAAATGTAATTGCTAAACTTCCACATCCCACCAATGTTAGAGGAATTAGGAGTTTTCTAAGGCATGCCGATTTTTACCGACGTTTCATAAAAGATTTTTCTAAAATTGCCACTCCTATGAATAAACTCCTAGAAAAGGATGCTCCATTCATCTTTTCAGATGAGTGTATCAAATCTTTTAATATTCTTAAAGAGAAACTAACTAATGCGCCGATCATGATAACACCAAATTGGAATCTACCATTTGAACTAATGTACGATGCAAGTGATTTTGCAATGGGAGCCGTTTTAGGACAAAGGATTGAAAAACGATTTCAACCTATATATTATGCTAGTAAGACGTTACAAGGAGCACAAACGAACTATACAACTACTGAAAAAGAACTCCTTGCTATTGTCTTTGCTTTTGACAAATTTCGATCATATCTCGTTCTAGCAAAAACGGTAGTCTATACCGACCATTCTGCTCTTAGATACCTATTTTCAAAACAAGATGCTAAACCAAGATTAATCCGTTGGATCTTACTCTTACAAGAGTTTGATATTGAAATCCGAGATAAAAGAGGAGCAGAAAATCTCGCCGCTGATCATCTTTCTCGTCTTGAAAATCCCGAATTAGAAGTTCTAAATGAATCGGCCATACAAGACAACTTTCCTGATGAATATCTATTGAAGATAGATTATAAAGAAATTCCATGGTTTGCAGACTATGCAAACTACTTAGTTTGTGGATTCCTTGAAAAAGGATTATCGTACCAAAAACGAAAGAAATTCTTCAGTGATATAAAACACTATTTTTGGGAAGATCCACATCTGTTTAAAAGTTGTCCAGATGGAATAATACGCCGATGTGTATTTGGAGATGAAGCTAGTAAAATATTAAACCATTGTCACACAGGACCAACAGGAGGGCATTATGGGCCTCAACTAACAGCAAGAAAAGTTTATGATGCTGGATTCTATTGGCCTACAATTTACAAAGACGCACACCTTCTTTGCAAATCCTGTGATGCTTGTCAAAGGGCCGGAAAAATAAGTCAACGTGATGAAATGCCACAAAATGTCATCCAAGTATGTGAAGTATTTGACATTTGGGGTATTGACTTTATGGGTCCATTTCTAAAATCTCATAATAATCTATATATACTCGTAGCCATTGATTATGTATCTAAATGGGCGGAAGCACAAGCTCTCCCAACTAACGATGCACGAGTTGTATTCAACTTTTTAAAACGTCTTTTTGCAAGGTTTGGAATACCGAAAGCTTTAATAAGTGATCGGGGAACTCATTTCTGTAATAATCAACTTGAGAAAGTTCTTAAAAGATATGGAGTAACTCATAAAATCTCCACCGCATATCATCCACAAACAAGTGGACAAGTTGAAAATACCAACCGAGCTTTAAAACGTATTCTAGAGAAAACCGTATGATCAAATCCGAAGGAATGGTCCATTAAATTGGAAGATGCACTCTGGGCTTTTAGAACAGCCTACAAAACTCCAATTGGAACCACACCTTTTAGACTTGTTTATGGAAAAGCATGTCATCTTCCAGTAGAAATTGAACACAAAGCATTTTGGGCTTTGAAATCATGTAATCTTGATTTACATGAAGCTGGACGTCTACGATTAAGTCAACTAAACGAATTAGAAGAATTAAGACATGAAGCATACGAAAATTCGTTAATCTATAAAGAAAGAACGAAGAAATGGCATGATAAAAGAATCAGATGTTCAAAAGAATTTAAAGAAGGAGACAGAGTTCTTCTTTTCAATTCACGATTCAAGCTATTTCCTGGAAAATTGAAATCAAGATGGTCTGGACCATTCATAGTCAAAAGAGTTTTCCGATACGGAACGATAGAATTAATAAATTCAAATGGGATTGAATTTAAAGTTAATGGTCACAGAGTTAAACATTACATACATGGTCCGATGGAAGTCGACAACGAAGTTAATCACAATTTCGACACCACAGCTAACTAAGTGTGGGGAGAATCAAGTCTTTAAAGGATAATATGTATTTCTGTTAGAGTTAGATTGTCTGTTTTCGTGTAGTTCTCGAAAATGGAACCCGAATGGTCTTTCCCTAGCAGACCCTAAAGAACTAGTCTTCTCCCCCCATTCTGAATTTTTATTTTTTTTAGGTTTTTACAAAATGAAGACTGCCTGTGAACTAAACCATGGTCTAATGCTACATGCTTTGATCACTAAACGAAATAATGACATACTACCGAGTGAATTAGTATCAGTAATCAGAGAAAGAATGGACGGAGTTAGAAAAGAATCCAGATGCGAAGATAATAAATTACAATTTGGTAAAGGAAAATCAAAATCCGCAGCGAAAAGAAGAGCACGACACCTAGAACGATGTCACAAATGCGGAAAATGGTCACATGGAGGTAAATGTTCAAATAATCAAACCTATTCAAATACCGAATTTGTTACTTTATGCAGAGACGGACCGTTCATATGTTTAGAAGAAAAGACACTGAATGCTCGAGGTTACGCCTATGTAGTCATGGAAAACCAATTAAACCGACTATCTTATGAATGGGATAGATCATATAACTAAGAAATCTATTTCACAGGTATGTCTGTACAGTTTTTATTTTTATTTTTATTTTTAACCTTTTGATAATAAACGCTAATTTGTTCGCTAAAAAGTATTAAATTGGTATTGAATAAAATTAGGTTTGGCGACCGAAATTATTGATATCATTCAAAAATTTATTACATCACTGCGAAATTTAACGTTTATTCTTAAGGTATAAATATCTTTAATCAATCAACCCAAAATATTTCAAAAATTCGTCATGAGTTAAATTAGGTCTTGGAACCGAAATTACTTTACCAAAAAGAGGGGCGCATATTTTTGATAATATTTGATTGATTAAAGTGGGATAAAAAGCCAAAAAGATTTTTAATTTTATTTTTACCATGTTTTTAAAATTAATATTTAAATCTTAAATTAATATTATAAACTTTATAAAAACAATATATTTAAAATTGTAAATATTTGAAAAATTAATATAAGTTTGGTGTGAATTTATAATATGAATTTTTAATTTTATGCATTTTAAATTGTAAGTTTGGTGTGAATTTTTAATATTAATTTTGAATTTTATATTTAAATTGTGTGAATTTAAAAACAAAAATTTACTTAATCTCATTAAGTTAAAAATATGATTTTTAAAATTCGTCGTAAGTTGAAGACTAGGTCTTTGTACCGAAATTGCTTTACCCGAGGGGGGGACGAGAACTTTTATTATCATTATTTTTAATCTTATTGAATTAAAGTATGCCAAAAACATTAAAAAACCCAAAAATCTTAGCTTTTAAAATAATCGCTACAAAAAGACAAATTTTAAAATTTTGTCGAGGGACGGACTAGGACATCGATCCGAAACGACCCGGTCCTAAATAACAAGGGAAACAAAATTTTAAAAATTAATTACTTAATTATTTTATAAGTTAAAGATTATATATAAAAAAAAAAAACAAACTCCGCGACTCGCGGAGTTTGAAGAGGATATCTCCGCGAGTCGCGGGAGGACCAAAATACAGAAAAAATAAAAAGAGCTGCAACTGATCAGTTCACTCCCCAAAACAGAAAAATACTGCGAACATATACACGCAAAAACTCGAAAAATACACCCCAAAATCACAATTTTTATCCGTTAATCACCAAATTTTTTACTAAAATCATGTTGAGAAGGATGCTATCTAGGAATTACTCAAGAAAAACGGTAAATTTCTACACCTAAACACCATTTAATCCGAAATTTGGTGTTCTTGAGCAATTTTTTTCCCCAATTTGATTTTGATGCTTTTTAGTGTAATTAGGCTTAAATTGTTTATGTATTATGCTTGTATAACCTAGATTGATGCTGTTTAACATGATTAGAAGCCTTAAACTTCAAATTTTGAGTAATCTAGGGTTTGTGTTCTTGAGCAAATTTGGGGCTTTTTGATATAAACAGGTTATGGCTGATTTTTGTCATGAATTGTTGCTAAATTAAGTAGTGTAACATATTTAGGTAGTTAAATGATCCCAACTTTGAGCCTAAACATGATTTTGAGAATTAAAGTGGACTTTTTCAAGTCTAAAATTCATGAACTTGATTTTTGAAAGATAATGCCATTTGAAACTTGTTTAATTGCTAGTAATGATTATTTTGACATGTTATTTGAGTTAAATGCTTATGAACTTGGCGAACATTTTCGTATATGCTTATTTGAAAAAGTGTAGATTTGATAAAAATGTGAAAATAAGCTTAAGTTTGATATAAATTGATCATGTCATTGTAATTATTTTGATTGATGATTTTGCTGGCACTAATGCATATTTGGATGCATAAAAATTGTGTTTGATGTGTTTTGCAGACTGAAAGGGGTGAATCTTCATCCCAAGCCCGCAATGCTCCTGCTGAGAATGCGGAACAACAGGAGGTGGATAACTACTACAAGCAGGATATATCTCATCCAGTCATGACCTTTTCTGATATGCACTTGGAAGAGTTGCACCCGAACCTGAGATTTGACAGACTTTGGATAGATTATCTAAAATACCAAAGGGGTCTGCATACTCTTCATTCTAAGGTTGTTGAGGTACCGAGGGTCATAGAATGGGGACCCTTAGAAGCTGTAGAATTGGCCGGGCCAATTAGGGAATTACTTGTACAGAGGTATGGTAATTCTACTTTTAATGACTGGGTACGTTTATTCACCATGCGTAGACCTGTATATAAAGTATGGTGTGAAGAATTGTTATGTAGTATAGAGTTGAATGATCGGGTAGCTAGTTTAACCGATCGTTCTTTTATTAGATTTTTGTTAGGAGGTTCGATGCGCCACATATCTTTACTAGACATGGCTCAGGCTTTACGTATATATACGCCTGAGGAGTTAGCATCTGCCGATTGTAGAGGGTTGATACTAAACGGTAGAAAGATAGATGAAAATTTTGATACACACGGTGTGTGGAGTCAAATGACAAGCCATCACCGTTTCAAAGGGGGAAATTACTCTTATTTGGATATAGATAGAGCCGAATTAAGAGTGATTCATAGGTTTTTAGCTAATTCGATTACACAAAGGGGTAAGAACAAGGAAAAGGTAAATGAACAGGATTTGTTTTACCATATGTGTATTCGAGACCCACAAAGCGCTGTAAGTATACCATATTGTGTGGGTTATTATTTATCAGCTATGGTTCGGGGGATGAGACCGCATAGCATAATAGGAGGTGGTATTTTTATTACTTTGATTGGTGAATATCTCGGTGTGGATATAAGTCGGGGGGGATTATTAGTAGAAGAACCAGAACCCCGCGATACTATAGGTTTAAATGTATACCATGGTGCGAAAGTTTTGAAGAGGCGAAATAACGCCGCAGTACCATACCATGGTAGACATCCACAGGTTGAGAGAAACCAACAGCAAGGTAATGTAGGAGGGGGAAATGAGATGCAAGAAATGCAAAGGTTTATAGCTTCTCAGGAGTACGAAAATGCTAGACAGAGAGCATTTGAAGATTGGCAAGTTCATCAGAACCAAATCATAGCTCATTGCCAACATATAGGTAGAAACTATATTCCTACACCGAAACCCATCTTCCCTCCCTGGTCTATAGAGATGCAACCACCGTATCCTACATATAACCCTGCCGACGCATTCTATAGCACCTATGGTTATGCCTGGAACCCCTATTGGTACCAGTATCATCCCTAGTATACTTAGTTTGATTTATTTTGTAATTTTTAATGATTGATACGTTTAATACTTTTGTTAATATTGTAATCATTTTTATAATTGTCTAACTTTTATTCTTAGATTTTAATAATTTTTGAATGTGGGGTAATATACCAAACTTCAAAAATATGTATATATGTTTGCAGTTTATCTTACGTACACAACAGGGTAAAACAACGCATTTTCAAAGACTGGCATTAAGTTCAGCAAAAGCAACTAATTTTGACGACAAGATGCAAAATATATGTGAAATAACAACAAGACGGAATGAACAAATGATGTGCACCATTTATCATTCAGCAAACAAACGCCAATATATTTGGAAACTTTGGTAAAAATTTAATCATTTTCACACAAATCACCCTCAATAATTTAAATTATTACTCATTTCTTGCAAATGAGGGCATTGCAAGATCTTAAGTGTGGGAAGGGGTTAAATTCTTTCGGATTTTAAAATTTTTTACTTTATACACTTGGTTACCATTAAAAATACTAGTAAAGCAGTAGTTGTATTAGAATCTAGTGCTCTCTGATAATAAAGAACAGCCCTAGTCTTATATACTGACTACCCAATTCTAGTAAAAGTTTTAAAATTTTTTTTTTAAATGAACTCAAAATCATGTTTATACATATTTATGAACGATAAAACTAGGTGTTAACACCGAAATTATTGTTACCTCGGAAAGGACATAAATTGAGAAACAAACCAAAATGTTAAAATTCATTTAAAATGGAATAGAGGACGATAAAAAGGAAAATAAAAGCCAAGTGTGGGAAAATTTACCAAGTTATCTTAAACATATGTCACATATATCTGTAACAAATAACTGAAAATACTTTTGCTTTGGACTAAACTAAACTGTTTTACCCGATGAAAGAAAAGAAGAGATGGATCTACACGATGAATCAATTCCATCATTAAAAGGAAGTAAAGTCTTCCGAAAAAGAAACGCGCTTCTTGATTTAGGTCATGAAGTTGTCGTCCAGACCAGCTGTAGGTTGACGAAAAATCTAGGAAAGTCATCACTAAAATCAGCAGGAAATCCACGGACCTCAGCATTAAACAGGGTTGCCAAGTGGTCAGATTTATCCTAACCATGAGAAGGATTTATCTCGTACAATGGGGGGCACCATGAAAATTAGCTGGATAAGACTAATGAATCAGATCCCCAGGAAGGATAATCTCCTTAAAGATTAAAAATCAGCTTTTAAAGACTGATATTACTCAATCCTAGAGATTGACCTTAAAGATTGAGAATTACAAACTCATGGAATTCAATGATATCTAAACTCGAGCTTGAACGAGAAAATATTTTGATCAAAAATTACAAACCGATTTGTTTTCTGAAAACCCTATTTTCAATGCGTTCATTACCATTGAACGTAAAATCCTAGGAATTCACCTGGAATTCATTAGGTCACCTGAACTAAATCGGGTGTCAACCGTAAGAACGGTGGTTGCATAGCATGGTCAAAGACAGGACCTTGTGCCAGACCGAAAAATCATAAGGGTGAGCTTTACTATTGCTCCTACCAAGGATAGTAATTGCGTCCGACACGTTATAGACCATAATTAAAAGCATGTCAGGGGACATTGCCTTAACAGTTGCTTGTTCAACGCTTTCCTTTACAACCGGACGGTAGTTTACCGAAAGGTAATATACGGGACAAGTAAATTGGACGTGTTGCTTTCCTAATACAAGGTTAGCAAGTGGGTGACACAAAACCGCAAGTTTTGAGCTAAAATTTTCAAATCTGAAACCCACCAAACCCACAAAAATATTTTGCAAACACCGGTGAAGGGTTAATCCGGAAAACTTATCTAGGGTAAAAACTAGATTTAATTTTCAAAAGATCAAATGTTTTCATAAAGATCCAATTTCCTTAAGGATCTACATTTTCATAGTCATGTGGGACTGTAAACCGCCTTTCAAATGTGCACTTTGCTTTGGAAACTGAAAGTAAATCGGCTATTTGATTGCAAGTGTCGTTGACCTAAACCCGAGGCAACTGTGGATGACACACCCACCTTTAACCATGGCTCTATCGTTACTATCATTGTTTATACCGCCGTATAGAAATCACTGATGTACAAAGTGTGAAGAATAAAGAAGTGATTCTAGTATTTCAAGACGATATTGCTTGAGGACAAGCAACGCTCAAGTGTGGGAATATTTGATAATGCTAAAAACGAACATATATTTCATAGCATTATTTCTCAAGAAAGACAAGCTTTTAGTTGCAATTGTTCTATTTACAAGTGATATTCGTTTAAATAATAAAAGGTGAAGACAAAAGACAGATTCGACGAATTGAAGACGCAAACGACTAAAAAGCTCAAAAGTACAAAAGACAATCAAAGAGGTTCCAATTATTGATAAGAAACGTCTCGAAATTACAAGAGTACAAGATTCAAAACGCAAAATACAAGATATTAAATTGTACGCAAGGACGTTCGAAAATCCGGAACCAGGACCAGAGTCAACTCTCAACGCTCGACGCAACGGACTAAAAATTACAAGTCTACTATGCACAAGAATATAATATAATATATAAATAATTATATTAATTATTTGTAGCGACCCCGACAAATCGTCAAGTGACGGCGTCGGCTACGTGGGTCCCATTACCTGATTATAAGTCTTTAAGATAACGTTTGGCCACTGTTGATTCACGAACCTATAACAATATATACATATATATTAAAGTATGTTCAAAATATATTTACAACACTTTTAATATATTTTGATGTTTTAAGTTTATTAAGTCAGCTGTCCTCGTTAGTAACCTATAACTAGTTGTCCACAGTTAGATGTACAGAAATAAATCGATAAATATTATCTTGAATCAATCCACGACCCAGTGTATACGTATCTCAGTATTGATCACAACTCAAACTATATATATTTTGGAATCAACCTCAACCCTGTATAGCTAACTCCAACATTCACATATAGAGTGTCTATGGTTGTTCCGAAATATATATAGATGTGTCGAAATGATAGGTCGAAACATTGTATACGTGTCTATGGTATCTCAAGATTACATAATATACAATACAAGTTGATTAAGTTATGGTTGGAATAGATTTGTTACCAATTTTCACGTAGCTAAAATGAGAAAAATTATCCAATCTTGTTTTACCCATAACTTCTTCATTTTAAATCCGTTTTGAGTGAATCAAATTGCTGTGGTTTCAAATTGAACTCTATTTTATGAATCTAAACAGAAAAAGTATAGGTTTATAGTCGGAAAAATAAGTTACAAGTCGTTTTTGTAAAGGTAGTCATTTCAGTCGAAAGAACGACGTCTAGATGACCATTTTAGAAAACATACTTCCACTTTGAGTTTAACCATAATTTTTGGATATAGTTTCATGTTCATAATAAAAATCATTTTCTCAGAATAACAACTTTTAAATCAAAGTTTATCATAGTTTTTAATTAACTAACCCAAAACAGCCCGCGGTGTTACTACGACGGCGTAAATCCGGTTTTACGGTGTTTTTCGTGTTTCCAGGTTTTAAATCATTAAGTTAGCATATCATATAGATATAGAACATGTGTTTAGTTGATTTTAAAAGTCAAGTTAGAATGATTAACTTTTGTTTGCGAACAAGTTTAGAATTAACTAAACTATGTTCTAGTGATTACAAGTTTAAACCTTCGAATAAGATAGCTTTATATGTATGAATCGAATGATGTTATGAACATCATTACTACCTTAATTTCCTTGGATAAACCTACTGGAAAAGAGAAAAATGGATCTAGCTTCAATGGATCCTTGGATGGCTCGAAGTTCTTGAAGCAGAATCATGACACGAAAACAAGTTCAAGTAAGATCATCACTTGAAATAAGATTGTTATAGTTATAGAAATTGAACCAAAGTTTGAATATGATTATTACCTTGTATTAGAATGATAACCTACTGTAAGAAACAAAGATTTCTTGAGGTTGGATGATCACCTTACAAGATTGGAAGTGAGCTAGCAAACTTGAAAGTATTCTTGATTTTATGAAACTAGAACTTTTAGAATTTATGAAGAACACTTAGAACTTGAAGATAGAACTTGAGAGAGATCAATTAGATGAAGAAAATTGAAGAATGAAAGTGTTTGTAGGTGTTTTTGGTCGTTGGTGTATGGATTAGATATAAAGGATATGTAATTTTGTTTTCATGTAAATAAGTCATGAATGATTACTCATATTTTTGTAATTTTATGAGATATTTCATGCTAGTTGCCAAATGATGGTTCCCACATGTGTTAGGTGACTCACATGGGCTGCTAAGAGCTGATCATTGGAGTGTATATACCAATAGTACATACATCTAAAAGCTGTGTATTGTACGAGTACGAATACGGGTGCATACGAGTAGAATTGTTGATGAAACTGAACGAGGATGTAATTGTAAGCATTTTTGTTAAGTAGAAGTATTTTGATAAGTGTATTGAAGTCTTTCAAAAGTGTATAAATATATATTAAAACACTACATGCATATACATTTTAACTGAGTCGTTAAGTCATCGTTAGTCGTTACATGTAAGTGTTGTTTTAAAACCTTTAGGTTAACGATCTTGTTAAATGTTATTAACCCAATGTTTATAATATCAAATGAGATTTTAAATTATTATATTATCATGATATTATCATGTATGAATATCTCTTAATATGATATATATACATTAAATGTCTTTACAACGATAATCGTTACATATATGTCTCGTTTAAAAATCATTAAGTTAGTAGTCTTGTTTTTACATATGTAGTTCATTGTTAATATACTTTATGATATGTTTTCTTATCATAGTATCATGTTAACTATATATATATATCCATATATATGTCATCATATAGTTTTTACAAGTTTTAACGTTCGTGAATCACCGATCAACTTGGGTGGTCAATTGTCTATATGAAACATATTTCAATTAATCAAGTCTTAACAAGTTTGATTGCTTAACATATTGGAAACATTTAATCATGTAAATATCAATCTCAATTAATATATATAAACATGGAAAAGTTCGGGTCACTACATATTGTGTTGACCTTGGTGAGCCATTGTTCCTTCATGAGACAAGAATATCGTTGGTTAGTATTTTCAACAATACTAACCGTGGCATGGAATAAGGATAGAGAGAAAATTTTCCTTGACTCGCCTTAAATTCTCTATGTCATAATGTCGGAACGTCCATGTGAATCACCGTAATATAATCCCGGAAATTATATTACCCTGATTCTCATGTGCATTTAACATTACTTCATAAAGTCAAGGTGGCGCATCAACAAAATTTATCAACGTAAGATCAAGATCGAATACGAGTTAGATATGATAGAAGAGTTCGAGTATAAATGCACAATTAGTCAAATAATTCCTACTTCAGTCTATATGCCGGTTGTAGTCTAGATTCACCTATGTACCCTATGACTCGGGGTGGACACAAATGAACTCTAAATCCCTACAACCAAGGCTCTGATACCACTTGTAGCGACCCCGACAAATCGTCAAGTGACGGCGTCGGCTACGTGGGTCCCATTACCTGATTATAAGTCTTTAAGATAACGTTTGACCAAAATATGTCGCCTTCATTTCAAAATAAAGATTGTTTCAAAGTTTACAAGAATTGTTCAACCAAAAGTTAAGTTACCACGTTATAGGTACGATTGAAATCTAGGCGACACGGTTTAAAGTAAAGTCAAAAGACGCTCCATGAAATGCATGTATACTCGACATCGGATGCAAGTATCAAATAGTAAGCGGAAGCATGTTTCACATGTCGTGCAAGACCTGAGAAAAACATAGAAATCTGTCAACGAAAACGTTGGTGAAATCATAGGTTTAAGTAAGTGAGTACAAGTGAACCACAAGATCTGCATCAATGAAATAATAGTAATACATTCCAAAAGTTTGTTTCACGAGCACCCAATTATCAAAGCTTAACATTCCATCCATTGTATACCCCATCCATAGTACTAGAACAAGCACTGATTCTCGAAAATATATTTCATCCGTAGACGGTAGCGAACCGTCAAAGATGAGGGTTGTCAACCCATATGGCCATATAACATAAGTTCTCGCTTACACCCGGCAAGTGTAACTAATGATAATCGAATTGAGGATTTTTGTTCTAAACTCGTATGTAGAATGTTTGTTTTCCCGTTCTTGTGTTCACTTAGTTCAAAAGAATCGTTTATGTTTTCTCATCCCAAATATAAGTTCAAAAAGAGTAAAAGTGGGACTATGATCTCACCTTGAGCGCGAGAGTTAATAAAGTACTTCAACAAGTAAACGCGTGCAAAGACAAAGCTAGTCTTGACCTAAACATATAGGTTATATCAATATCGGTAAGCACAAACGGTCAAAGATGTTCAATTAGTCCTATGGCTCGTTACGACTCGATTATATTAACATGTGAATCAACTAGTCAAGTTTCATGCAAGTTACAAGTAATTAATCATGTTAGAAAGGTTGCATAAGTATTTGGTTAAGTTTGACAAAAAGTCAAACTTGGTCGGGTCAAAGTCAATTAAAAAGTCAACATGTTCGGGTCGGGTCCCGGACTATTTTTCTATGCTAATTATTCATATATAAGTATATTAGAACAAGTTTCATGTGAATCGGAGGTCGATAGCTAGTCAAACATTTCGCGTGAAATGTGCCAAATGAAGCAGAATCTGGCCAGGCTAATCCGCGCGCCGCGCGGGGATGGGGCGCGCCGCGCCACCATCTGGGCAGACGCTTTTCTGTTTTTCACAAGTATGCACGAGCTAAAACCAAATAACCACATCTTATGATCCGCAAACAATTAGAACATGTATCTTATATCATCGGAAAGGTAATTTGACGAGGAAAACACCTAGACACATTTCATCAAGCAATTCAACACTTACAACAACACAAAACCGCATTAAACGTTCATAATCAAAGTTTCAAGTTCTAAAAACGCATTTCATGATTCGGGCAACCAATTCACATGTATGATATGCCGTTTCGAAGGTAATCAAACACACATTGCAACTAAACACTTATCAACAATAATTCATAGCATTTGATGCACCAAAAGTTCATATAAAGCTTATCAAACCCTAATCCAAAATCACCAAAATCACTAATCAAGTTTATGAAGTTTTACAAATCAACCTACACATCAAATTGAAGCTAGTGACACTAGGAACACATCTAATACTTGCACTTTAACATATTAACAACATTTAAGCATCCAAATCATAAATCAAACACACCAAACTTTCAAGTTCATGCTAGTTATCAAAAATAACGAAATCGAACATGTAAATCATATATTCATGTTAGACTTGAGCCATAGACACTAATTAACAACATTTCAAGTCAAAAACACGAATTTAGAGAAATCTAGAGTTTTAGAATTGTTACCCAAAATTGATGAAATTGGTACCAAAATGTAGAGGATGAAGAGAGGATCACGAAAATGTAATTTGTTTTGAAGTTTGCTTCCCGATCCGAATTTAGATGATGAATGTTTGAATTGGGTGTTTGTGTGTGTGTTCTTGCTAGAGAGAAAGAGAGAGAGATGGAGGTGATTGAATGGTGAGGAAGGTGGGGAGGTGGTGACTAGTTGCCCCAATTTGGCCAAGTGACGAGATTGGTCCCTCAAGTTTCAAAGCGGTGCGGGTGCGTGAATTAACCAAACGAATTATTTTAAATTACACGAGAGTACGGGAGACGTTATCTTCCAACAACGAGAATATTTAAAATGTTACATAACAAAGGATACGAATCTAGATACGAAGGGTATTATTTAAAAAGGAAAAGACGGGCGTTAAAATAATTTAACGGAAAAATGCGGGATGTTACATTATCCACACCTCAAAAGAAATTTCGTCCCGAAATTTAGTTGGAAGTAGTAGTCGATATCTCTTACTCGAGACTTTACGTTGTCCATGCAATGAATAAGTGAAAGTACGTCCTTGAGTGTTCTCATGAGTTGGATAGTCAGGGTTTTACGTTGTATTTGGGTTTGGTTTTACGATCCCCGGTTTCAACTGGTTTTCCCTATGAAGAGAAGTTGTCCTCGATAGTTGATGTATCTAGCAGGATTGCACGCTCCTGTTCCGCAGGACACGTTTCTAAGTTTGTTACACGAAATGTAGGGTAAACGGAAACTTAATTGAGTCGGGAGTTCTAAACGGTAGGAAGCGGTTCCAATACGCCCCAAGGTTTCAGAAGGTTCAATATTGCGGATATAGTCTTTCTCGATTTCCCAAAATGGATTACACCCTTCCAAGGTGCGGTTTCCCAATATTACGCGGTTACACACTGGGTTTGGTGAGGTTCTCCTCTAAGTTTGGTATAACTCTTCTGGCGACAATGGGTTGTCTCGAGCCCTTCTCGGACTTGAACGATCTCAATTGTTGTTTCTTGCTGTAGTTCAGATTTCGGTGGTTGATGCTTTGGTTAAATGAGCAGGGGTATGACATTAGCGGTCATATAGGGTTTCGGAAAGCGCGTGTGAACACACGAGTGGTGACTACTGTTGTAAGAGTGATCTACTAAAGGTGACAATACGAGTTTGTGACATGTCTTTCCAAGACGTAAATCGTTCGTTTGCTCGGTTCGTCGGTTTGTGGGTGGTACGCGGTACTCATGTCTAAGCGGGTCTCCAAGGTTTCTTGTAAAACTAGAAGTGAAACGAGTATTTCGATACGGGATAATTGACAAAGATACACCGTGTTGGAATAGAATCTCTTAAGATATGTTTGAACAAGTCAGTTAGGGTTCGAAGAAAAAAAAAATGTTCGTTAGGACTATTCACCCTCGTGGCGAATACTAATGTAATATGAGGAGTTTCTCTATCCAATGAGAAATTTTACAAAAAGTTTCCTTATACGGGAGTGCGAGCGATAAATATAGAAGTGAAATGAGGACTTAGAATAGGATGAGTTTACATCTCGAGGTTGCCATAACGTGCCTCTAGTTGTCAAAAGTTGAAGTCTGAAAGAGAAACGAGGTAGTACACGTAGTTGTATAGTTCGGGGTTGAATAATAGTTGGCCGATTATCAGAATTCACAAGGGCGTTAAGTCAAAGAAGAGTGAAGTATCGTTGGATTGTGTGTTATCTTAAATTCCAGTAATATCAGACGGTAACGGTGAAATAACAGAGGTATGTAGTGTGGTACGTGATGACGAGAAAATTGATCGGATTTACAATTTAGTATTAGAATTCTTCGCGCAAAATAACGAATTTCAGTTACGTTGATTTTGAGTCGAGAGGGTATGCCTTTCAGCGTTCAAGTAGAAATATTTCCATGTTTGAGTTCCATCTGTTGCTATACGAATTTAGCTAGAAATGTTGGTGTGAAGAATCACGCTCAAGGTTCGAACACGGAGAGGTTTAAAGTTTTCCTTAGTGAGTTAACGAGTTTAAAAGTCATGTAACACGAGAAAAGTCAGAAATGAATCTTCGGTAATAACAGGCGAGATCTAAGATTTTACGAATACAAGTTTGAGTTGGGAGAGTTTCCTGATTACATGTGGCTTGATTTCGAGATTGATTGTAGTGCCTCGACCATTAACATCATGGTCTAGACTTCGTTCAACAGAAATTCTCACTCGGAGAATTTGGTATAGAGTTGCTCTTTTCTCAAAAGTTCGAGACTAAGATGGTGATGTTGTTCGTTTTCCTTCTTTACTTGAATGAGTTAAGATGTCATCTATAAATACGATAACAGATTTGTCTAGATAAGTTTGCATACGTGGTTTAGGAGGTTCATGAATACGGACAGAGTCCTAAATAAATCGAATGGTACTAAGAGAGATTTACAACTAACGTTGCGAGTTCGGAAAATGGCTTAGGAGACATCGTCTCCCTTAACCCCCAATTGTGGATACGAGGAAGAGGGTATCGGTTTCCAACCGAAAATTACTCGGTTCACAACAATCTATACAAGATGATGGGGAAACATTTTTTTTTTTTTTTTTTTAACGAAAAGGTTTCGAGCTCCCTAGTTCTATTGGTGTCAAGTCAAAAGTCTTAACGTATATCCTCCTATAAAATTTATAGGCACACAATATTTTCCGTCGGTCACTTAAATCGTCTAAGTAGTATCTGGGGGAAAGAGGTGGAATATAAAGAGCACGAGTCAAATCCTTGGTTATAAAACGTCTAACGGTACTCGAATCGAATAAGTATGAAGTATACGGTTTGTTGTGAAGAAACGTACCCGTTACTAGTCCATCGTCGTTCCGGGCATCCTAGGTGTCGATGTTGAAGGTTCAACGGCGTGCGTTGGGGTTGATTTTCTTATTTGGGCACACATTCCTAAAATGACCCAGTTGGCCACATTCGAAGCAAGCACCCGTTCTGTGTGCGTTGGGCATCTTTCGAGCGACGGGTCCTTGGCGCCGGTGGCGAAACCTGCCACATCCTTCAAAGTGATGCTTGTGGCATTCGTTACAAAAAGGTAGTTTTCCGGCATAGCCTTTCTTGTCGTTGGAGGTAAAAGGCTTCTTGGCGGGGTTGTTGTTATTGTTGTGGTTGCTTGATTGAGAGGCTTCCCATGTTCTTTTGTTGTTACTCGGGTGGTTCTCGACCATTGGTGCCGGTGCTTCCATTTCATTCACCGTTTCTAAGGCTTGGCGGGCCATTGTTAAAGCCTCTTGTAGGTTAGTGGGTTGAGATGTCATTACCTTGTGTTGAATGCTCTTAGGGAGGCCATCCATGTAAAGTTCGACTCTTAGGGATTCGGGAGTCATGAGAATTGGACACATCGAGACTAGTTCGGTAAACCGTTGATTATAAGCTTTGAGGTCATTTCCGGCCGTTTTTAAATTCCTTAGACCCTGTTCGAGCCTTCGAGTCTCGTCGTGCGGGAAGTATTCGGTGATCATTCTTTCTCTTAATTCGGTCCAAGAGAGTGTGTGGGCTTCATCGCTTCCCACTAATTGTACATACGTGTTCCACCATGAGAGAGCAATACCGGTGAAAGTGAGGGTGGAAAACTTGACCTTGTCTTGGTCTCGACAACCGCTTGTGTTAAAAATGGTCTCCATTTGTTCAAACCATCGGGTGAGAGTAACCGGTCCCCCGGTTCCATCGAAAGTGGGAGGATTGTACTTCATGAAGTTCCTGTAGGAGCAACCTTCGATTGAATTACCGGCTCCATGATTGTTGTTGTTAGAAAAGTGATCGGCCACGGCCGTACCCACGGCGGTGGTTATCATTCGTTGAAGAGCTTGTTCTAGAGTTTCGAGAGGAGTATTGTGAAATGTCCCATTCTTATTGATTAAAAACGTTCCATATTAATTGATTTCGTTGCGAGGTTTTGACCTCTATATGAGACGTTTTTCAAAGACTGCATTCATTTTTAAAACAAACCATAACCTTTATTTCATAAATAAAGGTTTAAAAAGCTTTACGTAGATTATCAAATAATGATAATCTAAAATATCCTGTTTACACACGACCATTACATAATGGTTTACAATACAAATATGTTACATCGAAATCAGTTTCTTGAATGCAGTTTTTACACAATATCATACAAACATGGACTCCAAATCTTGTCCTTATTTTAGTATGCAACAGCGGAAGCTCTTAATATTCACCTGAGAATAAACATGCTTTAAACGTCAACAAAAATGTTGGTGAGTTATAGGTTTAACCTATATATATCAAATCGTGACAATAGACCACAAGATTTCATATTTCAATACACATCCCATACATAGAGATAAAAATCATTCATATGGTGAACACATGGTAACCGACAATAACAAGATGCATATATAAGAATATCCCCATCATTCCGGGACACCCTTCGGATATGATATAAATTTCGAAGTACTAAAGCATCCGGTACTTTGGATGGGGTTTGTTAGGCCCAATAGATCTATCTTTAGGATTCGCGTCAATTAGGGTGTCTGTTCCCTAATTCTTAGATTACCAGACTTAATAAAAAGGGGCATATTCGATTTCGATAATTCAACCATAGAATGTAGTTTCACGTACTTGTGTCTATTTTGTAAATCATTTATAAAACCTGCATGTATTCTCATCCCAAAAATATTAGATTTTAAAAGTGGGACTATAACTCACTTTCACAGATTTTTACTTCGTCGAGAAGTAAGACTTGGCCACTGTTGATTCACGAACCTATAACAATATATACATATATATTAAAGTATGTTCAAAATATATTTACAACACTTTTAATATATTTTGATGTTTTAAGTTTATTAAGTCAGCTGTCCTCGTTAGTAACCTATAACTAGTTGTCCACAGTTAGATGTACAGAAATAAATCGATAAATATTATCTTGAATCAATCCACGACCCAGTGTATACGTATCTCAGTATTGATCACAACTCAAACTATATATATTTTGGAATCAACCTCAACCCTGTATAGCTAACTCCAACATTCACATATAGAGTGTCTATGGTTGTTCCGAAATATATATAGATGTGTCGAAATGATAGGTCGAAACATTGTATACGTGTCTATGGTATCTCAAGATTACATAATATACAATACAAGTTGATTAAGTTATGGTTGGAATAGATTTGTTACCAATTTTCACGTAGCTAAAATGAGAAAAATTATCCAATCTTGTTTTACCCATAACTTCTTCATTTTAAATCCGTTTTGAGTGAATCAAATTGCTGTGGTTTCATATTGAACTCTATTTTATGAATCTAAATAGAAAAAGTATAGGTTTATAGTCGGAAAAATAAGTTACAAGTCGTTTTTGTAAAGGTAGTCATTTCAGTCGAAAGAACGACGTCTAGATGACCATTTTAGAAAACATACTTCCACTTTGAGTTTAACCATAATTTTTGGATATAGTTTCATGTTCATAATAAAAATCATTTTCTCAGAATAACAACTTTTAAATCAAAGTTTATCATAGTTTTTAATTAACTAACCCAAAACAGCCCGCGGTGTTACTACGACGGCGTAAATCCGGTTTTACGGTGTTTTTCGTGTTTCCAGGTTTTAAATCATTAAGTTAGCATATCATATAGATATAGAACATGTGTTTAGTTGATTTTAAAAGTCAAGTTAGAAGGATTAACTTTTGTTTGCGAACAAGTTTAGAATTAACTAAACTATGTTCTAGTGATTACAAGTTTAAACCTTCGAATAAGATAGCTTTATATGTATGAATCGAATGATGTTATGAACATCATTACTACCTTAATTTCCTTGGATAAACCTACTGGAAAAGAGAAAAATGGATCTAGCTTCAATGGATCCTTGGATGGCTCGAAGTTCTTGAAGCAGAATCATGACACGAAAACAAGTTCAAGTAAGATCATCACTTGAAATAAGATTGTTATAGTTATAGAAATTGAACCAAAGTTTGAATATGATTATTACCTTGTATTAGAATGATAACCTACTGTAAGAAACAAAGATTTCTTGAGGTTGGATGATCACCTTACAAGATTGGAAGTGAGCTAGCAAACTTGAAAGTATTCTTGATTTTATGAAACTAGAACTTTTAGAATTTATGAAGAACACTTAGAACTTGAAGATAGAACTTGAGAGAGATCAATTAGATGAAGAAAATTGAAGAATGAAAGTGTTTGTAGGTGTTTTTGGTCGTTGGTGTATGGATTAGATATAAAGGATATGTAATTTTGTTTTCATGTAAATAAGTCATGAATGATTACTCATATTTTTGTAATTTTATGAGATATTTCATGCTAGTTGCCAAATGATGGTTCCCACATGTGTTAGGTGACTCACATGGGCTGCTAAGAGCTGATCATTGGAGTGTATATACCAATAGTACATACATCTAAAAGCTGTGTATTGTACGAGTACGAATACGGGTGCATACGAGTAGAATTGTTGATGAAACTGAACGAGGATGTAATTGTAAGCATTTTTGTTAAGTAGAAGTATTTTGATAAGTGTATTGAAGTCTTTAAAAAGTGTATAAATATATATTAAAACACTACATGCATATACATTTTAACTGAGTCGTTAAGTCATCGTTAGTCGTTACATGTAAGTGTTGTTTTGAAACCTTTAGGTTAACGATCTTGTTAAATGTTGTTAACCCAATGTTTATAATATCAAATGAGATTTTAAATTATTATATTATCATGATATTATCATGTATGAATATCTCTTAATATGATATATATACATTAAATGTCTTTACAACGATAATCGTTACATATATGTCTCGTTTAAAAATCATTAAGTTAGTAGTCTTGTTTTTACATATGTAGTTCATTGTTAATATACTTTATGATATGTTTTCTTATCATAGTATCATGTTAACTATATATATATATCCATATATATGTCATCATATAGTTTTTACAAGTTTTAACGTTCGTGAATCACCGATCAACTTGGGTGGTCAATTGTCTATATGAAACATATTTCAATTAATCAAGTCTTAACAAGTTTGATTGCTTAACATACTGGAAACATTTAATCATGTAAATATCAATCTCAATTAATATATATAAACATGGAAAAGTTCGGGTCACTACAGTACCTACTCGTTAAATAAATTTCGTCCCGAAATTTTAAGCTGTTGAAGGTGTTGACGAATCTTCTGGAAATAGATGCGGGTATTTCTTCTTCATCTGATCTTCACGCTCCCAGGTGAACTCGGGTCCTCTACGAGCATTCCATCGAACCTTAACAATTGGTATCTTGTTTTGCTTAAGTCTTTTAACCTCACGATCCATTATTTCGACGGGTTCTTCGATGAATTGAAGTTTTTCGTTGATTTGGATTTCATCTAACGGAATAGTGAGATCTTCTTTAGCAAAACATTTCTTTAAATTCGAGACGTGGAAAGTGTTATGTACAGCCGCGAGTTGTTGAGGTAACTCTAGTCGGTAAGCTACTGGTCCGACACGATCAATAATCTTGAATGGTCCAATATACCTTGGATTTAATTTCCCTCGTTTACCAAATCGAACAACGCCTTTCCAAGGTGCAACTTTAAGCATGACCATCTCTCCAATTTCAAATTCTATATCTTTTCTTTTAATGTCAGCGTAGCTCTTTTGTCGACTTTGGGCGGTTTTCAACCGTTGTTGAATTTGGATGATCTTCTCGGTAGTTTCTTGTATAATCTCCGGACCCGTAATCTGTCTATCCCCCACTTCACTCCAACAAATCGGAGACCTGCACTTTCTACCATAAAGTGCTTCAAACGGCGCCATCTCAATGCTTGAATGGTAGCTGTTGTTGTAGGAAAATTCTGCTAACGGTAGATGTCAATCCCAACTGTTTCCGAAATCAATAACACATGCTCGTAGCATGTCTTCAAGCGTTTGTATCGTCCTTTCGCTCTGCCCATCAGTTTGTGGATGATAGGCAGTACTCATGTCTAGACGAGTTCCTAATGCTTGCTGTAATGTCTGCCAGAATCTTGAAATAAATCTGCCATCCCTATCAGAGATAATAGAGATTGGTATTCCATGTCTGGAGACGACTTCCTTCAAATACAGTCGTGCTAACTTCTCCATCTTGTCATCTTCTCTTATTGGTAGGAAGTGTGCTGATTTGGTGAGACGATCAACTATTACCCAAATAGTATCAAAACCACTTGCAGTCCTTGGCAATTTAGTGATGAAATCCATGGTAATGTTTTCCCATTTCCATTCCGGGATTTCGGGTTGTTGAAGTAGACCTGATGGTTTCTGATGCTCAGCTTTGACCTTAGAACACGTCAAACATTCTCCTACGTATTTAGCAACATCGGCTTTCATACCCGGCCACCAAAAATGTTTCGTGAGATCCTTGTACATCTTCCCCGTTCCAGGATGTATTGAGTATCTGGTTTTATGAGCTTCTCTAAGTACCATTTCTCTCATATCTCCAAATTTTGGTACCCAAATCCTTTCAGCCCTATACCGGGTTCCGTCTTCCCGAATATTAAGATGCTTCTCCGATCCTTTGGGTATTTCATCCTTTAAATTTCCCTCTTTTAAAACTCCTTGTTGCGCCTCCTTTATTTGAGTAGTAATGTTATTATGAATCATTATATTCATAGATTTTACTCGAATGGGTTCTCTGTCCTTCCTGCTCAAGGCATCGGCTACCACATTTGCCTTCCCCGGGTGGTAACGAATCTCAAAGTCGTAATCATTCAATAATTCAATCCACCTACGCTGCCTCATATTCAGTTGTTTCTGATTAAATATGTGTTGAAGACTTTTGTGGTCGGTATATATAATACTTTTGACCCCATATAAGTAGTGCCTCCAAGTCTTTAATGCAAAAACAACCGCGCCTAATTCCAAATCATGCGTCGTATAATTTTGTTCGTGAATCTTCAATTGTCTAGACGCATAAGCAATCACCTTCGTTCGTTGCATTAATACACAACCGAGACCTTGCTTTGATGCATCACAATAAATCACAAAATCATCATTCCCTTCAGGCAATGACAATATAGGTGCCGTAGTTAGCTTTTTCTTCAATAACTGAAACGCTTTCTCTTGTTCATCATTCCATTCAAATTTCTTCCCTTTATGCGTTAATGCAGTCAAGGGTTTTGCTATTCTGGAAAAGTCTTGGATGAACCTTCTGTAGTAACCAGCTAGTCCTAAAAACTGGCGTATGTGTTTCGGAGTTTTCAGGGTTTCCCACTTTTCAACAGTTTCTATCTTTGTCGGATCCACCTTAATACCTTCTTTGTTCACTATGTGACCGAGGAATTGAACTTCTTCCAACCAAAATGCACACTTTGAAAACTTAGCGTACAATTCTTCCTTCCTCAATACTTCTAACACCTTTCTCAAATGTTCACCGTGTTCTTGGTCATTCTTTGAGTAAATAAGTATGTCATCAATGAAAACAATGACAAACTTGTCAAGGTATGGTCCACACACTCGGTTCATAAGGTCCATGAACACAGCTGGTGCATTAGTTAAACCAAACGGCATGACCATAAACTCGTAATGACCGTAACGTGTTCTGAAAGCAGTCTTTGGAATATCATCTTCTTTCACCCGCATTTGATGATACCCGGAACGTAAGTCAATCTTTGAATAAACAGACGAGCCTTGTAGTTGATCAAATAAGTCGTCGATTCTCGGTAGTGGGTAGCGGTTCTTGATGGTAAGTTTGTTCAACTCTCGGTAGTCGATACACAACCTGAATGTACCATCTTTCTTCTTGACAAACAAAACAGGAGCTCCCCACGGTGATGTGCTTGGTCGAATGAAACCACGCTCTAAAAGTTCTTGTAATTGGCTTTGCAGTTCTTTCATCTCGCTGGGTGCGAGTCTGTAAGGAGCACGAGCTATTGGTGCAGCTCCTGGTACAAGATCTATTTGAAATTCAACGGATCGATGTGGGGGTAATCCCGGTAATTCTTTCGGAAATACATCGGGAAATTCTTTTGCAATGGGAACATCATTGATGCTCTTTTCTTCAGTTTGTACTTTCTCGACGTGTGCTAGAACAGCATAGCAACCTTTTCTTATTAGTTTTTGTGCCTTCAAATTACTAATAAGATGTAGCTTCGTGTTGCCCTTTTCTCCGTACACCATTAAGGGTTTTCCTTTTTCTCGTATAATGCGAATTGCATTTTTGTAACAAACGATCTCCGCTTTCACTTCTTTCAACCAGTCCATACCGATTATCACATCAAAACTCCCTAACTCTACTGGTATCAAATCAATCTTAAATGTTTCGCTAACCAGTTTAATTTCTCGATTCCGACATATATTATCTGCTGAAATTAATTTACCATTTGCTAATTCGAGTAAAAATTTACTATCCAAAGGCGTCAATGGACAACTTAATTTAGCACAAAAATCTCTACTCATATAGCTTCTATCCGCACCCGAATCAAATAAAACGTAAGCAGATTTATTGTCAATAAGAAACGTACCCGTAACAAGCTCCGGGTCTTCCTGTGCCTCTACCGCATTAATATTGAAAACTCTTCCACGGCCTTGTCCATTCGTGTTCTCCTGGTTCGGGCAATTTCTAATAATGTGGCCTGGTTTTCCACATTTATAACAAACTACATTGGCATAACTTGCTCCGACACTACTTGCTCCGCCATTACTCGTTCCGATACCATTTGTTCCTTTCGTTCTATTAACCCCTGGTCCGTAGACCTCACACTTCGCCGCGCTATGACCATTTCTTTTACACTTATTGCAAAATTTGGTGCAGAACCCCGAGTGATTCTTTTCACACCTTTGGCATAGCTGCTTCTGATTGTTGTTGTTGTTGCAGTTATTATTGTTGTTGGGATGATTGTTGTAGTTGCTGTTGTTGTTGTTGTTGTTGTTGTTGTTGTTGGGCCGTTTGTTGTAGTTGCGATTGATGTTGCGATTGTTGGGATAATTGTTGCGATTATTGTTGTAATTGCTGTTGTTGTTGTATTGGTGATTCTTATCACCGTTTTCCTCCCACTTTCTTTTGACTTGCTTCACATTGGCCTCTTCAGCAGTTTGTTCTTTAATTCTTTCTTCAATCTGGTTCACTAGTTTGTGAGCCATTCTACATGCCTGTTGTATGGAGGCGGGCTCGTGTGAACTTATATCTTCTTGGATTCTTTCCGGTAATCCTTTCACAAACGCGTCGATCTTCTCTTCCTCATCTTCGAATGCTCCCGGACACAATAGGCACAATTCTGTGAATCGTCTTTCGTACGTGGTAATATCAAATCCTTGGGTTCGTAACCCTCTAAGTTCTGTCTTGAGCTTATTGACCTCGGTTCTGGGACGGTACTTCTCGTTCATCAAGTGCTTGAATGCTGACCACGGTAGTGCGTACGCATCATCTTGTCCCACTTACTCTAGATAGGTATTCCACCATGTTAACGCAGAACCTGTGAAGGTATGCGTAGCGTACTTCACTTTGTCCTCTTCAGTACACTTACTTATGGAAAACACCGATTCAACCTTCTCGGTCCACCGTTTCAATCCGATCGGTCCTTCGGTTCCATCAAATTCCAAAGGTTTGCAGGCAGTGAATTCTTTGTAGGTGCATCCTACACGATTTCCTGTACTGCTAGATCCAAGGTTATTGTTGGTATGTAGCGCAGCCTGTACTGCGGCTATGTTTGAAGCTAGAAAAGTACGGAATTCCTCTTCATTCATATTCACGGTGTGTCGAGTAGTCGGTGCCATTTCCTTCAAAATAGTTAAATGGAACAAGTTAATCATACAGAATATTAAGAGTAGTTAATAGTATTTCGTAGCATAATATGAACTCATTTATAAAAGCTTTTTCTTCATATTAGCGTTTTATAAGTTTAAATTCGGGTAGTACCTACCCGTTAAGTTCATACTTAGTAGCTAATATACAATTCAACTACTACAATTCTATATGAAAAACTGATTATAATAATATTTCGCGTTCAAACTTTTATACAATATTTTACAAACTTACAATACCGCTTATTTTACATAAAGCTTGAAATATAGCACACAATAACTTTGATACAAGATAGTTGTGAAGACAATTCTAGCTAGTACACAAGTCGTTCAGCAAAGGCAATAAACACACGTAATTCATACGTCCAGAAACAAGTCATGCATTCTGGTTTTACTAGGACTACTTCCCATCCTTGGTCTTGTGCAACATAACCGTTATGGCCGTTGATAAGACAGCGTGTTGTAACGTCATCAAAGGGACGAGGGTTACGTAATGTCCAACAGTCCCGTAATAATCTAAAAACCTCATTTCTTACCCCAATTACCGACTCCGTCACTTGTGGAAACGTTTTGTTTAATAGTTGTAGCCCGATGTTCTTGTTCTCACTTTGGTGAGAAGCGAACATTACTAATCCGTAAGCATAACATGCTTCTTTATGTTGCATGTTAGCCGCTTTTTCTAAATCACGAAGTCCAATATTCGGATATATTGAGTCAAAATAATTTCTTAACCCGTTGCGTAAAATAGCATTTGGGTTCCCCGCAATATATGCGTCAAAGTAAACACATCGTAACTTATGGGTTTCCCAATGTGATATCCCCCATCTTTCAAACGAAAGTCTCTTATAAACCAAGACATTCTTGGAATGTTCTTCGAATGTCTTACAAACTGATCTCGCCTTAAATAGTTGTGCCGAAGAATTCTGGCCGACTCTAGACAAGATTTCATCAATCATGTCTCCGGGTAGGTCTCTTAAAATATTGGGTTGTCTATCCATTTTGTGTTTTTAAACTGTAAAATAGACAAGAGTTAGATTCATAAAAAAATACTTATTAATACAAGCAATTTTTACATATATCATAAAGCATAAGAACACTATATTACATATATTACACCACACGAATACAACTATCTTATTCCGACTCGCTCGTTTCTTCTTCTTCGGTTTTGGTTCGTTTTGCCAAGTTTCTAGGGATATATGATGTTCCCCTAATACGAGCCGTCGTTGTCCACATTGGTTTAGAAAAACCTGGTGGTTTAGAGGTTCCCGGGTCATTGTTACAACTTAAGGACTTCGGGGGTTGACGATACATATAAAGTTCATCGGGGTTGGAATTAGATTTCTCTATTTTTATGCCCTTTCCCTTATTATTTTCTTTTGCCTTTTTAAATTCAGTTGGGGTAATTTCTATAACATCATCGGAATTCTCGTCGGAATCCGATTCATCGGAGAATTGGTAATCCTCCCAATATTTTGCTTCCTTGGCGGAAACACCATTGACCATAATTAACTTTGGTCGGTTGGTTGAGGATTTTCTTTTACTTAACCGTTTTATTATTTCCCCCACCGGTTCTATTTCTTCATCCGGTTCCGATTCTTCTTCCGGTTCCGATTCTTCTTCCGGTTCCGACTCTTCTTCCGGTTCCTCTTCGGGAACTTGTGAATCAGTCCACAAATCATTCCAATTTACATTTGACTCTTCATTATTATTAGGTGAGTCAATGGGACTTGTTCTAGAGGTAGACATCTATCACATAATATCAAACACGTTAAGAGATTAATATATCACATAATATTCATATGTTAAAAATATATAGTTTCCAACAAAAATGTTAAGCAATCATTTTTAAAGAAAACACGGTCGAAGTCCAGACTCACTAATGCATCCTAACAAACTCAATAAGACACACTAATGCAAATTTTCTGGTTCTCTAAGACCAACGCTCTGATACCAACTGAAATGTCCCGTTCTTATTGATTAAAAACGTTCCATATTAATTGATTTCGTTGCGAGGTTTTGACCTCTATATGAGACGTTTTTCAAAGACTGCATTCATTTTTAAAACAAACCATAACCTTTATTTCATAAATAAAGGTTTAAAAAGCTTTACGTAGATTATCAAATAATGATAATCTAAAATATCCTGTTTACACACGACCATTACATAATGGTTTACAATACAAATATGTTACATCGAAATCAGTTTCTTGAATGCAGTTTTTACACAATATCATACAAACATGGACTCCAAATCTTGTCCTTATTTTAGTATGCAACAGCGGAAGCTCTTAATATTCACCTGAGAATAAACATGCTTTAAACGTCAACAAAAATGTTGGTGAGTTATAGGTTTAACCTATATATATCAAATCGTGACAATAGACCACAAGATTTCATATTTCAATACACATCCCATACATAGAGATAAAAATCATTCATATGGTGAACACCTGGTAACCGACAATAACAAGATGCATATATAAGAATATCCCCATCATTCCGGGACACCCTTCGGATATGATATAAATTTCGAAGTACTAAAGCATCCGGTACTTTGGATGGGGTTTGTTAGGCCCAATAGATCTATCTTTAGGATTCGCGTCAATTAGGGTGTCTGTTCCCTAATTCTTAGATTACCAGACTTAATAAAAAGGGGCATATTCGATTTCGATAATTCAACCATAGAATGTAGTTTCACGTACTTGTGTCTATTTTGTAAATCATTTATAAAACCTGCATGTATTCTCATCCCAAAAATATTAGATTTTAAAAGTGAGACTATAACTCACTTTCACAGATTTTTACTTCGTCGAGAAGTAAGACTTGGCCACTGTTGATTCACGAACCTATAACAATATATACATATATATTAAAGTATGTTCAAAATATATTTACAACACTTTTAATATATTTTGATGTTTTAAGTTTATTAAGTCAGCTGTCCTCGTTAGTAACCTATAACTAGTTGTCCACAGTTAGATGTACAGAAATAAATCGATAAATATTATCTTGAATCAATCCACGACCCAGTGTATACGTATCTCAGTATTGATCACAACTCAAACTATATATATTTTGGAATCAACCTCAACCCTGTATAGCTAACTCCAACATTCACATATAGAGTGTCTATGGTTGTTCCGAAATATATATAGATGTGTCGAAATGATAGGTCGAAACATTGTATACGTGTCTATGGTATCTCAAGATTACATAATATACAATACAAGTTGATTAAGTTATGGTTGGAATAGATTTGTTACCAATTTTCACGTAGCTAAAATGAGAAAAATTATCCAATCTTGTTTTACCCATAACTTCTTCATTTTAAATCCGTTTTGAGTGAATCAAATTGCTGTGGTTTCAAATTGAACTCTATTTTATGAATCTAAACAGAAAAAGTATAGGTTTATAGTCGGAAAAATAAGTTACAAGTCGTTTTTGTAAAGGTAGTCATTTCAGTCGAAAGAACGACGTCTAGATGACCATTTTAGAAAACATACTTCCACTTTGAGTTTAACCATAATTTTTGGATATAGTTTCATGTTCATAATAAAAATAATTTTCTCAGAATAACAACTTTTAAATCAAAGTTTATCATAGTTTTTAATTAACTAACCCAAAACAGCCCGCGGTGTTACTACGACGGCGTAAATCCGGTTTTACGGTGTTTTTCGTGTTTCCAGGTTTTAAATCATTAAGTTAGCATATCATATAGATATAGAACATGTGTTTAGTTGATTTTAAAAGTCAAGTTAGAATGATTAACTTTTGTTTGCGAACAAGTTTAGAATTAACTAAACTATGTTCTAGTGATTACAAGTTTAAACCTTCGAATAAGATAGCTTTATATGTATGAATCGAATGATGTTATGAACATCATTACTACCTTAATTTCCTTGGATAAACCTACTGGAAAATAGAAAAATGGATCTAGCTTCAATGGATCCTTGGATGGCTCGAAGTTCTTGAAGCAGAATCATGACACGAAAACAAGTTCAAGTAAGATCATCACTTGAAATAAGATTGTTATAGTTATAGAAATTGAACCAAAGTTTGAATATGATTATTACCTTGTATTAGAATGATAACCTACTGTAAGAAACAAAGATTTCTTGAGGTTGGATGATCACCTTACAAGATTGGAAGTGAGCTAGCAAACTTGAAAGTATTCTTGATTTTATGAAACTAGAACTTTTAGAATTTATGAAGAACACTTAGAACTTGAAGATAGAACTTGAGAGAGATCAATTAGATGAAGAAAATTGAAGAATGAAAGTGTTTGTAGGTGTTTTTGGTCGTTGGTGTATGGATTAGATATAAAGGATATGTAATTTTGTTTTCATGTAAATAAGTCATGAATGATTACTCATATTTTTGTAATTTTATGAGATATTTCATGCTAGTTGCCAAATGATGGTTCCCACATGTGTTAGGTGACTCACATGGGCTGCTAAGAGCTGATCATTGGAGTGTATATACCAATAGTACATACATCTAAAAGCTGTGTATTGTACGAGTACGAATACGGGTGCATACGAGTAGAATTGTTGATGAAACTGAACGAGGATGTAATTGTAAGCATTTTTGTTAAGTAGAAGTATTTTGATAAGTGTATTGAAGTCTTTCAAAAGTGTATAAATATATATTAAAACACTACATGCATATACATTTTAACTGAGTCGTTAAGTCATCGTTAGTCGTTACATGTAAGTGTTGTTTTGAAACCTTTAGGTTAACGATCTTGTTAAATGTTATTAACCCAATGTTTATAATATCAAATGAGATTTTAAATTATTATATTATCATGATATTATCATGTATGAATATCTCTTAATATGATATATATACATTAAATGTCTTTACAACGATAATCGTTACATATATGTCTCGTTTAAAAATCATTAAGTTAGTAGTCTTGTTTTTACATATGTAGTTCATTGTTAATATACTTTATGATATGTTTTCTTATCATAGTATCATGTTAACTATATATATATATCCATATATATGTCATCATATAGTTTTTACAAGTTTTAACGTTCGTGAATCACCGATCAACTTGGGTGGTCAATTGTCTATATGAAACATATTTCAATTAATCAAGTCTTAACAAGTTTGATTGCTTAACATATTGGAAACATTTAATCATGTAAATATCAATCTCAATTAATATATATAAACATGGAAAAGTTCGGGTCACTACATATTGTGTTGACCTTGGTGAGCCATTGTTCCTTCATGAGACAAGAATATCGTTGGTTAGTATTTTCAACAATACTAACCGTGGCATGGAATAAGGATAGAGAGAAAATTTTCCTTGACTCGCCTTAAATTCTCTATGTCATAATGTCGGAACGTCCATGTGAATCACCGTAATATAATCCCGGAAATTATATTACCCTGATTCTCATGTGCATTTAACATTACTTCATAAAGTCAAGGTGGCGCATCAACAAAATTTATCAACGTAAGATCAAGATCGAATACGAGTTAGATATGATAGAAGAGTTCGAGTATAAATGCACAATTAGTCAAATAATTCCTACTTCAGTCTATATGCCGGTTGTAGTCTAGATTCACCTATGTACCCTATGACTCGGGGTGGACACAAATGAACTCTAAATCCCTACAACCAAGGCTCTGATACCACTTGTAGCGACCCCGACAAATTGTCAAGTGACGGCGTCGGCTACGTGGGTCCCATTACCTGATTATAAGTCTTTAAGATAACGTTTGACCAAAATATGTCGCCTTCATTTCAAAATAAAGATTGTTTCAAAGTTTACAAGAATTGTTCAACCAAAAGTTAAGTTACCACGTTATAGGTACGATTGAAATCTAGGCGACACGGTTTAAAGTAAAGTCAAAAGACGCTCCATGAAATGCATGTATACTCGACATCGGATGCAAGTATCAAATAGTAAGCGGAAGCATGTTTCACATGTCGTGCAAGACCTGAGAAAAACATAGAAATCTGTCAACGAAAACGTTGGTGAAATCATAGGTTTAAGTAAGTGAGTACAAGTGAACCACAAGATCTGCATCAATGAAATAATAGTAATACATTCCAAAAGTTTGTTTCACGAGCACCCAATTATCAAAGCTTAACATTCCATCCATTGTATACCCCATCCATAGTGCTAGAACAAGCACTGATTCTCGAAAATATATTTCATCCGTAGACGGTAGCGAACCGTCAAAGATGAGGGTTGTCAACCCATATGGCCATATAACATAAGTTCTCGCTTACACCCGGCAAGTGTAACTAATGATAATCGAATTGAGGATTTTTGTTCTAAACTCGTATGTAGAATGTTTGTTTTCCCGTTCTTGTGTTCACTTAGTTCAAAAGAATCGTTTATGTTTTCTCATCCCAAATATAAGTTCAAAAAGAGTAAAAGTGGGACTATGATCTCACCTTGAGCGCGAGAGTTAATAAAGTACTTCAACAAGTAAACGCGTGCAAAGACAAAGCTAGTCTTGACCTAAACATATAGGTTATATCAATATCGGTAAGCACAAACGGTCAAAGATGTTCAATTAGTCCTATGGCTCGTTACGACTCGATTATATTAACATGTGAATCAACTAGTCAAGTTTCATGCAAGTTACAAGTAATTAATCATGTTAGAAAGGTTGCATAAGTATTTGGTTAAGTTTGACAAAAAGTCAAACTTGGTCGGGTCAAAGTCAACGAAAAAGTCAACATGTTCGGGTCGGGTCCCGGACTATTTTTCTATGCTAATTATTCATATATAAGTATATTAGAACAAGTTTCATGTGAATCGGAGGTCGATAGCTAGTCAAACATTTCGCGTGAAATGTGCCAAATGAAGCAGAATCTGGCCAGGCTAATCCGCGCGCCGCGCGGGGATGGGGCGCGCCGCGCCACCATCTGGGCAGACGCTTTTCTATTTTTCACAAGTATGCACGAGCTAAAACCAAATAACCACATCTTATGATCCGCAAACAATTAGAACATGTATCTTATATCATCGGAAAGGTAATTTGACGAGGAAAACACCTAGACACATTTCATCAAGCAATTCAACACTTACAACAACACAAAACCGCATTAAACGTTCATAATCAAAGTTTCAAGTTCTAAAAACGCATTTCATGATTCGGGCAACCAATTCACATGTATGATATGCCGTTTCGAAGGTAATCAAACACACATTGCAACTAAACACTTATCAACAACAATTCATAGCATTTGATGCACCAAAAGTTCATATAAAGCTTATCAAACCCTAATCCAAAATCACCAAAATCACTAATCAAGTTTATGAAGTTTTACAAATCAACCTACACATCAAATTGAAGCTAGTGACACTAGGAACACATCTAATACTTGCACTTTAACATATTAACAACATTTAAGCATCCAAATCATAAATCAAACACACCAAACTTTCAAGTTCATGCTAGTTATCAAAAATAACGAAATCGAACATGTAAATCATATATTCATGTTAGACTTGAGCCATAGACACTAATTAACAACATTTCAAGTCAAAAACACGAATTTAGAGAAATCTAGAGTTTTAGAATTGTTACCCAAAATTGATGAAATTGGTACCAAAATGTAGAGGATGAAGAGAGGATCACGAAAATGTAATTTGTTTTGAAGTTTGCTTCCCGATCCGAATTTAGATGATGAATGTTTGAATTGGGTGTTTGTGTGTGTGTTCTTGCTAGAGAGAAAGAGAGAGAGATGGAGGTGATTGAATGGTGAGGAAGGTGGGGAGGTGGTGACTAGTTGCCCCAATTTGGCCAAGTGACGAGATTGGTCCCTCAAGTTTCAAAGCGGTGCGGGTGCGTGAATTAACCAAACGAATTATTTTAAATTACACGAGAGTACGGGAGACGTTATCTTCCAACAACGAGAATATTTAAAATGTTACATAACAAAGGATACGAATCTAGATACGAAGGGTATTATTTAAAAAGAAAAAGACGGGCGTTAAAATAATTTAACGAAAAAATGCGGGATGTTACATTATTTATATTTTATATTTATATATAAAATCCGTCGGCAAGAAAGACTCCAAAAGTTGTGAGCTGTAATTTCATTCTCCGCGACTCGCGGAGTTTGAAGAGGATATCTCCGCGAGTCGCGGAGCCCCAATTTTAGAAAATCCCTATAAAGCTCGCGCATTCTGATCGTAATCATCATCTTTTTCTTCTTCTCCTCATTCATACGTAAAATATATATATATATATATATATATATATATATATATATATAATTTATATTTTAATTTTAATTATAATTCTAATAATAAGGGTATGTTAGCGAATGTTGTAAGGGTGTAAGTCGAAATTCTGTCCGTGTAACGCTACGCTATTTTTAATCATTGTAAGTTATGTTCAACCTTTTTACATTAATGTCTCGTAGCTAAGTTATTATTATGCTTATTTAATCCGAAGTAATTATGATGTTGGGCTAATTACTAAAATTGGGTAATTGGGCGTTGTACCATAATTGGGGTTTGGACAAAAGAACGACACTTGTAGAAATTAGACTATGGGCTATTAATGGGCTTTATATTTGTTTAACTAAATGATAGTTTGTTAATGTTAATATAAAGATTTACAATTGGGCGTCCCTATAAATTACCATATACACTCAATCGAACACGATGGGCGGGGTATTTATATGTACGAATAATCGTTCATTTAACCGGACACGGGAATGGATTAATAGCCACTAGAATAATTAAAACAGGGGTGAAATTATGTACAAGGACACTTGGTATAATTGATAACAAAATATTAAAACCTTGGGTTACACTCAGTCGACATCCTGGTGTAATTATTAAACAAAGTATTAAAATCTTGTTACAGTTTAAGTCCCCAATTAGTTGGAATATTTAACTTCGGGTATAAGAATAATTTGACGAGGACACTCGCACTTTATATTTATGACTGATGGACTGTTATGGACAAAAACCAGACGGACATATTAAATAATCCAGGACAAAGGACAATTAACCCATGGGCATAAAACTAAAATCAACACGTCAAACATCATGATCATGGAAGTTTAAATAAGCATAATTATTTTATTTCATATTTAATTTCCTTTATTTTATATTTAATTGCACTTCTAATTATCGCATTTTTATTTATTGTTATTGTATTTAATTGCACTTTTAATTATCGTACTTTTTAATTATCGCAAGTTTATTTTATCGCATTTTTATTAATCGCAATTTCATTATCGTTATTTACTTTATGCTTTAATTTAAGTCTTGTATTTATTTTTAATATTTTACATTTGGTTTTAACTGCGCCTAAAGTTTTAAAATTGACAAACCGGTCATTAAACGGTAAAAACCCCCCTTTATAATAATAATATTACTTATATATATATATATATATATTTGTATTTTTATAAAAGTAAACTAATATAGCGTTAAGCTTTGTTTAAAAAGATTCCCTGTGGAACGAACCGGACTTACTAAAAACTACACTACTGTACGATTAGGTACACTGCCTATAAGTGTTGTAGCAAGGTTTAAGTATATCCATTCTATAAATAAATAAATATCTTGTGTAAAATTGTATCGTATTTAATAGTATTTCCTGCTAAAATTAATAGTATTTTATACCACTCCGCTACCACATCACGGATGTTACACTGTTGTTCACAAGTGAAGACACTGAACGGATCAAGATCTCGTAAAGATCATTAGTGAAAGAAGGACCAACGATGATCCTAAGCTAAAGGAGAAGAAGGAGTAGGAGGATTCAGTTTTCTTTGAAGATCGAGGAAGAAATCTCCCAATTATACCATTCGGAAGAAGTCTTCTATAGAGGGAACGCCTATTACGAGTAAATGAAGGAGTTTAATGACTGTATCAATGCCATTGAAGTTGATGAAACCAGAAGTTAATGACTATATCAATGCCATTGAGGTTTAACAACTGGCAGCGGCGATTCTAGGATTACAACTCAATTGGATCCCGAAATTTTTTTCAGTACAAATTATATTTGAATGTTATTTTAGTGGTAGTTTACCTTAAAATAACTACAAATTCGAAAAATATATATGCTTCAAGTAGTTAAATTTAATAGTGTTGTAAGACCCAAATATTTTTAGAGTACATAAGTGTATTTATGATACATGAAGTGGGGGTTTTGTTGTACATATTTTAAAATGAAGAAAAATTCTGCCCAGGCCATCCGCGCGCCGGCAAGGTTAATGGCGCGCCGCGCCAATTGCTGACAGTTCACTTATTCTTTTTTTAAATTAGATATTTTGAGGGCTTTTTGGTAATTGCACATGGGGGCCCGAATTAAAGGCCCTAGATCAGTCTTGGAGCTTCATTTACTCCATCTTCAACAATCCTTATCACCTCCATTTAATTTCTAGAGAGAGAGTGATATTCTAGTGAGGGAAAACTCATTTTGGGGAAGAAGAAGAAGGAATCTTGCTTAAGCTCAAGTTCTAAAGTTGTTCATCTACTTCCTAGCTATGTTTTGAGTGTGGTGGTATGTTCTAACTTTGTTTTCCTTGTTTAATTTGATTAAGGGTTAGGGTTTGGGGTAAGTGATGAACTTAAAACCCATTTGTTAGTGAATTGGGTGTTTTGGGTGAATTTGGGTCATGTAGACTCAAAAATGACTAACTTGGGTTTTTCAAGGTATTAATTGATGTTTATGAGCTTAAATTAGTTAGTCAATTACTAGCTCACCTAGAGATAAGTAAATGGGGGTCGTGTGGGTTAGTGGATGACCCGAAATGGGTGTGTTGACCTTAATTTGGTCAAATGGGTCAAAATGGACCTAAGTTAGTTAATGTTGGTGTGTAATGCATAAATCTTGTGTTGAAATGTGTTTTAAACCTAACTTGGCTAATGATTAGGGTTTTGGGGATGTTAACCCAAATATTAGGGTTAAGGGTGCAAATGGGTCGAAATTGCACCATGGGTCAAGATAACACTAGAATGGAGTTTTAGTTGGTTGACCAACTTGAGTTTGTGATTGATATTATGTATAATGTAATAGGTACGTTACATTGAAGATTTTCGAGCTTGATTATCTTGCACAAGAGATTTTGAGGTGAGTGGAGTAATTATACGTATGTGTATATGACGTGTTTGTTTGTGGGTGTTATGGTATGAACCAACGAGCCGGTAGTGCCATAACATGTGTGCGACAAGATGTGAACCACGAGCCGGTAGCACTATAAAATAAGATGTGAACCACGAGCCGGTAGCATCGAGTGTGAACCACGAGCAGGTAGCACTATAAAAGAGTATGACTCAATTGCGTATGGTGTGAACCACGAGCCGGTAGCACCATAGCATTTATGGTTAACCATATTGAGATTGTCGATTATTTAGCATATTGTTTATATATATATACATTGTGTTGAGTATATGCTAATGCGGTTTTGTGATAACGTACGACTTGTTAAGTGTTTTGGGTACGATGACATGCTAATTGAGTTACGAGTTTGTACGAGCTATTTAATGAATGTGATTGCAAATAGATGGGTTATATATATGTATGTGTAATTATTGCATTCACTAAGCTTTGCTTACCCTCTCGTTGTTTACCTTTTTATAGGCTCAGGTATGGACAAAGGTAAGGGCGTTTGTTTGGAGTAGAGATCCCGTTGTGTTAGGGGACGCTTTTGGAGATATTAGCTTTTGGAGTTTGACCGAGACTTGAGTAGTTTAACCCCAAACACCATGCTCGTAGTGCCGTTTGGTATTTAAACTTTTTGCGGTCGAAACTCACTTTATGTATTAAACTCGTAATTCGGGCCGATGTGGGCCCCGCATTGTAAAACTTATTTTATGTTTGAATCGTGTTAGTTTTACATATTGGAATATGTTGTTAAAAGCGTTTCGTCTAAATATGTCAGGAAGTGGGAGATCTTTTTCACAAAAAAAGGAAAAGTTGGACAGGCCGTTTTGGCGCGCCGAGCAGGTCAGTGGCGCGCCGCGCCACTATGCTGTACAATTTTTTTTTTATTTTGCATATTTCGATTGCATATGGGTTGGGTTGTTACAAGTGGTATCAGAGCATGGTCTAAGGGATTTAGGCGACTTGAGATAGGTGCCTAGACTTAGACTTTATTGTGTGTGCGCGTTATGCTGGACTTGTAGGACTTTGGGTCAGAACAGGAATTGCTAGTGCTAGTGTTTATGTGAATTAACCTTGCACTAACTGTTTTGTGTTGTTTTAGCAATCATCAAGCGAGATAGACGTTGTACTAGCGAATTAATGCGACGTGATCGCATAACAATGATTAGCTACCATTGTTACGAGTTCAAATCGTGTCAAACAAGCGATGTACGACGATTGTTGAGCAAGATGGGGTAGTGTGGTGTATATGTATATACATATGTGTTAAGTCCTTTCGTTTTGTTGCTTAATTTACTTCGTTTTATAGAATGAAGATGAGAAATGGACACGACACCAATGACGGAAGTACGAGTGAGGACGTTGAACTCACGGCCAAGGTTGAGTCCATCTTTAAAAGGCTAAAGAAGGATTTTCTTGACGATGTCCGAAAGGTCTTTCAAGAGTCGGTTGATGGACAAGTGACCGAAATGATCAATGAACGAATGAAAGCCGCAATAGAGGAGGCTTTAGAGGCTAGAAATATTTATCCTCGAGGCGAAGGGGGTGAAGGTAATGGTGGGGGTACAAGGCGGGACTTCCATTACAAAAATTTCAAGGATACTCAACCTCCAATGTTTAATGGGGGTGAGGGATCCATTGAAAAGCACTTGTTGGATTTCCGATATCGAGGGGGCGTTCCGTACAGCGAAGTGTCCTCCCGAGAAGAAGACGAGGCATGGGTCTAGCATGTTGCGCGAAGAGGGCAAGTTGTAGTGGGACGATAAAATCAAATTATATGGTGAAGAGCAATGCATGTGCTTAACATGGGAGGAGTTTAAGAAGGAATTTTTCCAAGAATACCGAACTTCTTCCAATCTTGATAAAAACCGGGACGAGTTGCACAATTTGCGACAAGGTTCAATGGACTTGGTTACTCTCAAGTCTACCTTCTTGGCAAAGACTCGTTTTTGTCCGGAGTATGTTGGTGATGATCACAAGTTGATGCTAGATTTCTACCGTACTTTAAGTGGTGAGTTGAAGGGTAAGATTAGCCGGGGAATGGCTAAGTCTTTTGAAGATTTATACGAATTGGCTAGGGGTTTTGAGCCGGAGGTTCCAAGAAAAAGCGATTTCACTTTTTCAAAGAGAAAGTTTGAAGGTTCGAGTTATTCGAACTTCTCAAATAAAAAGAACAAGAAAGGCTCCGAAAGCGTTAATAGTGTGAAGAAGGGTGCTTCCGAGGGTTTCGGACCCACGTGTTATAATTGTAATCAAAGAGGGCACATAGCCTGTGATTGTACCAAGGCGTCGACCAAGCTTACTTGTTATAATTGTGGTAAAGAGGGACACAAGAGGCCGGAATGTCCCGATTTGAATAATGATCATGTGAAGAAGTTGGAGAGAGCGGCGGGTATGGCTAGGGGTTGCAATTACTTGATGACCAATGATGAGGCCAAGCAATCCAACGAAGTTATCTCAGGTACTTTTATGGTTAACTCAAATCCGGCAAGGATTCTATTTGATAGCGGTGCAAATTTGTCGTTTGTGTCTCCAAAATTTGTGCCTAGACTTAATAGACCGATAGCTAAGTTAAGTCGTCCGGTAGAAGTCGAAATAGCGGACGGAAAAACGGTGCTAGTGGTTGATGTGTGTAAAAATTGTGATGTCGTTTTTGGTGCCGAAAACTTTAAGATTGATCTTATCCCGATGACTTTGGGTGATTTCGATATCGTTGTTGGTATGGATTGGCTCGATCATAATAGAGCCAATATTGCATGCCATGAAAAATTTATTCGTGTGAAGACCCCAAGTGGGGGAGAGTTAATTATTCACGGTGATAAGCGTAGAAGACTTGTGCCGATATGCACTTTTGTACGGGCACGTCGTTTCCTTGATAGTGGTGGCATGGCTTTTCTTGCCCATGTTGTTGATACTCGTGATGAGCCACCACCCATTCGTGAAATTCCGGTGGTTAGTGAATTCGAAGACGTTTTTCCGGACGAGTTACCTGGTGTTCCGGCGGAAAGACAAGTTGAATTTCGCATTGAGTTGGTTCCGGGGGCTACCCCCATTGCTAAAACTCCTTATCGTTTAGCGTCGACGGAAATGCAAGAGTTGTTAAATCAAACCCAAGAGTTGCTTGAGAAGGGTTTTATTCGACCGAGTGCTTCGCCATGGGGCGCTCCGGTTTTATTCGTGAAAAAGAAGGATGAAAGTATGCGGATGTGCATCAATTATCGGGAGTTAAATAAAGTGACGATCAAGAATTGTTATCCATTACCTCAGATTGACGATTTGTTTGACCAACTCCAATATGCAACGTATTTCTCTAAAATTGACCTACGGTCCGGCTATCATCAAATGCGGGTCCGCGAGGAAGATATTGAGAAAACGGCTTTTCGAACGCGTTATGGGCATTTTGAGTTTGTAATTATGCCTTTTGGTCTTATGAATGCACCGGCAGCATTCATGGACCTTATGAACCGAGTATGCCAACCTATGTTGGACAAGTCGGTAATTGTGTTCATTGACGACATACTAGTCTACTCGAAAAGTATGAACGAACATGAACGTCATTTGCGTGAAGTATTGAAGACGTTACGAAAGGATAAGTTGTATGCAAAGTTCTCCAAATGTGAATTTTGGCTAAAGGAAGTTCAATTCCTTGGTCATATTGTGAACAAAGACGGTATTCAAGTAGATCCGGGGAAGATAGAGACGGTGAAGAGTTGGGGACGGCCGACTATGCCCACGGAAATTCGAAGTTTTCTCGGATTGGCCGGTTATTATCGTCGATTTATCCAAGACTTTTCTAAGATTGCTTCTCCATTGACGAAATTGACGAGAAAGAATGCTAAATTTAATTGGGAAAATGAGCAAGAAAGTACTTTTCAATTATTAAAAGAGAAGTTGTGTCAAGCTCTGGTGTTAGTGTTGCTGAAAGGTGTAGAAGACATGACGGTTTATTGTGACGTTTCGTTAAGTGGGCTCGGGTGTGTTCTAATGCAAAGAGGTAAAGTCATCGCTTATGCCTCTCGACAATTAAAGGAACATGAAACGAGATATCCGACTCATGATCTCGAGTTGGCGGCGGTTGTGCATGCGTTGAAAATTTGGCGTCATTACTTGTATGGTGTCAAGAGTACGATTTATTCGAATCATAAGAGTTTAAAACATCTCTTTAATCAACGAGATTTGAATTATCGTCAACGTAGGTGGATGGATGTGGTGAAAGATTATGATTGTGAAATACTTTATCATCCGGGCAAGGCGAATGTGGTCGCGGATGCGTTAAGTCGAAAGAGTCACCACCCGGCGTTACGATTGGGATTGTTACGTATGATTATTACTAACGATTTTCTTGAAAAACTAGGTGTGATTCAAATAGAGGCTTACGTTCACAACAAGCATGCTGAACGAATAGTGGGGCAATCGGAGTTCATTACTATGGGCTCGCGTGGTTTGTTGTCTTTTCAAGGAAGAGTGTGGGTGCCTAAGATGGGGGATTATCGAAGAGTGCTACTTGATGAAGCACATAAGTCAAAGTATTCCATTCATCCGGGCGCAACAAAAATGTATCTTGATTTAAGGAAGGAGTATTGGTGGCCAGGCATGAAACGTGATGTTGTTAAGTATGTTGAGCAATGCGTCACGTGTTTGCAAGTTAAAGCCGAACACCAAAAGCTGTATGGTAAGTTACAACCTTTAGAAATCCCGAAGTGGAAATGGGAGCACATTACCTCGGATTTTATCACAAAGTTGCCAATGACGGCGAGAACCCAATTTGATTCAATTTGGGTGATAGTTGACCGATTGATAAAAAGTGCTTTGTTTCTTCCCATTCGAGAAGCGATATCGTCGGAGACCTTGGCTAAGTTATTCATCAAGGAAGTCATCTCTCGACACGGTGTTCCTATATCTATTATTTCGGATCGAGATACCCGTTTTACCTCTCGGTTTTGGGAAAAGTTTCACGAAGATATGGGTACACAATTGAAATTGAGCATGGCGTATCATCCTCAAATGGACGGTCAAACTGAGCGTACGAATCAAACTTTGGAGGATATGTTACGGGCGTGTATAATTGATTTTGGTGGTAGTTGGGACGAGCACTTACCTTTGGTGGAATTCTCGTACAATAATAGTTATCATACTAGTATCGGGATGCCACCTTACGAGATGCTTTATGGGCAGAGGTGCCGAACTCCGATTTGTTGGGGTGAAATTGGTCAAAGAGAAATCGGGAGTACCGATTTGATTTTAGAGACGAATAGCAAGATTGATATGATTCGGGATCATTTGAAAAAGGCTCAAGATAGACAAAAGTCGTATGTCGACAAACGTAGGCGAATGATCGAATTTCAAGAAGGTGATATGGTGATGCTTAAGGTTTCGCCATGGAAAGGCATTATTCGGTTTCAAAAATGGGGAAAGTTAGCTCCTCGGTTTATTGGGCCATTTAAGGTGTTGGCTCGTGTTGGTGAAGTTGCATATCATTTGGATTTACCCGAAGAGCTTGCGGGGATCCATAATACATTTCATGTTTCCCATCTCTGTAAGTGTCTTGCGGATGATTCTTCATGGATGCCATTAGACGAAATTGAGCTAAACAACAAGTTAGAATATGTTGAAGAGCCAATTGCTATCCTTGATGAGAAGGTGAAAATGTTGAGAAATAAAGAGGTGAGAACTTTTAAAGTTCAATGGCATCGGAGTAAAGGTTCCGAGTTTACTTGGGAGCTCGAAGAATTCGTGTTGGTTTATCTTCCCTCTTGTCATGCGGCATGGATCGCGAGGACGCACTCCGATTCAAGTGGGGGAGAGTTGTAAGACCCAAATATTTGTAGTGTACATAAGTGTATTTATGATACTTGAAGTGGGGGTTTTGTTGTACATATTTTAAAATGAAGAAAAATTCTGCCCAGGCCATCCGCGCGCCGCGCAGGTTAATGGCGCGCCGCGCCAATTGCTGACAGTTCACTTATTCTTTTTTTAAATTAGATATTTTGAGGGCTTTTTGGTAATTACACATGGAGGCCCGAATTAAAGGCCCTAGATCATTCTTGGAGCTTCATTTACTCCATCTTCAACAACCCTTATGACCTCCATTTAATTTCTAGAGAGAGAGTGATATTCTAGAAAGGGAAAACTCATTTTGGGGAAGAAAAAGAAGGAATCTTGCTTAAGCTCAAGTTCTAAAGTTGTTCATCTACTTCCTAGCTACGTTTTAAGTGTGGTGGTATGTTCTAACTTTGTTTTCCTTGTTTAATTTGATTAAGGGTTAGGGTTTGGGGTAAGTGATGAATTTAAAACCCATGTAGACTCAAAGATGACTAACTAGGGTTTTTCAAGGTATTAATTGATGTTTATGAGCTTAAATTAGTTAGTCAATTACTAGCACACCTAGAGATAAGTAAATGGGCGTTGTGTGGGTTAGTGGATGACCCGAAATGGGTGTGTTGACCTTAATTTGGTCAAATGGGTCAAAATGGACCTAAGTTAGTTAATGTTGGTGTGTAATGCATAAACCTTGTGTTGAAATGTGTTTTTAAACCTAACTTGGCTAATGATTAGGGTTTTGGGGATGTTAACCCAAATATTAAGGTTAAGGGTGCAAATGGGTCGAAATTGCACCATGGGTCAAGATAACACTAGAATGGAGTTTTAGTTGGTTGACCAACTTGAGTTTGTGATTGATATTATGTATAATGTAATAGGTACGTTACATTGAAGATTTCCGAGCTTGATTATCTTTCACAAGAGATTTTGAGGTGAGTGGAGCAATTATACATATGTGTATATGACGTGTTTATTTGTGGGTGTTATGGTATGAACCATCGAGCCGGTAGTGCCATAACATGTATGCAGCAAGATGTGAACCACGAGCCGGTAGTATCGAGTGTGAACCACGAGCAGGTAGCACTATAAAATAAGATGTGAACCATGAGTCGGTAGCATCGAGTGTGAACACGAGCCGGTAGCACTATAAAAGAGTATGACTCAATTGCGTATGGTGTGAACCACGAGCCGGTAGCACCATAGCGTTTATGGTTAACCATATTGAGATTGTCGATTATTTAGCATATTGTTTAAATATATATACATTGTGTTGAGTATATGCTAATGCGGTTTTGTGATAACGTACGACTTGTTAAGTGTTTTGGGTACGATGACATGCTAATTGATTTACGAGTTCGTACGAGGTATTTAATGAATGTGATTGCAAATAGATGGGTTATATATATGTATGTGTAATTATTGCATTCACTAAGCTTTGCTTACCCTCTCGTTGTTTACCTTTTTATAGGCTCAGGTATGGACAAAGGTAAGGGCGTTTGTTTGGAGTAGAGATCCCGTTGTGGTAGGGGACGCTTTTGGAGATATTAGCTTTTGGAGTTTGACCGAGACTTGAGTAGTTTAACCCCAAACACCATGCTCGTAGTGTCGTTTGGTATTTAAACTTTTTGCGGTCGAAACTCACGTTATGTATTAAACTCGTAATTTGGGCCGATGTGGGCCCCACGTTGTAAAACTTATTTTATGTTTGAATCGTATTAGTTTTACATATTGGAATATGTTGTTAAAAGTGTTTCGTCTAAATATGTCGGGAAGTGGGCGATCTTTTTCACAAAAAAAGGAAAAGTTGGACAGGCCGTTTTGGCGCGCCGCGAAGGTCAATGGCGCGCCGCGCCACTATGCTGTACAAAAATATATATTTTTTATTTTGCCTATGTCGATTGCATATGGGTTGGGTTTGATAGGTCAGATCATGTTGAGATTGAGAGAAATGATAAGATAGAATGAGATTTGGTATGTAGGAAGGAAACTCGGTATGAGAGAGAATCGGTAAAATTACATTCCACAGCTTCTAGAACTCAGTTACAATACAATGGCTATCTAATTAGGACTACTTAGGTTCCTTATATAGCTCTCTTCTAAGGAACCTTCATTTAAGCTTAATTCACATTAACACTATACAACTTTGGGGTCCTAACAATCTCCCCCTTAGTGTTAAATGTGAACTTTACAATATAATCCAATCGTGAAATCTTGAGAGGTCCAAACGTTAGTTTCCATCGTGAGCCATCTGGTTTTGAAACTTCTACTTGATTTTTTGAAATTTTCTTAGAAGTTTTCTAGACTCCCCACGCTTTCCTTGGATCTCCCTCATGTAATGGATATTCACCCATTTCCTTGAAATATCTTCTCTTTCTCTGGCCACGAAGAATCTCAAACTGTCTTGTACGAATTTGGAGCTTTAAATGATCTCTGATATACTTTATAAATTCTCCAAGACCCATTTTTGTATCAAAGTCATCAACCTTGCTTTGACGAATTTTAAGATACTTCAGTGCAGCCTTAAGTGTTCCATCTGAGTATTTGTTCAGTTCTTCAGTACGAATGAACACCTTTTCTTTTTGAGAATTTACAAATACAAATCCTTCGGGTTCGAATTGCATTTGAAACATCCTCATATCCTTTAGTCCCTCCGTAAATTGATTCGGACACGTTATTCGAATCTTTTTCCTATTTGCTTCGAGACCTATTTGAAAATCTTCTCGTCTCATCAGTTCAATTGTCTCCATCATGTATCTTTTCACAGCTTCCAAAGCTTGAGCCTTAGCAGAAGGTCGAATGGTGATGATACTGAGGTAGTTGTAGATGTGAATGATGTCAAGCATATCAAGATTATGAAAATCTGCTTCTGTGAACTTGTACTCTTTCTCATCTTCTCTAATAACGTGGAACTGACTGATGACATCTTTCTTTTCACTTATCTCTACTCCGACTCGAGCAATATTCAACACTTCTGAAATACGATATTTTCTTTGAAGCCACAAATCATCTTCATCTTTGTTGATATGTTTCCTCCACATAAACTCATACCAATTCCTTTCACTTGCTGGAAGCAATCGTGAACCTATATAAGTAAACCTTTTACTCCTTGGTGTATCATTGATGCGAAAGATCTTGTAAGCATTTTCTTCGATGAATGTGTTTCGTAACGTTATAAAATCATGTTCAACTCCCAACAACAATATTTGTTCCTGATTCTTAAAGAATATTCCATGGTTATATTTGAATCTGGAATTCACTGTTTCACTTGATGTAGATGTACCAGAAGTTGAGCTTTCATTAGCATTTGTTGGATGTGAACTTGATGAGGGTGTAGAATTCGATGAATGATCAGTAGGATTTGTTGCATCATCATTTGGAACATCATTATCTTCAATATGATCAAAGATATCATCATCATTTGGATTAACATAAAGATTGTCTTCATCGTCATCAGAAGAATCCATTTCATCATCACTTTCTATTACTGGATCAGGATTCCCTTCATCTACAATCTCTACATCTTCCGGAATTGAAGATACTGAAGATAACTTGCTTAAGATGACAAACCCATCATCATCCATCTCTTCAAGATAAAAATCACTTAAGTTCAAATCCTCATCTACTAGTCCACTATCAGCCTCATTATGAACAACTGGAATTATAACTTGCTCAGGCTCCTTATTATCAATTTCATCATGTGTAGAAACCATTTCTGATTCTGTCTGAACTTGCTGAGCTTGTGAAGCTGATGAAGACCTCACACCACCACCCTTGGTTGAAATGTTCACCGATAGATATTCTCCATCTACTCCTATCTCCCCCTCATGGCTATTCTGAGGATCAGAATCGTCATGTTCATCATCACGGTGAGGACTCAAAGGAGAAGAGCTGGAAGTAAGTGAATATCGAACACGAGCACGAAACAATGCTTGAAGCGAAGTGCGTCGAAGAACATCAAGATTGACTCTAGAAAAGATACGACTGAAATATTCTTGCTCCAAAGCATCATAGAAATGTGGTAAACGAGAGGGTGATGTTGGAAAAGTAACAATGGGAACAGCAGCAGCAGCATCAGTTAGAGGCGATGTCGATGGAAGTGTTTGAGTTGCCGTGAGGGCAGGTATGGATGATTGTGCAGTATTATTCTTATATGTAGGGTTGTACATACTACTAGTCAGATTCGTGATATCCCCTTCTGATGGAGGTTGGGTAACAACCGGAGTTGTCATCGGTGAAGTTTCTTTCGAAGCATCCGCCTCCATGACTTTAGTCTCATGGGACTCTGACAGAGTAGCAGAACTACCCGTCGGTTTAGCTCTCGCAGAGATATTGCTATCTCCGACTCCCGAAATCATTGATATACCATGAGGTGGCACATCTCTTTCAGTTAAAGACTCTTCCTCCAAACTCTGAGTTTCAGAATCCGGAAGAGAAGTGGTTTGATCCAATGGATCACTTTAATGAACCAAGGGATCAGTCTGCTGGAAGTCTGATAAATATCCCGAAGGATTGTCATGTTGACTCGTTTCCATGGGACGCGGCAGATCTCCCTCATTAAGATAAGCCGAACCTCCAGACCCTGTTGTATGTTGAGGCACAAGAGGATTTCCAGCCGATATGCAGGGTGCCTTTTCAAGATTTTTTGGCTCCCCTTCGGCCATTCTGGACTTCAATGATTGAGTTTCCTCAATCGATTGAGTCAAAGCAAACTTTACTGCAGAGGAAGACTTTACTTCCTTAGATGCCGAAGCATCTTGCTTTGTAGGATTTATTCTTAAGTTATGTTTAGATTGGATGGGCTTAGTGGTCTTTTTACCATCTGTGCGTTTAGATCTCTTGCCTACCGAAGCTTGCGCTTCATTTAGCGTAGGGCTTACTGTTATTATTGGATGTGATACGGAGATGGGTGAGGGTGACCTAATTGGCTCTAGGTCTTGGTCTGTATCACCAACGGTTGTAGTAACTGTTTGGCGGACGATAGGTGTCGAAGTCCTAGATCTAGTTACTCGTTGGGTTGGCGGAGTCTGAATCATCTCATCAGGCACATATCGAGTTCTCTTAAGAGAATGTTCGGGAGACGATTCAGATGCTGTTGCTGAAGTGTCGGTGTCACTGCTCACTTCGGGTGTTGTGGAAAGGGTTTGTTCAATCCTAGTTGAACTAGGTTCCCTGATCCTCACGGGTTGAGCTTGGTGTGCTGCCCTAGATCGTTTGAGGTTCACCCTAAATGGAGGATTAGCTGGTCCAGTTGGTTGAACTACAGGTTCCTCTACAACCTCTGGGGCTGGAACCGCGGCGGGTTCAACTTGTTCTTGTTGTACCGGGTTCGGAAGAGGTATTCCTATAGCCTCAAAATAAGAACGCATACGGGCATCTTGGGGTTCAGCTAGCCTCACTAGCCAATTTGGAATCAGCGCAGTGAATTGATTATCAGATACCATCGGGGTATTCATCTTCAGCTCCCCAAATCATTTCATCTGTAATCCATGTGTACCTGGTACAAATATATTTGCATTTCTGCAAGCATTTATAGCATCATGGATAAAGATACAGAAAAACCTTTCGCAAGGGATGTATGAACTCCTTGGCTTATCAACTTGAGCTTGAACCAAATCCCATATTAGTTCTGCATAGTCAGGAGCTTCTACTCTTATGAAAGAGTAGAACAACTTCAGCATTGGCACAGTCAGGCTGTCGGATCCACTCCTTGTCATCAGCAAGCATCTGTTGATGATTGAGAAGATCACATACCACCTTGAGTGCAGATATTTCTTCTGAAACTTAGCCGGAGGAACATTACGGGCTCCAACATAACCAAGATCAAAGACAGATGACATCATCTGCTGAGTAGCAGGAAAAGCAGGAGCATTCTGCACAACAGGAAGTCTGAATATCCTTCTGAAATCAGCCTTAGTGATACTCCTCCTCCCTTGAACTCCTCTCAGTTGAAATTCAAAACGAGCTTGTGTTCCCTCTGGATTTTCATCAGTCGGTTGTGTAGCTTCCACAAACCTAATTGTTCTGTTAAGTAGCACCAGATCTGTTACAGGTACACTGACTGTAGAGTTTAGAGCAGGCCACAGAGTGTGCCTCTCTAGAATAGCAGTCCAGTAATTGCAGGAAATGTTGGTTTCAGAGTTGATGAAGTGATTGTTCATCATTTAGCTGTATAAAAAAGAAATAGAAGACCACAAGATATTTAACATAAAGCATATATCTCTATTCTTATTTGCCTTTGAAATCTTTTGTATATGTTTTATCTTTTATGATTTTTATGGTTTTTCAAAGATATAAAAATCCTTTATTCTCAAATATGAACAAGTAATTGACAATCATGACATTCATATGATATTCATCACAATACAAATTCATCATGCAAAGTCAATTATATAACACAAAGAATCAAAACAACACTTAGTCAATTTTTTAAACACAATTCAAGCAGATTCGGTAGTCATGAAAACTTGAAATTCTGTAACCAAATAAGCTTGAGTTTTCAGATCAGAAAGATATAGAATAAACATGTTAAGTGTTTGAAGATAAAAATCAGAAAGTTTCAAGGTACCAAAAGTCAGACTCGGTATCAAGAGAAGAACAGATTCGGTATCTCCAAAATTAACATAAAGTCACTCAAACATGCATATTCTATCATGTAAAATCACAACCATAATCAATTAACCACTCAATTAGAAGCAGAACAACATGTTAATCGTATGAACAGACTCGGTACTGTAGATAGAACATATTCGGTAGGTACAGAATCCATCAAACAATCAATTAAACATGTAATCAAACTTGGTCAAATGATAGATCAATTAATATAACTCTGACTAGACAAGAATTCATGTTAATTAACCAAATCAATTGAGTTTAATCAAAGATTAGTAGAATACGACTCAGACTCGGTATAATCAACAAAATTTCAAAATTGAGAGTCATAATCCATTTATTTTGATCTTTTCTGGTTGAAAAACATTTAATTATCTCAGATCTACACATATGTATCTAAAGCAATGATTAAAATGAAATTATACCAAAGATTTGAAGAAACAGAAGAACGGACTCCGTAGATTAGGCAGATTCGGTATGTTCAGTAAGACTCGGTAGGTAATTAAGCACAGTAAGAGAGTTAGTTTGACTTTGACCCTCCTTTTATAGATATCGAAGATAAAATACTGAATGGGCTTTACCGAATGGGCCTATTTTACCGAATACAGTCCACTTTTCAAAACTTCATCAATTTAACTTCAAAATCTTGACAAATTGACTTTTCCTCTTAAAATTCATTTCAATCTTTTCATGGTAAACAATTCTGAGACAATTTTTTTGAAAACTTTGAACTTACCGAATCTGTACTGTTGGATGTCAGATTCGGTATAATGCTAGAAATAGCATTTATTCAGTAAAAATCAAATATTTTTGGATTTTATATTTTCCAATTTTTATGAATTTTTCAAAATAAGATTTGTACTTAAAAGAACTTTGAATTTGTGAACAAAGTACAAATCTTCAGTGATACCAATTGTTAAAACGGGTTGCATACTGAGATGTATACAAGCCTTAGTGAATTATTTCATATATAAAACAAAGAATTTATGAATTCACTTTTGAAAAACAATATTTTTTGAGTATTTTTCTCATTTTCTCCCTTTTTCTCCCCCTCAAAATGTGATATACAAGAAAGTAAATAAGCATTTTGATAAAATTCCAAGAAAATGAATTAACTCCCCCTTGAAATATGATATCAATGAGTTACCTCCCCCTTACGTAACCATTGAACAATTATATCATAAGTCTAAAGGCTCCCCCTTAAAAGATGATATCCAAAGCATATGAAAGTAGTTGCTCCCCCTAGAAAGTATCTACTCCCCCTAAACACAAGATCCCAAGAATAAGTCCCAACAGATCTAAGGAATATCAAGTACTATACTCTACCATGCCAATCTCTTTGATCAAGAACTTTAGCCTAAGTTCATCTAAGGGCTTAGTGAACATGTCAGCTAATTGCACTTTGGTAGGCACAAAGTATAACTCTACATCCCCTTTCTCTACATGGTCCTTAATGAAATGATAAAGAATATCTATGTGTTTGGTCTGAGAATGCTGGACCGGGTTGCTTGTAATTACAATAGCACTTTGTGAATCACAGTAAATCGTGGTCTTAGAAAACTTAAAGCCATAGTCTGAAAGTTGAATTTGCATCCACAAAACTTGTGAACAACAATGAGCTGCAGCAATGTACTCAGACTCAGCTGTTGATAAAGACACACAGTTCTGATTTTTGGATGTTCAACCAACTAGCCTATTCCCCAACATCTGAATTGATCCAGATGTGCTTTTTCTATCAACATGGCAACCGCCATGATCCGCATCAGTGTAAGCAGTGAGATTGAAATCGGATCCATGAGGATACCAGATCCCAAGGTTAGGTGTACCTTTAAGGTACTGAAAAATTCTAACAACTGCTTTGGAATGAGATTTCTTAGGGTTTGACTGAAAGCGGGCACAGACAGTTACAGCAAGTGTAATGTCAGGTCGACTTGCAGTCAGATACATTAAAGAACCAACCATGCTTCGATAAAGCGTAATATCAAAGGGTTCCCCGTTAGTATCAGCATCCAGTAAAGTCCTCATTGGGGTTGTCATTGGTTTTAAAGCAGTCATTTTAAAACGTTTTAGCATATCATTGATATACTTTGTTTGACTGAGAAAAATCCTGTTTGGTAATTGTTTTACTTGTAACCCCAAAAAGAAATTTAACTGGTCAAGCATGCTCATTTCGAATTTGTTGGCCATAAGGTCACCAAATTCTTTGCATAAGGCCGGGGACGTGTAAACAAAAAATAATGTCATCAACGTAAATTTGAACCAAGAGAATGTGACCGTGGTTTTTACGGATGAATAGCGTTGTATCAATCGTTCCAAGAGAAAAGCCATTGTCCAGCAAATACTTTGTTAAGGTCTCGTACCATGCACGCGGTGCTTGCTTCAGACCATACAAAGCCTTTTCCAAGTAGTATACGTGATTTGGATGAATGGGATCGACAAAGCCTTCTGGTTGATCGACATAGACTTCCTCTTGAAGATGACCGTTGATGTTTTAGCAGAGTAGTATATAAAATAGCTTATATTTTTACAGGAAATACTATTAAATACGATACAATTTTACACAAGATATTTATTTATTTAGAGAATGGATATACTTAAACCTTGCTACAACACTTATAGGCAGTGTACCTAATCGTACAGTAGTGTAGTTTTTAGTAAGTCCGGTTCATTCCACAGGGAATCTTTTTAAACAAAGCTTAACGCTATATTTGTTTACTTTTATAAAAATACAAATATATATATAAGTAATATTATTATTATAAAGGGGGGTTTTTACCGTTTAATGACCGGTTTGTCGATTTTAAAACTTTAGTCGCAGTTAAAACCAAATGTAAAATATTAAATAAATACAAGACTTAAATTAAAGCGTAAAGTAAATAACGATAATGAAATTGCGAATAATAAAAGTGCGATAAAATAAACTTGCGATAATTAAAAAGTACGATAATTAAAAGTGCAATTAAATACAATAACAATAAAAATGCGATAATTAGAAGTGCAATTAAATATAAAATAAAGGAAATTAAATATGAAATAAAAGAATTATGCTTATTTAAACTTCCGTAATCATGATGTTTGACGTGTTCATTTTAGTTTTATGCCCATGAGTTAATTGTCCTTTGTCCTGGATTATTTAATATGTCCATACGGATTTGTCCATAATAGTCCATCAGTCATAAATATAAAGAGCGAAAGTCTTCGTCAAATTATTCTTATTCCCGAAGTCAAATATTCCAACTAATTGGGGATTCGAATTGTAACAAGGTTTTAATACTTTGTTTAATGAATACACCAGGTTATCGACTGCGTGTAAACCAAGGTTTTACTACTTTGTTAACAATTACACCAATTACCCTTGAATGTAATTCACCCCTGTTTCAACAAGTCTATTAATTATTAATCCAGTTCCGTGTCCGGTAAAATGAATAATTATTGGTATTTATAGATATCCCGCCCACCGTACCCAGTCAAGCGTATGTGGTTATATATAAATACGTCGAATTATAAGTTTGTATATTAAATTAACAAGGTATTGTTTAGTTAATATAAAACCCATTAATAGCCCATAGTCTAATTTCCACAAGTGTCGTTCTTTTGTCCAAACCCCAATTATGGTACAAAGCCCAATTACCCAATTTTAGTAATTAGCCCAACATCATGATTACTTCGGATTAAATAAGCATAATAATAACTTAGCTACGAGACATTAATATAAAAAGGTTGAACATAACTTACAATGATTAAAAATAGCGTAGCGTTACACGGACAGAGTTTCGACTTACACCCTTACAACATTCGCTAACATACCCTTATTATTAGGATTAAAATTAAAATTAAAATTAAAATTAAAATATAAATATAAATATATACGATATAGATAGAGAGATTGATATATGATGATTAAAAATGCTCAGAATTCGGTTGCTTTTATAGGGAGTTTCAAATTTTGGGGCTCCGCGACTCGCGGCCCTTTTGGCCTTCAAACTCCGCGAGTCGCGGAGATTGAAATTACAGCTCAGTCCCTTTTGGAGTCTTTCTTGCCGACGGTTTTATTTATAAATATAATATATATATATAATTAATATAATTAATTATATATTATATTATATTCTTGTGCATAGTAGACTTGTAATTTTTAGTCCGTTGCGTCGAGCGTTGAGAGTTGACTCTGGTCCCGGTTCCGGATTTTCGAACGTCCTTGCGTACAATTTTATATTTTGTACTTTGCGTTTTGAATCTTGTACTCTTGTAATTTCGAGACGTTTCTTATCAATAATTGGAACCTCTTTGATTGTCTTTTGTACTTTTGAACTTTTTGGTCGTTTGCGTCTTCAATTCGTCGAATCTGTCTTTTGTCTTCACCTTTTATTATTTAAACGAATATCACTTGTAAATAGAACAATTGCAACTAAAAGCTTGTCTTTCTTGAGGAATAATGCTATGAAATATATGTTCGTTTTTAGCATTATCAAATATTCCCACACTTGAGCGTTGCTTGTCCTCAAGCAATATCGTCTTGAAATACTAGAATCACTTCTTTATTCTTCACACTTTGTACATCAGTGATTTCTATACGGTGGTATAAACAATGGTAGTAACGATATGGTTTACAGTCCCACATGACTATAAAAATTTAGATCCATTAAGGAAATTGGATCTTTATGAAAACATTTGATCTTTTGAAAATTAAATCTAGTTTTTACCCTAGATAAGTTTTCCGGAATAACCCTTTACCGGTGTTTGCTGATGTCGTGCGAGGTGTATATAAAATACTATTAATTTTACAAGAAATACTATTAAAAATTACACAAGTTTTAATTATTTATTTACAAATGGGATATACCTAAACCTTGCTACAACACTATAGGCAGTGTACCTAATCGTAGAGTAGTATAGTTTTTAGTAAGTCCGGTTCGTTCCACAGGGAGCGGGCTTATTGCACACTATATTTTTAAACAACTATATTTGTACAAAATATATATAATTATATATAATAATATATAAAAGGGGGTTTACCGTTTAATGACCGGTTTGTCTATTTATATTTTAAGCGAAGCGTATAGTAAATGACGATATTTAAATAACAATATAAAATAAATAACAATAATTAAAATGACAATAAATAAAAGTACGAGGAAAAATGAAATAAAATATATTATGCTTATTTAAACTTCCGTAACCATGATGTTTGACGTTTTGATTTTAATTTATTGTCCTGGGTTAATTGTCCTTTGTCCTGGATGTATTTGAAACCTATCTGGTTTTTGTCCATAATAGTTCATCGGTCATAATTATAAACTGCTCGGCAAATTTAACCTTATACCCGAAGTCAAATATTCCAACTAACTGGGGATTCGAACTGTAACAAGGTCTTAATACTTTGCTTAATGAATACACCAGGTTATCGACTGTGTGTAAACCAAGGTTTTAATATTTTGTTAACAATTACACCAATTACCTTTGAATGTAATCCACCCCTGTTTTAATGAGTCCATTGACTATTAATCCATCCCCGTGTCCGGTCAAATGAACAATAATTCGTACTTATAAATATCCCGCCCATCGTGTCCGATTAAGCGTATGTGGTTATATATAGATACGTCAAATCATAACCTTTATATTAAATTAACGAGGTATCGTTAATTTAATATAAAGCCCATTAATAGCCCATAGTCTAATTTCCACAAGTGTCGTTCTTTTGTCCAAACCCCAATTATGGTACAAAACCCAATTACCCCATCTCTAATATTTAGCTTAACATCATGATTACTTCGGCTCAAATAAGCATAATAATAACTTAAGTACGAGACATTAATTTAAAAAGGAGAACATAGCTTACATTGATTATTTATCGCGTAGTGTTACACGGACAGAGCTCCGACTTTAAAACCCGTAAAATAACCTTTACATAACCCGAACTAATCTAATATAACACTAATCTATATTATATATATATATATATATATATATATATATATATATATATATATATATATATATATATATATTATATTTATTTATATTATACTTGGGAGTATTATTATTATTATGTTATTTTTACTCGCAGAATTCGTGACCTTTTATAGGAGTTTTGATTTCTGACAGCTCCGCGAGTCGTGGAGTTTTTAGCCTTCAAACTTCGCGAGTCGCGGAGTTTGAAAATCCAGCTCAGGATCATTTGTCTCATAGCTTGTCGACATAATTTTTAAATATATATAATACATAAATAATTTATATAATTATTTAAATATTATATTATATTCTTGTGCATAGTTGACTTGTAATTTTTGGTCCGTTGCGTCGGGCGTTGATAGTTGACTCATGTCCCGGTTCCGGATTTTCGAACGTCCTTGCGTACAATTTAATATCTTGTACTTTGCGTTTTGTAACTTGTACTCTTGTCATTTTTAGACGTTTTTCATCAATAAATTGAACCTTTTGAATTGTATCTTGAACATTTGAGCTTTTTGGACGTTTGTGTCTTCAAATCTTCGTTTTCGCCTTTTGTCTTCGCACTTATTTATTTAAACAATTACAATGAAAATATAATACAATTACATATGAAAACCTATTATTTTAGGAGGGATATTGCTATGAAATATATGTTCCTTTTTAGCCTTATCAAACATCCCCACACTTGAGCGTTGCTTGTCCTCAAGCAATACAGAATTTGAAATAAAAACATACATGAATCACTTTTTTATTCATCACACTTTGTACATCAGTGATTTTGATATGGTGGTATAAACAATGATAGTAACGATAGAACCATGGTTAAAGGTGGGTGTGTCATCCACAGTTGCCTCGGGTTTAGGTCAACGACACTTGTAATCAAATAGCCGATTTACTTTCGGTTCCCACATGACTATGAAAATTTAGATCTGTTAGGAAATTGGATCTTTATGAAAACATTTGATCTTTTAAAAATTCAATCTAGCTTTTACCCTAGACACGTTTTCCGGAATAACCCTTCACCGGTGTTTGCAAAATATTTTTGTGGGTTGTGTGGGTTTCAGATTTGAAAATTTTAGCTCAACACTTGTGGTTTTATGTCACCCACTTGCTAACCTTGTATTAGGAAAGCAACACGTCCAGTATACTTGCTCCGTATATTACCTTTCGATAAACTACCGTCCGGTTGTAAAGGAAAGCGTTGAACAAGCAACTGTTAAGGCAATGTCCCCTGACATGCTTTTAATTATGGTCTATAACGTGTCGGACGCAATTACTATCCTTTGTAGGAGCAATAGTAAAGCTCACCCTAGGAATTTTTCGGTCTGGCACAAGGTCCTGTCTTCGACCATGCTATGCAACCACCGTTCTTACGGTTGACACCCGATTTGGTTCAGGTGACCTAATGAATTCCAGGTGAATTCCTAGGATTTTACGTTCAATGGTAATGAACGCATTGAAAATGGGTTTTCAGAAAACAAATCGGTTTATAATTTTGATCAAAATATTTTCTCGTTCAAGCTCGTGTTTAGATATCATTGAATTCCATGAGTTTGAATTCTCAATCTTTAAGGTCAATCTCAAGGATTGAGTAATATCAGTCTTAAAAGCTGATTTTTAATCTTTAAGGAGATTATCCTTTCTGGGGATCTGATTCATTAGTCTTATCAAGCTAATTTGCACGGTGCCCTCCCCATTTTACGAGACAGACCCTCTCATGGTTAGGATAAGTCTGACCACTTGGCGACCCTGTTTGATGCTGAGGTCCGTGGATTTCCTGCTAATTTTAGTGATGACTTTTCTAGATTTTTCGTCAACCTACAACTGGTCTGGATGACAACTTCTTGACCTAAATCAAGAAGCGCGTGTCTTTTTCGGAAGACTTTACTTCCTTTTAATGATGGAATTGATTCATCGTGTAGATCCATCTTTTCTTTTCTTTCATCGGGTAAAATAGTTAATTTAGTCCAAAACAAAAGCACCTTCAATAAACTTTACAGAAACATGTGATAGATATTTTTTAATTGAATAACTTGGCACATTCTCCCCACACTTAGTTTCTTTCTTTGCCTTTTTATTCTCCTTTATTCTATTTTAAATGAATTCAATCGTTTTAGGGAGTTTCTCAATTTATGTCCTTTTCGAGGTAACGATAATTTCGGTATTAACACCTAGTTTTCACCGTTCATAAATATATATAAACATGATTTTAAATTCATTTAGTTTAAAATTTTTCAAATTTTCATAAAATTTAGAAAATAAGCCAAGTATAAACCCGAGAGAATTTATAACCCTTCCCCACACTTGAGATCATGCAATGCCCTCATTTGCATGAAATCAGACTCTAATTATAAATTCATGAGGGTGATTAGTGTAGAAAAGTGATTGAAAATACCCAGTTTGTAATTACAAAGCTCATCGAATGATAGATGGCGCGACTCATCGTTCATTCCTTCTTGTTTTATCACACATATTTTTCTTCAAAAACGGTTGCTTTTCTGAACTGTTTGCTAATCTTTAAAAATGCGTCTTTTACCCTAATTTATTATGCATGTTTATTAATGAGTTATGCACTAACCCGAACCCCTAATTTAACGTTAAGTGGGGTTAAACTTCCCCACACTTAGCTGACGACATGTGAAGTCGGTAGAATAAGTTCCACGAATTAAAATAGTGAGCCAGTTATTTACATCTCGGGTGGTATAAAATATATTAATGGGTTTAAAGTTTAGACCCACCCGATCCTCACTACTTAATTCTTTTTTAAGTGTAGCTTTTAGTAAATGGATATGTCTCTTTTCTGGTTCTTGGTCAAATGGATCGATATACACCGACATACATATTATAGGGTGGACAATTTCTAACGTTTCCTTTCTTTTATTCTCGACGTCAAAGTTTTCACCTCTATTACCCAATTGGGTGAAATTCGAGGTGTCATTATCTATTACAGCTCGTAGTTCATTTCCGGTGGATGACTCGTCTATTGAGAATATTGGGTTGGAAGGTTGTGGAATGGTGAAGTTCGGTTTGGCCTTGGGGGTAAAATTTTCAACGTTATCGTATTCCCAAGAGTACCAATTTGTTACCCTTACTTCTTCTTTATCCATTGATGGATCGATGATTTCGTCGGTAGAGGCTAATGTGTCGATATGTTGTGAAATTGGTAAGACTAAATAAAAACTATCATCGGGATAGTTGGTGATTTCGGAGCTCTCGAATTCATCAAAATTCGATGATATGAGATTTTCTTGCACACGACTCCTCAGATCAACAGGTGTGTAGTCTGATAGAGTTTCAGCTTGCCAGTTTACAAACTCTCTCATTTGTTCATTTTGAGTATTGAGTTCTTCGAGTTTGATTTTCATATTGTCTAATAAATTTTCAGACACGTAATTTTCCTCGTCTACTGGTTGTTGAGTTTGGATATATTCTTGGGAATAATCCCAATTTGAATTGTATTCTTCATAATCATTTCATTCAGGTTCCGTGGGTGCGTAATTTTTCATAGGAACGTAATAATAACATTCCCATGTTGAGTGATAATCTCCACAGATTTCACAACCAGTTATTGTTTCGTCATTCGTGATCCAAGATTGACCGAATGAATTGTCATCAACACTCGTTGGAGAGTATTGATTTAATTGATTTTGGATATCAAAAAGAGTTTCCATAGCCTTGTTTTCAAAATTTTCCATTTTATTGCGATGGCCAAATTTTAGCTACAATGTGGTGCATTTACTAATTATCCTATTAGTTATAAAAATAGAAAAACTTATATAAGTTGTCCAATTAATAGACTTTTCTGCTTTTGCTCACGTTTCGAATAGCCAAAAGATGCAGCAGGGAGCCAGAACCCTTTAAATCGGAAGCTCACAACTCAGCCACTAACAAATCCAACTATTACTACGAAGCAGAAAATTGTCAACGTCCATTAATTTAACCACTTAAATAATTTTTCTTTCTGTTTGAGATATTAGATAAGAAATAGAGAAAATTTCTAAGTCCTAAAAACTAAAGCTTCGAGAAATAAGAAAGAAAAAGAATGTGCGTCGAAAAACGTCGAAAAATAAAAATAAGAAAATAGCGCGTCGTAACTTAAAAAGGAATTAAAAACTAAGAATTAAAAGTTGCGTCTAAAAATATTAAAGCTTAAAAGAAAAACTATATCCCAAATGGTAATAACTTAAAAAGGTACTAAAATATAAAAACGGCGTCGCAAAATTCTAAAGCACCTAAATCTTAGTCTAAAGAAAAAGCACTTAAGGGATTTTACGGCAAAGCCTAAAAATCTAGAAGTAAAAATAACTATGGCAAAAACTAAGTTTAAAACTAAATATGAGCTAAAAATACAAATATTACGCTAAAACGATTAAAAAGGGACAAAATATAAAAATATACAAAAAGTTGTAAAAAGTACAATTTTTATAAAAATATTATTTTTATATTATTTATTTATTAAAACTATTAATTTTACATATAATAAAACTAATTAAAATTTAAAATACAATTTAATTAAAAAAAACTTAAACTAATTATAATAATTAAACTAATTAGGGTTTATTAATAATAATAATAATAATAAAATCCGTAATTAATGTGAAATTAGGGTTCTGTCACGTTTGTCAGAGTGTCTCCGCGAGTCGCGGTATTTCAAGCAGCAAACCCTGCGAGTCGCGGGGTTCCAAAATTTAACTCTGGTACAGTTTTTAATTCGACGTTTTTTTTTTTTTCTGTTTTAAAATCTAAATATTTATATAATAAAAACTTATATTTAAAAACTAAAATAAAAATAGAACTACTTTATAATTTTATAAATAAAAATCGTAAAACTAGATTTATATATATATTTTATTTTTTATTTTTTTTCAGTTTTTTTTTTTTTTTTTGATATTGTTTTTCTAAAAATATATTTATACAAATATATATTAAAAATATAGCGTTTCGCCAAGTTCCCCGGCAGCGGCGCCAAAAACTTGATGTCGTGCGAGGTGTATATAAAATACTATTAATTTTACAAGAAATACTATTAAAAATTACACAAGTTTTAATTATTTATTTACAAATGGGATATACCTAAACCTTGCTACAACACTATAGGCAGTGTACCTAATCGTAGAGTAGTATAGTTTTTAGTAAGTCCGGTTCGTTTCACAGGGAGCGGGCTTATTGCACACTATATTTTTAAACAACTATATTTGTACAAAATATATATAATTATATATAATAATATATAAAAGGGGGTTTAGCGTTTAATGACCGGTTTGTCGATTTATATTTTAAGCGAAGCGTATAGTAAATGACGATATTTAAATAACAATATAAAATAAATAACAATAATTAAAATGACAATAAATAAAAGTACGAGTAAAAATGAAATAAAATATATTATGCTTATTTAAACTTCCGTAACCATGATGTTTGACGTTTTGATTTTAATTTATTGTCCTGGGTTAATTGTCCTTTGTCCTGGATGTATTTGAAACCTATCTGGTTTTTGTCCATAATAGTTCATCGGTCATAATTATAAACTGCTCGGCAAATTTAACCTTATACCCGAAGTCAAATATTCCAACTAACTGGGGATTCGAACTGTAACAAGGTCTTAATACTTTGCTTAATGAATACACCAGGTTATCGACTGTGTGTAAACCAAGGTTTTAATATTTTGTTAACAATTACACCAATTACCCTTGAATGTAATCCACCCCTGTTTTAATGAGTCCATTGACTATTAATCCATCCCCGTGTCCGGTCAAATGAACAATAATTCGTACTTATAAATATCCCGCCCATCGTGTCCGATTAAGCGTATGTGGTTATATATAGATACGTCAAATCATAACCTTTATATTAAATTAACGAGGTATCGTTAATTTAATATAAAGCCCATTAATAGCCCATAGTCTAATTTCCACAAGTGTCGTTCTTTTGTCCAAACCCCAATTATGGTACAAAACCCAATTACCCCATCTCTAATATTTAGCTTAACATCATGATTACTTCGGCTCAAATAAGCATAATAATAACTTAAGTACGAGACATTAATTTAAAAAGGAGAACATAGCTTACATTGATTATTTATCGCGTAGTGTTACACGGACAGAGCTCCGACTTTAAAACCCGTAAAATAACCTTTACATAACCCGAACTAATCTAATATAACACTAATCTATATTATATATATATATATATATATATATATATATATATATATATATATATATATATATATATATATATATATATATATATATATATATATATATATATATATATATATATATATATATATATATATTATATTTATTTATATTATACTAGGGAGTATTATTATTATTATTATGTTATTTTTACTCGCAGAATTCGTGACCTTTTATAGGAGTTTTGATTTCTGACAGCTCCGCGAGTCGTGGAGTTTTTAGCCTTCAAACTCCGCGAGTCGCGGAGTTTGAAAATCCAGCTCAGGATCATTTGTCTCATAGCTTGTCGACATAATTTTTAAATATATATAATATATAAATAATTTATATAATTATTTAAATATTATATTATATTCTTGTGCATAGTTGACTTGTAATTTTTGGTCCGTTGCGTCGGGCGTTGATAGTTGACTCATGTCCCGGTTCCGGATTTTCGAACGTCCTTGCGTACAATTTAATATCTTGTACTTTGCATTTTGTAACTTGTACTCTTGTCATTTTTAGACGTTTTTCATCAATAAATTGAACCTTTTGAATTGTATCTTGAACATTTGAGCTTTTTGGACGTTTGTGTCTTCAAATCTTCGTTTTCGCCTTTTGTCTTCGCACTTATTTATTTAAACAATTACAATGAAAATATAATACAATTACATATGAAAACCTATTATTTTAGGAGGGATATTGCTATGAAATATATGTTCCTTTTTAGCCTTATCATTTGCAAAATATTTTTGTGGGTTTGGTGGGTTTCAGATTTGAAAATTTTATCTCAAAACTTGCGGTTTTGTGTCACCCACTTGCTAACCTTGTATTTGGAAAGCAACACGTCCAGTTTACTTGTCCCGTATATTACCTTTCGGTAAACTACCGTCCGGTTGTAAAGGAAAGCGTTGAACAAGCAACTGTTAAGGCAATGTTCCCTGACATGCTTTTAATTATGGTTTATAACGTGTCGGACGCAATTACTATCCTTGGTAGGAGCAATAGTAAAGCTCACCCTTATGATTTTTCGGTCTGGCACAAGATCCTGTCTTTGACCATGCTATGCAACCACCGTTCTTACGGTTGACACCCGATTTAGTTCAGGTGACCTAATGAATTCCAGGTGAATTCCTAGGATTTTACGTTCAATGGTAATGAACGTATTGAAAATAGGGTTTTCAGAAAACAAATCGGTTTGTAATTTTTATCAAAATATTTTCTCGTTCAAGCTCGAGTTTAGATATCATTGAATTCCATGAGTTTGTAATTCTCAATCTTTAAGGTCAATCTCAAGGATTGAGTAATATCAGGCTTAAAAGCTGATTTTTAATCTTTAAGGAGATTATCCTTTCTGGGGATCTGATTCATTAGTCTTATCCAGCTAATTTGCATGGTGCCCCCCCATTTTACGAGATAAATCCTTCTCATGGTTAGGATAAATCTGACCACTTGGCGACCCTGTTTAATGCTGAGGTCCGTGGATTTCCTGCTGATTTTAGAGATGACTTTTCTAGATTTTTCGTCAACCTACAGCTGGTCTGGACGACAACTTCTTGACCTAAATCAAGAAGCGCGTTTCTTTTTCGGAAGACTTTACTTCCTTTTAATGATGGAATTGATTCATCGTGTAGATCCATCTTTCTTACAGTAAATCAGGTAAAACAGTTTAGTTTAGTCCAAAGCAAAAGTATTTTCAGTTATTTGTTACAGATATATGTGACATATGTTTAAGATAACATGGTAAATTTTCCCACACTTGGCTTTTATTTTCCTTTTTATCGTCCTCTATTCCATTTTAAATGAATTTTAACATTTTGGTTTGTTTCTCAATTTATGTCCTTTCTGAGGTAACAATAATTTCGGTGTTAAAACCTAGTTTTATTGTTCATAAATATGTATAAACATGATTTTGAGTTCATTTAATTGAAAATTTTTAAAAATTTTACTAGAATTGGGTAGTCAGTATATAAGACTAGGGCTGTTCTTTATTATCAGAGAGCACTAGATTCTAATACAACTACTGCTTTACTAGTATTTTTAATGGTAACCCAGTGTTTAAAGTAAAAATTTTAAAATCCGAAAGAATTTAACCCCTTCCCACACTTAAGATCTTGCAATGCCCTCATTTGCAAGAAATCAGTAACAATTTAAATTATTGAGGGTGATTTGTATGAAAATGATTAAATTTTTATCAAAGTTTCCAAATATATTGGCGTTTGTTTGCTGAATGATAAATGGTGCACATCATTTGTTCATTCCGTCTTGTTGTTATTTCACATATATTTTGCATCTTGTCGTCAAAATTAGTTGCTTTTGCTGAACTTAATGCCAGTCTTTGAAAATGCGTTGTTTTACCCTGTTGTGTACATAAGATAAACTGCAAACATATATACATATTTTTGAAGTTTGGTATATTACCCCACATTCAAAAATTATTAAAATCTAAGAATAAAAGTTAGAAAATTATAAAAACTATTACAATATTAACATAAGTATTAAACGTATCAATATTACAAATTACAAAATAAATAAAACTAAGTAGACTAGGGATGATATTGATACCAATAGGGGTTCCAAGCATAACCATAGGTGCTATAGAATGCTTCGGCAGGGTTATACGTAGGATACGGTGGTTGCATCTCTATAGACCAGGGAGGGAATATGGGTTTTGGTGTAGGAATATAGTTTCTAACTATATGTTGGCAATGAGCTATGATTTGGTTCTGATGAACTTGCCAATCTTCAAATGCTCTCTGTCTAGCCTTTTCGTACTCCTGTGAAGCTATAAACCTTTGCATTTCTTGCATCTCATTTCCCCCTCCTACATTACCTTGCTGTTGGTTTCTCTCAACCTGTGGATGTCTACCATGGTATTGTACTGCGGCGTTATTTCGCCTCTTCAAAACTTTCGCACCATGGTATACATTTAAACCTATAGTATCGCGGGGTTCTGGTTCTTCGACTAATAATCCCCCCGACTTATATCCACACCGAGATATTCAGCAATCAAAGTAATAAAAATACCACCTCCTATTATGCTATGCGGTCTCATCCCCCTAACCATAGCTGATAAATAATAACCCACACAATAAGGTATACTTACAGTGCTTTGTGGGTCTCGAATACACATATGGTAAAACAAATCCTGTTCATTTACCTTTTCCTTGTTCTTACCTCTTTGTGTAATCGAATTAGCTAAAAACCTATGAATCACTCTTAATTCAGCTCTATCTATATCCAAATAAGAGTAATTTCCCCCTTTGAATCGGTGATGGCTCGTCATTTGACTCCATACACCGTGTGTATCAAAATTTTCATCTATCTTTCTACCATTTAGTATCAACCCTCTACAATCGGCAGATGCTAACTCCTCAGGCGTATATATACGTAAAGCCTGAGCCATGTCTAGTAAAGACATGTGGCGCATCGAACCTCCTAATAAAAATTTAATAAAAGATCGATCGGTTAAACTAGCTACCCGATCGTTTAATTCTATACTACACAACAATTCTTCACACCATACTTTATATACAGGTCTACGCATGGTGAATAAACGTACCCAGTCATTAAAAGTAGAATTACCATACCTCTGTACAAGTAATTCCCTAATTGGCCCGGCCAATTCTACAGCTTCTAAGGGTCCCCATTCTATGACCCTAGGTACCTCAACAACTTTAGAATGAAGAGTACGCAAACCCCTTTGGTATTTTGGATAATCTATCCAAAGTCTGTCAAATCTCAGGTTCGGATGCAAATCTTCCAAGTGCATATCAGAAAAGGTCATGACTGGATGAGGTATATCTTGCTTGTAGTAGTTATCCACCTCCTGTTGTTCCGCATTCTCAGCAGGAGCATTGCGAGCTTGGGATGAAGATTCACCCCTTTCAGTCTGCAAAACACATCAAACACAATTTTTGTGCATCCAAATATGCATTAGTGTCAGCAAAATCATCAATCAAAATAATTACAATGACATGATCAATTTATATCAAACTTAAGCTCATTTTCACATTTTTATCAAATCTACACTTTTTCAAATAAGCATATACGAAAATGTTCGTCAAGTTCATAAGCATTCAACTCAAATAACATGTCAAAATAATCATTACTAGCAATTAAACAAGTTTCAAATGGCATTATCTTTCAAAAATCAAGTTCATGAATTTTAGACTTGAAAAAGTCCACTTTAATTCCCAAAATCATGTTTAGGCTCAAAGTTTGGATCATTTAACTACCTAAACATGTTACACTACTTAATTTAGCAATAATTCATGACAAAAATCGACCATAACCTGTTTATATCAAAAAGCCCCAAATTGCTCAAGAACACAAACCCTAGATTACTCAAAATTTGAAGTTTAAGGCTTCTAATCATGTTAAACAACATCAATCTAGGTTATACAAGCATAATACATAAACAATTTAAGCCTAATTACACTAAAAAGCATCAAAATCAAATTGGGGAAAAAATAGCTCAAGAACACTAATTTCGGATTAAATGGTGTTTAGGTGTATAATTTTACCTTTTTTCTTGAGTAATTCCTTGATAGCATCCTTCTCAACATGATTTTAGTAAAAGATTTGATGATTAACGGTTAAAAATTGTGATTTTGGGGGTGTTTTTGGGGTTTTTTTCGCAGTTTTTTCGCCTATTCTTTGGTGTGTTTTACTTGTGGTGTGTGGACTGAGCTGTTTAGCTCGATTTTATTTTTTCTGTATTTCGATCCCTCCGCGAGTCGCGGAGTTTAAAGCTTCAAACTCCGCGAGTCGCGGAGTTTGGTAATTTTTTTTTTATAATCATAATAATATTAATTAAAACAATTAAGTAATTAATTTTAAAATTTTGTTTCCCTTGTTATTCAGGACGAGGTCGTTTCGGATCGATGTCCTAGTCCGTCCTTCGACAAAATTTTAAAATTTGTCTTTTTGTAGCGATTGTTTTAAAAGCTAAGATTTTTGGGTTTTTTTTTAATGTTTTTGACATACTTTAATTTAATAAGATTAAAAATAATGATAACAAAAGTTCTCGTCCCTCCCTCGGGTAAAGCAATTTCGGTTCAAAGACCTAGTCTTCAACTTACGACGAATTTTAAAAATCATATTTTTAACTTAATGAGATAAAGTAAATTTTTTTGTTTTTAAATTCTCACAATTTAAATATAAAATTCAAAATTAATATTAAAAATTCACACCAAACTTAAAATTTGAAATGCATAAAATTAAAAATTCATATTTTAAAAATTAAAAATTCACACCAAACTTAATTTAAAAATTCATATTATAAATTCACACCAAACTTATATTAATTTTTCAAATATTTACAATTTTAAATATATTGATTTTACAAAGTTTACAATATTAATTTAAGATTTATATATTAATTTTAAAAACATGGTAAAAATAAAATTAAAAATCTTTTTGGCTTTTTATCCCACTATAATCAATCAAATATTATCAAAAATATGCGCCCCTCTTTTCGGTAAAGTAATTTCGGTTCCAAGACCTAATTTAACTCATGACGAATTTTTGAAATATTTTGGGTTGATTGTTTAAAGATATTTATACCTTAAGAATAAACGTTAAATTTCGCAGTGATGTAATAAATTTTTGAATGATATCAATAATTTCGGTCGCCAAACCTAATTTTATTCAATACCAATTTAATACTTTATAGCGAACAAATTAGCGTTTATTATCAAAAGGTTAAAAATAAAAAAATAAAATAAAAACTGTACAGACATACCTGTGAAATAGATTTCTTAGTTATATGATCTATCCCATTCATAAGATAGTCGGTTTAATTGGTTTTCCATGGCTACATAGGCGTAACCTCCAGCATTCAGTGTCTTTTCTTCTAAACATATGAACGGTCCGTCTCTGCATAAAGTAACAAATTCGGTGTTTGAATAGGTTTGATTATTTGAACATTTACCTCCATGTGACCATTTTCCGCATTTGTGACATCTTTCTAGGTGTCGTGCTCTTCTTTTCGCTGCGGATTTTGATTTTCCTTTACCAAATTGTAACTTATTATCTTCGCATCTGGATTCTTTTCTAACTCCGTCCATTCTTTCTCTGATTACTGATGCTATTTCACTCGGAAGTGTGTCATTATTACGTTTAGTGATCAAAGCGTGTAGCATTAGACCATGGTTTAGTTCACAGGCAGTCTTCATTTTGTAAAAACCTAAAAAAATAAAAATTCAGAATGGGGGGAGAAGACTAGTTCTTTAGGGTCTGCTAGGGAAAGACCATTCGGGTTCCATTTTCGAGAACTACACGAAAACAGACAATCTAACTCTAACAGAAATACATAAACCCTTTAAAGGCTTGATTCTCCCCACACTTAGTTAGCTGTGGTGTCGAAATTGTGATTAACTTCGTTGTCGACTTCCATCGGACCATGTATGTAATGTTTAACTCTGTGACCATTAACTTTAAATTCAATCCCATTTGAATTTATTAATTATATCGTTCCGTATGGGAAAACTCTTTTGACTATGAATGGTCCAGACCATCTTGATTTCAATTTTCCAGGAAATAGCTTGAATCGTGAATTGAAAAGAAGAACTCTGTCTCCTTCTTTAAATTCTTTTGAACTTCTGATTCTTTTATCATGCCATTTCTTCGTTCTTTCTTTATAGATTAACGAATTTTCGTATGCTTTATGTCTTAATTCTTCTAATTCGTTTAGTTGACTTAATCGTAGACGTCCGGCTTCATGTAAATCAAGATTACATGTCTTCAAAGCCCAAAATGCTTTGTGTTCAATTTCTACTAGAAGATGACATGCTTTTCCATAAACAAGTCTAAAAGGTGTGGTTCCAATTGGAGTTTTGTAGGCTGTTCTAAAAGCCCAGAGTGCATCCTCTAATTTAATGGACTATTCCTTCGAATTTGATCCTACGGTTTTCTCTAGAATACGTTTTAAAGCTCGGTTGGTATTTTCAACTTGTCCACTTGTTTGTGGATGATATGCGGTGGAGATTTTATGAGTTACTCCATATCTTTTGAGAACTTTCTCAAGTTGATTATTACAGAAATGAGTACCCCGATCACTTATTAAAGCTTTCGGTGTTCCAAACCTTGCAAAAAGACGTTTTAAAAAGTTGACTACAACTCGTGCATCGTTAGTTGGGAGAGCTTGTGCTTCCACCCATTTAGATACATAATCAATGGCTACGAGTATATATAGATTATTATGAGATTTTGGAAATGGACCCATAAAGTCAATACCCCAAATGTCAAATACTTCACATACTTGGATGACATTTTGTGGCATTTCATCACGTTGACTTATTTTTTCGGCCCTTTGACAAGCATCACAGGATTTGCAAAGAAGGTGTGCGTCTTTGTAAATTGTAGGCCAATAGAATCCAGCATCATAAACTTTTCTTGCTGTTAGTTGAGGCCCATAATGCTCTCCTGTTGGTCCTGTGTGACAATGGTTTAATATTTTACTAGCTTCATCTCCAAATACACATCGGCGTATTATTCCATCGGGATAACTTTTAAACAGATGTGGATCTTCCCAAAAATAGCGTTTTATATCACTGAAGAATTTCTTTCGTCTTTGGTACGATAATCCTTTTTCAAGGAATCCACAAACTAAGTAGTTTGCATAGTCTGCAAACCATGGAATTTCTTTATAATCTATCTTCAATAGATATTCATCAGGAAAGTTGTCTTGTATGGCCGATTCATTTAGAACTTCTAATTCGGGATTTTCAAGACGAGAAAGATGATCAGCGGCGAGATTTTCTGCTCCTCTTTTATCTCGGATTTCAATATCAAACTCTTGTAAGAGTAAGATCCAACGGATTAATCTTGGTTTAGCATCTTGTTTTGAAAATAGGTATCTAAGAGCAGAATGGTCGGTATAGACCACCGTTTTTGCTAGAACGAGATATGATCGAAATTTGTCAAAAGCAAAGACAATAGCAAGGAGTTCTTTTTCAGTAGTTGTATAGTTCGTTTGTGCTCCTTGTAACGTCTTACTAGCATAATATATAGGTTAAAATCTTTTTTCAATCCTTTGTCCTAAAACGGCTCCCATTGCAAAATCACTTGCATCGCACATTAGTTCAAATGGTAGATTCCAATTTGGTGTTATCATGATCGGCGCATTAGTGAGTTTCTCTTTAAGAATATTAAAAGATTTGATACACTCATCTGAAAAGATGAATGGAGCATCCTTTTCTAGGAGTTTATTCATAGGAGTGGCAATTTTAGAAAAATCTTTTATGAAACGTCGGTAAAAACCGGCATGCCCTAGAAAACTCCTAACTCCTCTAACATTAGTGGGATGTGGAAGTTTAGCAATTACATCTACTTTAGCTCTATCCACTTCAATTCCTTCTTTTGAAATTTTATGACCAAGAACGATGCCTTCTTTAACCATGAAATGGCATTTCTCCCAATTAAGAACTAGATTTGATTGTTCGCATCTAATAAGCATTCGTTCCAGATTAAATAGACATGATTCAAATGTATCACCGAAGACTGAAAAGTCATCCATGAAAACTTCCATGCATTCTTCTATCATGTCGTGAAAAATCGCCATCATATACCTTTGAAAGGTTGCAGGGGCGTTGCAAAGTCCAAATGGCATGCGTTTGTAAGCAAAAGTACCATAAGGGCACGTGAATGTGGTTTTCTCTTGGTCTTCGGGTGCTATTGGAATTTGAAAATATCCGGAAAATCCATCTAGAAAACAATAGTAACTATTTCCGGCTAATCTTTCCAACATTTGATCAATAAAAGGTAAGGGAAAGTGATCTTTTCTGGTGGCGTCATTTAATTTTCTATAATCAATACACACACGCCATCCTGTTACAGTCCTAGTAGGAATAAGCTCATTTTTCTCATTTGTAATGACAGTCATGCCACCCTTCTTAGGCACGCATTGAACTGGGCTTACCCATGGACTATCAGAGATTGGATATATCAAACCTGCATCTAGCAGTTTAATAATCTCTTTCTTAACTACATCTTGCATGTTAGGATTTAGTCTTCGTTGGCGTTGCACATACGTTTTATGACCTTCTTCTATAAGGATTTTATGTGTGCAATACGAAGGACTTATTCCTTTAATATCATGAATCTTCCATGCAATGGCTGGTTTATGAGCTTTTAACACAGAAATGAGTTGTGATTTCTCATTTTCAGTAAGAGAAGACGATATTATTACAGGTAATTCAGATTCACCATGTAAATAAGCGTATTCCAAATGGTTTGGAAGTGGCTTTAATTCTAATTTCGGAGGTTCTTCTATCGATGATTTATATCGATATCTGTCTTCTTCTTTTAGCATTTGAATTTCTTCTGTTGTTGGTTCATATCCATTAGCTATAAGTGTAGCTAACATTTTAGCTTCATCAATTGGTTCATTACCTTCTCCTAAAGAACATTCTCCTGTTCTTTGTAATTCTGGAAATTCTTCTAATAATTCTGCATGTGCATCTATAGTTTGAATATAATAACATGTATCATCTGCAGATTGTGGTTGTTGCATTGCTTTATCAACTAAAAAGGTAACACTCTCATCCTCTATACTTAGGGTCAGTTTCTTACCAAACACGTCTATCATTGCTTTAGCCGTGTTTAAGAATGGTCTTCCTAATATGAGAGGAACTTGAGAATCTTCTTCCATGTCCAGAACAAAAAAATCTACTGGAAATACTAAAGTACCAACTTTAACTAGCATGTTCTCCATTATCCCTCTAGGATATTTTATTGATCTATCGGCTAGTTGTATGCTTATTCTGGTTGGTTTCAATTCTCCAAGGTCTAGTTTAGCGTATAGTGAATACGGCATTAGATTTATACTAGCACCTAAGTCTGCCAATGCTTCTATTGAACTAAGACTACCCAGAAAACATGGAATTGTGAAACTTCCTGGATCAGATAGTTTTTCTGGTATCTTATTCAACAGCACTGCTGAACAATTAGCATTCATAGTAATAGTCGAGAGTTCTTCCATTTTCTTTCTATTTGAGATTAGATCTTTCAAGAATTTAGCATATCTAGGCATTCCTGAAATCACATCAATGAAAGGAAGATTTACATTTATCTGTTTAAACATATCCAAGAATTTGGATTGCTCGGCTTCAAGTTTCTCTTTCTTCATTTTACTCGGGTAAGGAAGTTGTGGCGACTCAATCAAAACACTTAACGGCTCCGTCACTTGGTCCCACAGCTTGATCGAAACTCTATATGAATTTAATAAAACAACCTTGCATTCTTTATTTAAAAATGATTTCCTATAAAGGAAATCTACTAAAATGTATAAGTTTAGAAAAACTATACATAAATACTTTAACCAAAGGTTGACCAAAACAGTGTCAACAAACACCCACTATTTAATGTAACAAAATAGAATGCAAGTTAATGTTTATCAAAAGCTGCCATCATAAATATGCAGACTCTCTAAGCACAGCGGAAGCAATCAATCATGAACCTGAGAATAAAACATGCGAGTAACTGTCAACAAAAATGTTGAGTGAATTATAGGTTTAATATTGCAAACATTATTTAATTTAAACAATAAAAAAATTTATGTTTGAAAACATAAAACACCTTTTTAAACCACCAAATTATATGCTAGAAAACATATAATAAAACATTATTTCATTTTCCGTGAGCCACCTGGTAACCACTTAACCCTTTATTTACCCTTGCCAAACCCAATAAATAATATACACCGAACAAGTGTATCTACAACAAAATACGAAGTACTAAACATTCCGATTATAAATTGCTAGCGCGACTAGCTCGAAATGGGGTTGTCAAACCCGATAGATCTATCCATAGGATTCGCGTTCACCAGTAGAAACCAGTGATTACAGTTACCAGACTAGGGAATATTTTTGTTCAACTCACAATGAATAATTTAAACCAACTTCCACATGTGTCCAAAATATAAAATAAATTGCATGTATTCTCATCCCAAAAGATTTAAAATAGAAAAATGGGACTATAACTCACCTTAATAGCAACCGAAGTAACCACACAATTATGCGAACAGCAAATGAAGTAAAGTGATCATGAATGATCACAACGACGACCTATAAATAAAGCAGGTCGACATAAATAACTAACTTAGGTCAAGTCTTAGTATGATAGCTATTGTACATGTTGCAAGTAGACATAGAACAACACTCAACATGCATCGGTTTGATCGGAACAGCGTACGGACACACACTTTCTATTTTTAGAAAGTTTCTATTTTTAGCAGGTTTCCATTTTTAGAAAGTTTTCTATTTTTGGAAAGTTTCTATTTTTGGAAAGTTTCTATTTTTGGAAAGTTTCTATTTTTGGAAAGTTTCTATTTTCGGAAAGTTTCTATTTTTAGAAAGTTTTGAAGTTAGGAAAGTTTCCTTATTTAGAAAGTCAACAGAAGTCAACTGAAAGTCAAAGTCAACCGAAAGTCAACTCAAAAGTCAACCTTGGTCAAACATAGTCAACATTAATTTTAAAAGTGTAAAGTATAATAATAACATAAGTTATAATGTTAGTTAAAGTTAAATATGTATAATTATGTCATAACATAAGTTTAATTAAATAAAAATGAATTATTAAAGTTAAGATAAGTTTAAATGATATAATTAATATAACATAAGTATTTAATTAATTAATTAAATATTAGTCATAATATAAGTATTATTAATTAAAAATAAATTTTAAATCATATCATAAGTATTATTAATTAATAATGAATTATTAATCATTTCATAAGTTTCTAATTAAAATTATTAAATCATAAGTATTTAATAATTAGATCATAATTAAATAATAATTAAGTCTTATAATAATTAAATAATTATTTAATCTTTATTATAAGTCTTAAAATAATATTCTCATAAAATAAATTTAATACTTATCATAAGTATTTTTCATTAATAATAAAAGAATTATTAATCATAAGTTTAATTAAAATGTTAATTAAATCATAAGTAATAATTAAATGATATAATAAATATATATCATAAGTATTAAATGATAATAATTACTTCTTATATCATAAGTAATTAATCAATAATGAAAATCATTATTTTTATCATAAGTTTTAATATTTAACCATAAGTTTTAATTCAAAAGTTCATCGGGTCATAACTTGAGCCCCGGGAATCAGTTTTCGGCGAGCCTTATATATATCTTCGCCTAACCAACCCACCCGACACATTAGTGTGCTCAAGAACATCCCAAGATCAGTCACCAAGTCGTGACTTACAGCTCTTAATCAGTTTGTACCTTTAATCCGCTCAAAAACGTATTTTAGTCATAACGGGTGATCCGTGGCTCGGATTTCGATGACCCGAACATGAAAGTTCATCCCATCATCAATCCTAACACACTAGTACACCCTAAAGACTCCATAAATGGTCACAAAATCGGACCATAACTGAACCAATTCGTTTTTACAATTTAATCTTAACAAAACACCATTTTAATCATATCTAGAGCTCCGGGAATCGAAACGACATGAATCCGGAGTCTAAAATTAATGTCTTGATGAGAGGAACTCATCTAGATACTTTAATTTCACTTTTATATCAGTTACACAACCAGAAATGAACGAATAAGCTGCTATTCCAAATTAATCAAACCGAAAACATGTATATTCGAGCAATTCTACGCATACAATCATCAATACAACAATACACAAGTGCTATGCTATCATAATAACATCAAAATACAGTAAAATATATGAGAAATTAAAAAGCTAGGGTTAGGGTTTATACCCTAATCAAGAATCAAGTAATAAGAACGCGTAGAGATCGTTGTGTAGAATCCGAATATGTGAAAAGCCCTTTGATCCAAGCTATAATTGATGATTAATTGATGGTGATGATGGTGATAAAAATGGCGGCCAAGAAAGAAAAAAAAAGAAAGAGAGTATTAGAGAGAATTTAGGTTTAGGGAAAAAAAATAATAAGTGAAATATGAAATTGAAATGGAAAATTGGAAAAATGAAAAATGGGGAGGGGGGGTCCCATTTGGCCGAAATTTTGAGGGGGTGGGCCCCTTTGTGGCCCAACTTTGATAAAATGACTAATTGCTTGTGGCCCGAACGCCCGATCGAAGCCCAAAACGCGAAAACGCTACTACGCGATTGATTTTTCGGAGAGATAACAACTACGCGACGGATAAAATATATAAACACTATATATGGTCATATGACATTAAAATATCATATTTAAAATATTTAGGACTTAAAAATCCCAAAAGCTCGACCGTTGGTTGGAAAACTGAAAAGATTCGCCGGATAGAAACCCGCGACACGTAGAAACGTACAACTTGAAATATGAATACAAATATTCATATAACACATAATAATTAATATATTATTACAAGATTAATAATATAGGTAATAGAAATGACGTGGCACGAATAACAGTTAACGGTCGTTAAATACTTAACGGTAAAAGATAACGGAAAAAGTAGGGTCGTTACAGTACCTTCCCGTTACGAAAATTTCGTCCCGAAATTTAAGCAGGTGCAGGGTTGACTCGGCATCTGGGAACAAATGCGGGTACTTCTGCCTCATATGACCTCCACGCTCCCAAGTGAACTTGGGACCGCGTCTGGCGTTCCATCTAACTCGAACAATAGGAATTCTACTCTGCTTAAGAGTCTTAGCCTCTCGATCTATAATCTCAACCGGTTCCTCAAAAATGGAGTTGTTTAACAACATGAAGTTCATCAAAAAGAATGGTTTCATTGGCCTCGGCCAAACACTTCTTCAAGTTCGATACATGAAAACGTTATGAAAAGCGCTAAGCTCTTGTGGCTCCTTCAAACGATAAGCCACCGTCCAACTCTCTCAATAATCTCAAATGGTCCAACAAAATGAGAATTCAACTTTCCCCTTTTACCAAAACGTACTACACCTTTCCAAGGTGACTCCTTCAACATAACACGGTGGGCGACCTGAAATTCAATATCGTTCCTTCTCTTATTGGCATAACTCTTTTGCCTACTTCTGGCGGTTCTCAATCTTTCCTTAATCTGTACGATCTTCTCGGTAGTCTCATGAATAATTTCTGGACCTGTGAGATGAGCATCCCCAACCTCATTCCAACAGATAGGAGACCTACACTTTCTACCATACAGAGCTTCAAACGGTGCGGCTTTAATACTTCCATGATAACTATTATTATAAGAAAATTCAGCCAGTGGCAAGTACTTATCCCAACCATTACCAAAATCAATGATGCATGCTCGTAACATGTCTTCCAACGTTTGAATGGTCCTTTCACTATGACCTTTCATCTGAGGATGATAAGCGGTGCTCACATCCAACTTAGTTCCCAAAGCTTCCTATAAGGATCGCCAAAACCTAGATGTAAATCGACTGTCTCGGTCCGAAATAATAGATACGGGAACACCATGTCTAGAAACAATCTCCTTCAAATACAAACGGGTAAGCTTCTCTATCGAATCTGTTTCCTTAATTGGCAAGAAATGAGTTGACTTAGCGAGTCGGTCAACAATCACCTAAATGGTATCATAACCACCCACAACTCTTGGTAACTTCGTAATGAAGTCCATCGTAATACCTTCCCACTTCCACTCGAGAATTTTAGGTCGCACCAAAAGTCCAAACGGTTTCTGATGTTCAGCTATAATCTTAGCACTGGTCAAACACTTAGCCACATACGTAGCCACATCAGCCTTCAAATGAGGCCACCAATACAGCTCCTTAAGATCATGATGCATCTTTCCTGAACCAGGATGAATAGAGTACCTAGACTTATGAGCCTTATCTAAAACAAGTTGTCGTTGGTCACCAAACTCCGGAACCCAAAGATGTCCCGCAAAATACCGAGTACCATCGGTTCGTACATCTAACTGTTTACTCAAGCCTCGGACCTTCCCGTTACAAAATTCCCATCCTTCAAGGCTTCTTGTTGAGCTGCAAGAATCTGCCTTGCGAGGTTTGTTCGAATGGTCATATTTAAGGCTCTAAACCTACGAGGTTCAGCCCTTTCTTTACGACACAAGGCATCAGCCACAACATTGGCCTTACCCGGATGATATAAAAGTTCACAATCATAATCATTCAACGTCTCAATCCATCTGTGTTGTCTCATGTTCAACTGTTTCTGATCGAGGATATGTTGAAGACTTTTGTGATCTGTGTACACAGTACTCTTAACCCCATACAAATAGCGTCTCCAAATCTTAAGTGCAAACACAACAGCTCCTAACACTAAATCATGGGTTGTATAATTCTGTTCATGGATCTTCAACTGACATGACACATAAGCAATGACTTTCTTTCGTTGCATCAAACGCAACCAAAGCCTTGACGCGAAGCATCACAAGAAACAACAAGGTCATCATTACCCTCAGATAGTGACAATATCAGAGCGGTAGTCAACTTCTTCTTCAAAATCTGAAAAGTAGTCTCTTGTTCATCCTCCCACGCATACTTCTTCCCCTTGTGCGTTAAAGCAGTCAGAGGTTTCGCTATACGAGAGAAATCTTGAATGAACCTTCTATAACAGCCTGCCAAACCTAGGAACCGGCGAATCTGAGTAGGAGTTTTCGGAATTTCCCACTTTTCAATCGCCTAAATCTTAGCAGGATCAACTTGTATTCCCTGTTTACTAACAATATGTCCAAAGAATTGAACTTCTCTTAACCAAAAAGCACACTTAGAGATCTTAGCGTACAACTCTTCTTTTCTCAACATATCAAGCACTAACTTCAAATGTTTTTCGTGCTCTTCATCACTCTTGGAATTAATAAAGATGTCGTCGATGAAATCAATAACGAATTTGTCCAGATAGGGTCTATACACACGGTTCATGAGGTCCATGAACACAGAAGGTGCATTTGTCAATCCGAACTGCATAACAAGGAATTCGTAGTGACCATAACGGGTGCGAAAAGCGGCTTTCGGAACATCAGATTCTTTAACACGCAACTGGTGAATAGCCAGAATGAAGATCGATCTTAGAATAAACGGGCGGACCTTGAAGTTGATCGAACAGATCATCAATTCTCGGAAGAGGGTAACGATTCTTAACCGTAAGCTTGTTTAACTCGCTATAACCAATGCACAAACGAAACGAACCATCTTTCTTCTTAACAAAAAGAACAGGAGCTCCCCAAGGGGACGAACTGGGACGAATAAAATATAGTTGCAACAATGAAGGGAGAACTATATGGAGTAGTCACATCGGTGACATAGATATATAAGGCAATTCTCTCAAAGGAGATAACGAGGATCATGGTCTTCAAAGTAAATTTTCATTACATTCCCGAAAGGAATGCGTACGAAAGGTGTGATATTTCATCGAGAGTGAACTTCCTTGTACAACGAGCGAGGAAATCTAGGATTCATCCATATTCTTAAATTTATGTGAGGATGAAAAGAATGCTACTCATGGGTTATAAAGAATGGTCGACTCCGGTTGAGATGAATCTCCAAAAATAATTTCGTGTACCTCAAAGTATTGAATCCTAGGATTGATGTTTACGAGGGTGTTGCGATTGACAGTGAATATTGAGAGTAGAAACTCCTCAATCAGTCTAGTGTAATATATATCCATGATACCCGCCATAACAACAGTTGGGGTAGAAACCCACTTAGCACCTTTTCTACAATAGGGTGACCACCGAGTGTACCCCAGAAAATTGATTTATCAGTCCGCGTTTCGGCCATGTCAAACCATAAGAGAGAAAACTTTATGAGCGCAAAGGCTTTCCAACAAATTTTATAAAATCGGCATCCAAACTGGTGTAAGAATTTCTATCAATGAACTTAATGGTAAATTTCATCCTTAAACGAAGGATGAGAAGAACTGTGATCCAAGCACTCTGTAGAGTAATGCGAAAATTCTAATGTAATCAATCAAAGAAGTTTTGAAAAAGCTTTAAATGTCTGATGTAACCCCATAAATGGAACGAAGCTCTTAGTAAATTTAGAAGTATGTACAACGTGTACCATTATTCGTAAAACAAATTGAGTTAACTAGACAACTCAACAAGAGTGGTTTTTAAAAAAAATTTTTGAAGGTATAATCTAGTGTATACTAGCCAAAATAGGTAAGGGTAAATTTATCCATTTGAATTCATACGTACATATATGATTTTATAAATAGTATACATGACAAAATATTTCATTACTTCTATTCGCCCATAAATCTCGTGAGAACAGCCCAATTACACAAATGTGTAAAAATTTTAATGAAAAACAGGGTATCCGCATTTCAGAGGTTACGAGTTGAAGTAAGATCGTTGAAGTTCGGGTGAAGGACTTGAATCGTCTTGCGACATCTAATCAATAAATGCTACGAGGTCATGAAAACCAATGAGTTAAATATTGTTTTGACTATTATCAGGACATAAGTCCTTGGGCCAAAACTCTTCACGTGCGAAGCTGTCACTAACAAGCGAGTTATGAATGATAAAACATGGGGTAAGTAGTTCGGTTAAGACGAGTCTCTCATATATCAACAAATAGGATAATGAGTATCTTCCTTACTCATGTAACAACGTTAGAATTTCTGAATGAGTGGTGTACAAATTTTCTTTGACTCGCTTTCTATTCCTCATGTCACAATATTGGGACTTTTTATGAATTAACGTAATATAATCACGTTGGCCTGACGCCATTATATTTCACTAACTCATAGTTCCATTCCAATATCACTACATAAGGTCAGGACACGTGGTCAACCTCGAATTTCAACACAATTTCCCCTAAAACAATTTCCCCTAAAACAATTTCTTAACAATGTGCTAAGGATAGCACAAGAGACAAAGACATCGAAAGTAATGAATATGAGTAACGATGACATAAAAATGTCTTCGAAGTACCAAGAATCTCTAAAAGTCAAGAATGACGTTTCCCGATTCAAAAACCAAAGCACATAGGCACAACGGCACAAAGGCACGTAATATAACAAGAATATTATATACCTAAACACAATAGCTGACATTGAAATGCCGAGCCCTTAGGAGTCAAGAATGACATCTCGCATAATATAACTCAAACGTTATATACATAACCATAATAGATGACATAGAAATGCCTAGAATCCTAGAACACGTAATGTAACTCAAACGTTATATCAATAAAGACAAATTATGACATAGAAATGTCGAAAATTTCAGAAGTCAAGAATGACACCCCCTCGGTTTCACTAACCGAGGCGTTCCAATAAAAGATGAACTCGCATGAGTCGGAGAATACGTTTAAATCAGAATGGGAGTTCCTCCCGGATTCAGAACATAATAGAAATGTATGTATGATAACCATATACATACCAATACGATACAAATAATCACATATAATAATATATAATAGGTCGGGCTGTAGACTAGACTCACTAATGCACCCTATTGACTCGGGTAACGACATCAATGCAGCCTAATTCCCTACAACCAACGCTCTGATACCAACTATGGCGACTCCGTCAAAACACTTAACGGCTCCGTCACTTGGTCCCACAGCTTGATCGAAACTCTATATGAATTTAATAAAACAACCTTGCATTCTTTATTTAAAAATGATTTTCTATAAAGGAAATCTACTAAAATGTATAAGTTTAGAAAAACTATACATAAATACTTTAACCAAAGGTTGACCAAAACAGTGTCAACAAACACCCACTATTTAATGTAACAAAATAGAATGCAAGTTAATGTTTATCAAAAGCTGCCATCATAAATATGCAGACTCTCTAAGCACAGCGGAAGCAATCAATCATGAACCTGAGAATAAAACATGCGAGTAACTGTCAACAAAAATGTTGAGTGAATTATAGGTTTAATATTGCAAACATTATTTAATTTAAACAATAAAAAAATTTATGTTTGAAAACATAAAACACCTTTTTAAACCACCAAATTATATGCTAGAAAACATATAATAAAACATTATTCCATTTTCCGTGAGCCACCTGGTAACCACTTAACCCTTTATTTACCCTTGCCAAACACAATAAATAATATACACCGAACAAGTGTATCTACAACAAAATACGAAGTACTAAACATTCCGATTATAAATTGCTAGCGCGACTAGCTCGAAATGGGGTTGTCAAACCCGATAGATCTATCCACAGGATTCGCGTTCACCAGTAGAAACCAGTGATTACAGTTACCAGACTAGGGAATATTTTTGTTCAACTCACAATGAATAATTTAAACCAACTTCCACATGTGTCCAAAATATAAAATAAATTGCATGTATTCTCATCCCAAAAGATTTAAAATAGAAAAATGGGACTATAACTCACCTTAATAGCAACCGAAGTAACCACACAATTATGCGAACAGCAAATGAAGTAAAGTGATCATGAATGATCACAACGCCGACCTATAAATAAAGCAGGTCGACATAAATAACTAACTTAGGTCAAGTCTTAGTATGATAGCTATTGTACATGTTGCAAGTAGACATAGAACAACACTCAACATGCATCGGTTTGATCGGAACAGCGTACGGACACACACTTTCTATTTTTAGAAAGTTTCTATTTTTAGCAGGTTTCCATTTTTGGAAAGTTTTCTATTTTTGGAAAGTTTCTATTTTTGGAAAGTTTCTATTTTTGGAAAGTTTCTATTTTTGGAAAGTTTCTATTTTTGGAAAGTTTCTATTTTTGGAAAGTTTCTATTTTTAGAAAGTTTTGAAGTTAGGAAAGTTTCCTTATTTAGAAAGTCAACAGAAGTCAACTGAAAGTCAAAGTCAACCGAAAGTCAACTCAAAAGTCAACCTTGGTCAAACATAGTCAACATTAATTTTAAAAGTGTAAAGTATAATAATAACATAAGTTATAATGTTAGTTAAAGTTAAATATGTATAATTATGTCATAACATAAGTTTAATTAAATAAAAATGAATTATTAAAGTTAAGATAAGTTTAAATGATATAATTAATATAACATAAGTATTTAATTAATTAATTAAATATTAGTCATAATATAAGTATTATTAATTAAAAATAAATTTTAAATCATATCATAAGTATTATTAATTAATAATGAATTATTAATCATTTCATAAGTTTCTAATTAAAATTATTAAATCATAAGTATTTAATAATTAGATCATAATTAAATAATAATTAAGTCTTATAATAATTAAATAATTATTTAATCTTTATTATAAGTCTTAAAATAATATTCACATAAAATAAATTTAATACTTATCATAAGTATTTTTCATTAATAATAAAAGAATTATTAATCATAAGTTTAATTAAAATGTTAATTAAATCATAAGTAATAATTAAATGATATAATAAATATATATCATAAGTATTAAATGATAATAATTACTTCTTATATCATAAGTAATTAATCAATAATGAAAATCATTATTTTTATCATAAGTTTTAATATTTAACCATAAGTTTTAATTCAAAAGTTCATCGGGTCATAACTTGAGCCCCGGGAATCAGTTTTCGGCGAGCCTTATATATATCTTCGCCTAACCAACCCACCCGACACGTTAGTGTGCTCAAGAACATCCCAAGAATAGTCACCAAGTCGTGACTTACAGCTCTTAATCAGTTTGTACCTTTAATCCGCTCAAAAACGTATTTTAGTCATAACGGGTGATCCGTGGCTCGGATTTCGATGACCCGAACATGAAAGTTCATCCCATCATCAATCCTAACACACTAGTACACCCTAAAGACTCCATAAATGGTCACAAAATCGGACCATAACTGAACCAATTCGTTTTTACAATTTAATCTTAACAAAACACCATTTTAATCATATCTAGAGCTCCGGGAATCGAAACGACATGAATCCGGAGTCTAAAATTAATGTCTTGATGAGAGGAACTCATCTAGATACTTTAATTTCACTTTTATATCAGTTACACAACCAGAAATGAACGAATAAGCTGCTGTTCCAAATTAATCAAACCGAAAACATGTATATTCGAGCAATTCTACGCATACAATCATCAATACAACAATACACAAGTGCTATGCTATCATAATAACATCAAAATACAGTAAAATATATGAGAAATTAAAAAGCTAGGGTTAGGGTTTATACCCTAATCAAGAATCAAGTAATAAGAACGCGTAGAGATCGTTGTGTAGAATCCGAATATGTGAAAAGCCCTTTGATCCAAGCTATAATTGATGATTAATTGATGGTGATGATGGTGATAAAAATGGCAGCCAAGAAAGAAAAAAAAAGAAAGAGAGTATTAGAGAGAATTTAGGTTTAGGGAAAAAAAATAATAAGTGAAATATGAAATTGAAATGGAAAATTGGAAAAATGAAAAATGGGGAGGGGGGGGGGGTCCCATTTGGCTGAAATTTTGAGGGGGTGGGCCCCTTTGTGGCCCAACTTTGATAAAATGACTAATTGCTTGTGGCCCGAACGCCCGATCGAAGCCCAAAACGCGAAAACGCTACTACGCGATTGATTTTTCGGAGAGATAACAACTACGCGACGGATAAAATATATAAACACTATATATGGTCATATGACATTAAAATATCATATTTAAAATATTTAGGACTTAAAAATCCCAAAAGCTCGACCGTTGGTTGGAAAACTGAAAAGATTCGCCGGATAGAAACCCGCGACACGTAGAAACGTACAACTTGAAATATGAATACAAATATTCATATAACACATAATAATTAATATATTATTACAAGATTAATAATATAGGTCATAGAAATGACGTGGCACGAATAACAGTTAACGGTCGTTAAATACTTAACGGTAAAAGATAACGGAAAAAGTAGGGTCGTTACAGAAGTGGTGGTTGGTATGGTTTAACATAAGGTTTATCCTTAACTATGTTATCTTCATTAACCTCTTCAACTACCGGTTCATTTTCCTTATCTTGATCAGGTTGTGGTTCTTGTGGAGTAGGAATAGCTTCATCAGAAGTTACTGGTATTTCAGGTGATTTAAGTGTTGTACCACTTCTTGTGGTAATGGCTTTAGCTGTTTCATTCCGGGAGTTAGCATTTGTATCACTAGGTAGACTTCCCGGTTTTCTTTCACCTATTAACCTTGCTAGGTTACTTACTTCTTGTTCCAGATTTTGAATAGAAGCTTGTTGATTTCTAAATGCTTGAGCATTTTGTTCATTGGTTTGTTTTGAGATGTGAAAAACTGCGTTTGAGTTTCAACTAGCTTCGTCATCATATCTTCTAAATTCGGCTTTTTATCATCGGTATGTTGTGGTGGTTTGTTTTGAAAATTAGGTCTTTGCTGATTGTAAGTATTATTGGATACTTGTTGATTGCTAGGACCTTGTTGGTTGTTGTATGGAATATTTCGGTTATAATTCTGGTTTTGATTGTAAATCGGTCTTGGCGGTTGATAATTATTCTGATAATTATTTCCAGGCCTTTGGTTTATGTATGAAATATTCTCTCTTTGTTCCATTGTTAATTCAATACTGAGACAATCTTTTGTCAAATGTGGTCCTCCACACTGCTCACAACTAATTCGTATTGAGTGAATATCTTTAGTCATCTTTTCCATTCGTCTCTCGACGGCATCTATCTTTGCGGAAATGGAATATAAGTCATGGCTAGAATCGGCTCTAGCTGCTTTAGATGATCTAACGATATCTTTTTCTTGGTGCCACTCATGTGAGTGGGAAGCAGTGTTATCAATAATTTTGTAAGCATCAGTTTCGGTTTTCTTCATAATAGAACCACCAGCTGCTATATCTATGTCTTTTCTTGTAGTGATGTCGCATCCTTGGTAGAATATTTGTACTATTTGACAGGTGTCTAAACCATGTTGCGGACATCCTCTTAACAACTTTCCATATCTTGTCCATGCCTCATATAGAGTTTCATTTGGCTTCTGTGTAAACGTAACAATTTCTGCTTGAAGTCTTACGGCTTTAGATGCAGGAAAGAATTGTTTAAGAAATTTTTCAACTAAAACATCCCATGTATCAATCGCCCCTTCAGGTAACGATTCCAACCAATCTTTGGCTTCTCCCTTTAAAGTCCAGGGAAATAACATGAGATATATCTGTTCATCCTCCACTTCTCAGATTTTAAATAGTGTGCAGATCCTATTAAAGGTAAGTAGATGTTCATTTGGATCTTCCTTCGGCGCACCACTAAATTGGCATTGATTAGTCACCATGTGTAGAATTTGTCCTTTGATTTCATAATCTGGCGCATTAATGTCTGGATGAGTAATTGCGTGACCTTGGCCAGTGCGTTTAGCTCTCATTCGGTCTTCCATACTTAAAGGTTCCAGATTTTCCATAATTGAATTTGTTGAATCGGAATCACTAGAGGATTCTGATTTAATGGTTCGTTCCTCAACAATCTCTGTTTGAATGATTGGTGGTTCCGGAGGAAAGTTTAATGGTTCAGGATCTACGAATCGTTCCTGAATATTCTCCGGATTCTCAATTGTGAGGTCGGGTTCAAAAAATGGATTATCGGAAATTTGAACTGAAGTACTTGGTCGACTGGATGATGATTCTAAAGAAAAATCAACGGCAGTAATATTTGCTAAATGTCTTGATCTAGTTACAGGTGGTGATCGTACAAAAGGTGGTGAACGTCTTGCTCGGTGCATTCACTGAATATCCTATTAGTTTTTAAAAGGAAAGAAAAATTATAATAAGTTATCCAATCAATAGACTTTTCTGATTTTGCCCAGGTTTCGAATAGCCAAAAGATGCAGCAGAGGGGCAGGATTCGTTTGGTCTCAATATAATTGAGGACTGTTTGGCTCCAATAACCCGGTCCACGTACAAATCCAACTATTACTACGAACCAGAAAATTTTGATGTCTATTAATTTAACCACTTAAAATAAATTTTCGTAATTTTAAGAAATTTAGATAAGAAGTAGAATAAAAATCTATGTCCTAAAACTAGAATAGCGAGAAATAAGAAAGAAAAAGAGTTCGTCGGAAAAAGGTCGAAAAATAAAATTGGTTGAAAAATAAAAGGTGACGGAAAAATAAAAGAAACTTATAAAACTTAAAAATACTTGACTAACCTATCCTTATTACTACAACTAACTTGAAATTATAATCGCAAATTGAGATTACTAATTGGAATGATAATTGATACATAGGTAAAAGTCGTCTAAAAATATTAAAGCTTACAGGAAAAACTAAATCCCAAATGGAAATAACTTAAAAAGAAACTAAAACTTAAAAAGGCGTCGCAAAATTCTAAAGCACCTAAATCTTAGTCTAAAGAAAAAGCACTTAAGAAATTCTACGGCAAAGCCTAAAAATTTAGAAGTAAAAATAACTATGGCAAAAACTAAGTTTAAAACTAAATACGAGCGAAAAATACAAATATTACGCTAAAACGATTAAAAAGGGACAAAATATAAAAATATACAAAAAGTTGTAAAAAGTACAATTTTTATAAAAATATTATTTTTATATTATTTTATAAAAGTATTAATTTAAATATATATATATAACTAATTAAAACTTAATATAACTAAATGATTAAAATTAAATATTAATTTAATTAAAACCTAAATCTTAATTAATTAATAATAATAATTATTACTCCGTATTAATTGCAGTTAGGGTTTCTGGCAGGCGTGTCAGAAAAAGCTCCGCGAGTTGCGGTATTCGAAGCAGCAAACCCCGCGACTCGCGGGGTTCCAAAATTCAACTCTGGCACAGTTTAAATCGACGCGTTTTTTTTTTTTTTTTTTATATTTTCTGTTTTTAATTTAATTAAAATATTTATATAATTTAAATAAAACTTATCTTTAATAACTAAGATAAAAATAAAATACTTTATAACAGTCTAAAAAAAATAGATTTATATATATTTATATTTTTTTTCGGTTTTTGATTTTATGTTTTAAATAAAAACAAAATACTTAAATAAAACTTATATTTTTATAAAATAAAAATAAAGAAACTTTATAAAACTTAAATATTTAACAAAATTATAAAAATATATAAATTTTTGTTTTTCTTTTTAATATTTTTGAATATTTAAAACGTATTTTTACAAAAGCGTATTTTAATAAAAGTAAACTAAAAATCCTTTTTTTTTAAATATTAGCGTTGCGCTTCCGGCGTTTAAGAGTTCTCCGGCAGTGGCGCCAAAAATACTTGATGTTTTAGCAGAGTAGTATATAAAATAGCTTATATTTTTACAGGAAATACTATTAAATACGATATAATTTTACACAAGATATTTATTTATTTAGAGAATGGATATACTTAAACCTTGCTACAACACTTATAGGTAGTGTACCTAATCGTATAGTAGTGTAGTTTTTAGTAAGTCCGGTTCGTTCCACAGGGAATCTTTTTAAACAAAGCTTAACGCTATATTTGTTTACTTTTATAAAAATACAAATATATATATATATAAGTAATATTATTATTATAAAGGGGAGTTTTTACCGTTTAATGACCGGTTTGTCGATTTTAAAACTTTAGTCGCAGTTAAAACCAAATGTAAAATATTAAATAAATACAAGACTTAAATTAAAGCGTAAAGTAAATAACGATAATGAAATTGCGAATAATAAAAGTGCGATAAAATAAACTTGCGATAATTAAAAAGTACGATAATTAAAAGTGCAATTAAATACAATAACAATAAAAATGCGATAATTAGAAGTGCAATTAAATATAAAATAAAGGAAATTAAATATGAAATAAAAGAATTATGCTTATTTAAACTTCCGTAATCATGATGTTTGACGTGTTCATTTTAGTTTTATGCCCATGGGTTAATTGTCCTTTGTCCTGGATTATTTAATATGTCCATACGGATTTGTCCATAATAGTCCATCAGTCATAAATATAAAGAGCGAAAGTCTTCGTCAAATTATTCTTATTCCCGAAGTCAAATATTCCAACTAATTGGGGATTCGAATTGTAACAAGGTTTTAATACTTTGTTTAATGAATACACCAGGTTATCGACTGCGTGTAAACCAAGGTTTTACTACTTTGTTAACAATTACACCAATTACCCTTGAATGTAATTCACCCCTGTTTCAACAAGTCTATTAATTATTAATCCAGTTCCGTGTCCGGTAAAATGAATAATTATTGGTATTTATAGATATCCCGCCCACCGTACCCAGTCAAGCGTATGTGGTTATATATAAATACGTAGAATTATAAGTTTGTATATTAAATTAACAAGGTATTGTTTAGTTAATATAAAACCCATTAATAGCCCATAGTCTAATTTTCACAAGTGTCGTTCTTTTGTCCAAACCCCAATTATGGTACAAACCCCAATTACCCAATTTTAGTAATTAGCCCAACATCATGATTACTTCGGATTAAATAAGCATAATAATAACTTAGCTACGAGACATTAATATAAAAAGGTTGAACATAACTTACAATGATTAAAAATAGCGTAGCGTTACACGGACAGAGTTTCGACTTACACCCTTACAACATTCGCTAACATACCCTTATTATTAGGATTAAAATTAAAATTAAAATTAAAATTAAAATATAAATATAAATATAAATATATACGATATAGATAGAGAGATTGATATATGATGATTAAAAATGCTCAGAATTCGGTTGCTTTTATAGGGAGTTTCAAATTTTGGGGCTCCGCGACTCGCGGCCCTTTTGGCCTTCAAACTCCGCGAGTCGCGGAGATTGAAATTACAGCTCAGTCCCTTTTGGAGTCTTTCTTGCCGACGGTTTTATTTATAAATATAATATATATATAATTAATATAATTAATTATATATTATATTATATTCTTGTGCATAGTAGACTTGTAATTTTTAGTCCGTTGCGTCGAGAGTTGAGAGTTGACTCTGGTCCCGGTTCCGGATTTTCGAACGTCCTTGCGTACAATTTTATATTTTGTACTTTGCGTTTTGAATCTTGTACTCTTGTAATTTCGAGACATTTCTTATCAATAATTGGAACCTCTTTGATTGTCTTTTGTACTTTTGAGCTTTTTGGTCGTTTGCGTCTTCAATTCGTCGAATCTGTCTTTTGTCTTCACCTTTTATTATTTAAACGAATATCACTTGTAAATAGAACAATTGCAACTAAAAGCTTGTCTTTCTTGAGGAATAATGCTATGAAATATATGTTCGTTTTTAGCATTATCAACCGTTCAGAAAAGCAGTTTTGACATCCATTTGAAACACTGTAAACTTCATAAAAGAAGCAAAGGCAAGGAAAAGACGAATAGCCTCAATTCGAGCAACCGGAGCAAACGTCTCATCATAATCAATACCCTCTTATTGTCGATATCCCTTGGCCACAAGACGTGCCTTATTCCGAACCATAATTCCATCAGAATCCTTCTTGTTCTTAAAAATCCACTTAACCCCTAGTGGTCGTTGACCCATTGGTCTTGGAACTAATCGCCATACTTTCAACCGTTCAAATTGATTAATCTCTTCTTGCATTGCAACCACCCAGTTCGGATCTAGTAAAGCTTGAGCAACCGTTGTTGGTTCAATCTTACTAAGAAAGGCTGTGTATAGACACATATTCCAAGTAGCCCTTCGAGTTGAGACTGGAGCAGATGCATCACCAATAATAAGACCTATTGGATGACTTTTAGTCCATCAGTGATGTGGAAGAGGTTGTTCATCAGTGGTATCCATTGAAACATCAACCGTTGTTGACGTTGAGCCTTGATCCGCTTGATCTGATGTAACATTATCTAATGGATTCAATTGAATATCTGGAGAAACAGCTGGAGTTGTATCATCTGATGAATCTTGAATTGGTTCAATATTATCAGTAACAGGAGGTGGTAGGGAGGATGAAGAAGCAATAGGTGAATCAGTTGGTGTTGTATCTTCATCAAAAAGACTTTGTTGAGTCTCCACAGTAGTTGACTGTGACGGTGTAACCGGTACGGCTTGAACATTTGAATGCCGTTGAGGAGCATAAAGACTATCAAACAAGATATCCAGTTCCTCTGATGTAACCGTAGGAACACCCTTCGTCGAGAAAATTGAGTTTTGCGAGGAAGAAGTAGTAGCCGGGTTAGGATCGAGTTTTGAACTGAGATGTTCAAAAGCCATTCCCGAAAATTCATCGAACTTGACATTTATGCTCTCTTTAATCGTTTTTGTCCATTTGTGATAAACCCGATAGGTAACTTTGTTCGAAGAATAACCGAGAAATATAGCTTGATCACCATTTGGATCAAACTTTCCGAGGCTGTCAAAATCGTTAAGCACATAACATATACAACCAAAGACATGGAAATATTTGACATTCGGGCGTCTACCATATAATAACTCATATGGAGTTTTATCAAAATGTTTATTAACAATACAACGATTTTGGGTATAGCATGCAGTTGAAATGGCCTCCCCCCACATTTTTGGAGGTAGTTTGGAGTAAGCAAGCATCGTTCGAGCTGCTTCGCACAACGTACGATTACGTTGTTCGACTACTCCATTCTGTTGGGGGGTCCGAGCAGCAGAAAACTGATGTTCAATGCCTTGGTCTTTCAAATAACTATCAAGCGGGCCATTCTTAAATTCCGTCCCATTATCAGTTCTAATGCTCTTAACATGTTTGTTAAAAGAGCGTTGAGTCTTTTTAATGAACTCAATGATAATGGCGGGGGTTTTTGACTTAGTTCGCAAAAGAAAAATCCATGTAAACCGGGTATAGTCATCGACAATAACAAGCACATGTTTCTTGCCACCAAGGCTAGAAATACGCATGGGTCCACATAAGTCCATATGCAATAATTGCAAAGACGATGAAGTACTGGGGTTGTGCTTAAGCGGATGATTAGTCCGTTTCAGCTTACCCATCGCACATGATGGACACACATGATGCTTAACATATTGAAAGGTTGGAATACCATCAACTAAGTCTTTAGAGACCAGTCGATTGATACCCTTGTAATTCAGGTGTGACAACCGATGATGCCATAACCATGAATTTTCTTTGGTAGAACGAGTAGCTAAACACATGGTTGTATGTGAAGGTGCATCATTGAGGTCAATAGTATATACTGAAGCACAACGTTTACCAACAAGAAGATCATTTCCTTCGGTGGATTGCACCGAGCATTGACGACATTCAAACAGAACTTTAAGATCTCCATCGCAGAATTGACTCACACTAAATAAACTGCATCACAAACCTTCAACATATGAAACCTATTTGATTGTTATGCCATTTTTCACATAATCTCCGTAACCCGTTATCGCTGCAATTTCATCATTTCCAAATGTAACCGTTCCTAGGAATTTGTCAATGAAGTTGACAAGCAAGGATTTATCGCCCGTCATGTGTCGAGAACAACCAGAATCGATATATCAAACACAGACGTCGAAACCCTGTAAATATGAATTTCCTAGAGTTTAGGTACCCAAAGATTCTTGGGTCCTTTTTGGTTAGTACCAGCAATAAACTTTGGATCAACGATGAAATAATCACGTAAAGCATCATGCACTTTAGACAATAAAGCATCATTTAAAACCATATTAAATGAAGCATCATACGCAATATCAAGTTTTACATCGTTATCAGAAGTCTTAACACACAACTTATTCCAAGTAGATGTTTTGTTCACAGATGAAAATTGAAAAACATGAGATGATTTCCTAGGCCGACTAGCAGATTGTGTTGGTTTGGTTGCTACTTTCTTAGTCGTGGACTTAGGAACCCATACAGATTTGTAATTCAAGTTTGGATTATGACCTGTGACACGAAAAACACCTTTGTTAGTTAGACGTCCAAACTTTTTAGTTGACACATGAGATGATTGATTTTGCAAAAATCTCCAATTTGATTTTACGTTCTTTTGCATCATACTCACTTAAATTAGGTTTAAGACTTGTGTGTTGTGTGGACTTAACTGATGTCGTTAAAAGACTCGCTTTTGAAGTTTTTGTCATTGGAATCATAGGAATCTTTTCAGTTGACACAGAACCATCGGGAGAATGAACCTTTTTGACAACAAATTGAGTTGTAGAAACAACTTTTGAACCACGATTGCCAAATTGAGAACGTAGAGGATTTTTAATAATATTAATGGGTTTTACATCCTTAGATGTCGTTGTTCCCTTCCCCTTCTTAGTAATCCCACCAATACATTCAAGCACATTGGTTTCAACATTAGATGATTGCTTAAGTGTGTTAGCCTGTTTCAGTTGAATTATCTTTTGTTTTAAGTTTTTAATCTCAAGACATAATTCTTCAGCAGAAACTATCACTTCACCCTCCTTAAAAGCATAGGTACATTCTTTCTTAGGCAGTGAAGGCAATTTATCACACAAAGAAAGCATTTGTTCTAATGATTGGCACTTAAGTTGCAAGTCAATATTCTCCTGTTCTAGTTGAGCTACTATACGATTCAAATTACGTACAGCAGGCAAATGCAAATAATAATCATGCAAAGGATGAAGTTGACTTTCAAAATCTATCAAAGGTTCAATGATTGGTTCATTATGAGGTTCTACTTTTTCATCTAAAAAATTTTGACCTAGAGATTCTATCTCAAAGAAAACAGTTAGTTCATGTACTAGGTCTTCACGGAAAACATCATCTGGAGATATAGGTAAAGCAGGTAGAATTGATTTCACATCAAAAGTTGATTCATCAAACACCTTATCTATGTTAACAATGCTGGAACTAGGTTTGTTAAACACTTCATTCTCAAGCATTAAAATGTACTTCTCTAGCATGAGTGTAGGAATGTAAACCAATCTACGTGTCGGCACATAATTAGCACATTGCACATTCTTTTCAGTTTCAACAAGTTTCTTCAAGAAATCAGGATTTGATTTACCCATTTTTGCATTAATTTTCTCATGCATTAAGCTAATTTGATGGTATTTTTTAGATTTGTGATTAACAATAATATCATCAAAATCAGCATCAGAAACATGCACAAAATGCGGTGGTAAAGCAGCTTGAAAGTAATCAGAATGATATAATCCTGGAATCTTTTTGGATGCTCCATCTAAGATCTTAGGATCTTCATAACCCAACCCCCACTTTTCACCATGAATCATTTTTGGTCTGTTCATGAAAATTATTTGTTTTGAAAGTTCTAAATCAATGATAGCTTTAGATTGCTCTGTACGATAGAGTTTTTCCTCATATCGAGCAAGTTGAGCTTTCATTAGAACAGACTCTTTTGACAACGAAGAAATTTCAGTGTCTTTTTCAATTATGGCGTTTTCCAAATGAATAATTTTCTTGTTTAGCTTTGAAAGTGTGGGTTCATGTTGGTTTTTTAAATCAGAAAGATCTTTTTCTAAGAATTGAACTTTTTCTGCAAAGTCGTTCAGATTTTAAACGATAATCAGTTCGTTCGACTTTAATCGGATGAATTGTCTTCTTAAGATCTTCTAACTCAGTTTCCGTAGAGCTAAGTTGGTGAGTCAATCGTTGCACATCCGTTTGCAATTTGGATGAGGAAGGTCTGGTCTCATTTAGTTTGATTTTATCTTTTAAAATCTTGTTTTCAGATTTTAAGCCTTTAACTTCTTTTGACATTGAGACCAGATTCTTCATCAAGTCATTTTGCATTTTTATAAAATCAGGTGAGATTTAAGTTGATTGTACCTCATCATCGTCAGATGTTGAGTCAGAATTCTCCAATGCTTCCTTAGCCTTGATGAGCTTAGTCACCTTGCAAACATTTGCATGTTCCACCTCTGAGTCTGAATCATCAGTCCAGTTAAACCAAGTATCATCAACCAGTTTCAGCTCTCCCCCAGTTTCCACAATCTTAGCCATCAACATTTTCTTCTTGTAGTAAACTGCGTCCTTCTTCTTAGGCATCTTGCACTCACGAGAGTAATGACCAGCTTTGCCACAATTGAAATAGATTGAATCTTCCTTCTTGGAATCATCAGCACATTGTTGTTTGGATTGATCAGCTTTCTTGTAGTACGAGGAAGATGATGAGTTTTTGCATTGATTGCTTGATTTACCTTTAAACTTATGTTTGTTCAAGGCGTTTGTGAACATGGCTGCCATCTTGACTAATTCAAGGTGAGAATCATCAACATCAGAAAGATTCAACGCTTAGAATCAGTTGATTCTTCAACAAGCACTTTCTCGGACAAGCTTTTGGAAAATGATTTGCTATTCTTTTTGGCAATTAGAGCAAGAGGATCACCCGGAGAAGACTCTTTCCTTCCTTCTTGAAGTTTAGACACCTCAGGTTGGTAATGCATAAGAACTCCAACAAGCTCATGAATAGTCAACTTGTCAATCTCTTTGGTAGATCTAACAATTGTTCCATAAGGAAGCCAATCAGCATTGAGCTTTTTGAGGAATTTCATGTTGACTTCAGCATGTACTTTTACAATCTTACACCTTTTCAACTCATTGAGAACACCATTGAAACGACGGTAGATATCCTTGAGTAGTTCTTCTGGTTCCTGCTTGAAATCTTTATACAATCCCAGAGCCTTATTCAATTTTGTAACGTCTGACATGTCATAACCTTCTTGTTGTCGTTTGATCTCATCCCATATATCTTTTGCTGTAGTGTTGCTATCAACATTTTCATATAGCTCATATGGGATAGCTTGCATGACAATATTCTTAGCCTCTATGTCACCCTGAGCTCTTTCACGTTTATCACCAGAAAGTTCATAGACTGAAATTGGCATACCAGTATCTGGATGAAAATCAACAACTGGACCATCTCTCAGAGAAGCCCATATATGTTTAGCTTTCTCACCCTTATAATCTATGTACTGAGTGATACGATGAAGTCACTGAGTGTACTTGCCATCAAACAACACTGGAGGTCGGGAATCTGATCCATTGATAAGAGTATCTTGAGTAGACATCTTAAATTGAGGTAGATTCGGTATAGATTCGGTATTAAACACAATCTATGATCAGGGTTCAGTATAAAATCTAACAAGAATGTCAGATTCGGTAAAGATTCGGTACAGTAGCAGACTCGGTAAGTGGTTCGGCAATGTAGCAGATTCGGTAACAATTCGGTAAACCAGATTCTGTATCAGAAACTGATAAGAATCACAAGTAACACACCCAGATTCGGTATGGATTCGGTAACCACACAACTTGAAGCCTCAGAATACTTAAAACTAAAGGATTAAGTGAAACCGAGATTCTGATTCGGTAAATGACTCGGTAGTCAAATTCTGTAAAATATTAGGTGTAAACACAATCCAATTCCCTTGAATAGATTCGGTAACCTTGCTGCACAAGAAAATAAGTTAGTAACAAACAGAATATCAATGATACCGAAGATTCAGGATACCGAATGTCAACTGTAGCAGTTGACAATACCGAGTCTAAGTCTAAAACTTAGAAATATAACAGAATCCTTTCTCAAACCACACCAATTAGCTGCGTATAATCAAACCGAATGTGATAGAATCACAAACACACCACAATCTGCAACACTTAAGATGAATTTTCAGTAATGAAGCAGACTCGGTATGACGGTTACGATACCGAGTGTTGATCAAATCTTCAAAACTTGAAGAATTGAAGAAATTGAACCGACAGAAATGTGATTTAACACCTCACGAACACAACTGAATCTTTAAATCTTCACAAAAATTCAGAATCAAGCTTGAATTAAGCAATACCGAGAGTTTTAGCCACAAACTCTATAAATCAACTTGATTCTCCATAATTGAAGTTAAAAAGCTGTAATGATGATCGAAACTCTTTCTAATAGACCTAATACACCTTCGCTGAACTTATCACAAGAATCTGAACGTCATATTATCAAATTCGATAATACCGAATCTGATTCATTTTACCGAGAGTATTCAGATTCTGTAATCTACAATCTCTGGATCGATATAGTGATGTAGAATCACTTCCTGGAAGCTCTGATACCAAATGATAGGTCAGATCATGTTGAGATTGAGAGAAATGATATGATAGAATGAGATTCGGTATGTAGGAAGGAAACTCGGTATGAGAGAGAATCGGTAAAATTACATTTCACAGCTTCTAGAACTCAGTTACAATACAATGGCTATCTAATTAAGACTACTTAGGTTCCTTATATAGCCCCCTTCTAAGGAACCTTCATTTAAGCTTAATTCACATTAACACTATACAACTTCGGGGTCCTAACAGGGTTGTTACAAGTGTCCTATACAATTTAAAAGAAAAACTATACATTTGAAAAATATATGGTGTTCTCCAATCAAATTTAGTGGTGTCCAATACAATTGAACGTGTATTTTCTACTAAAAAATTTCAAACTAGTGGTGTCTCGTGACACCATGGGTATGTAACTAAATTCGCCACTAGTTTAGGTTCTTGTTTTGATTTCGTCTTGTTAGTTTATTGTTTGTTCCAGTTGGTTAGCGTTGTATGTTCTTTATAGTTTGTTCTTTGTTGCATGGCGAGGCTCGGTTTGATTACCTCATGACCGTTTGGTTTCGGTAGCGTTAGTTTGCTGGCCTCGAGCTTCGTTGCTTGTTTGTTCTCCGTTTTTTAATTTTCTTTTTCGAGAAAATGATTTGCTATATAGTTTTTTGTTTTTTTTAAAAAAGGAAAGAAAGAAAGAAAGAAAATATGTGAGGCTCCTTTAAAGTTAAAAAAGTGGTTGGGCTAAAAATGGAAAACACGCTATGGTATGATCTGGTTTTAATTCGAAAGCATTTGCAATTTGTAGGAAAAGTAATATCGAGAATAAATAGAAGAAAATAAAACGGTGAGCTCAGAAGGGCCGTAGTCTCTACCTTAAAATTCAGGCTAGTATGATGGAACCCACCCATCATTGAGGCTTACAAAAGTGGTTGGGGTAAACATGGAATATGTAGGAAAAGTAATATCCGGAATAAATAGAAGAAAAAGAACAATGAGATCACACATTGCACCAGCCGGGAATCGAACCCGGGTCTGTACCGTGGCAGAGTAATATTCTACCACTAGACCACTGGTGCGAGATGTTAATGATCTAATAAATATTAATAATGTTTGATACAATATGAAAGCTGTATCATACGATCTACCTTCAATGGACAAAACAAGATTAAACAATTAACCAAACAATATCATCTTTTTTTCCTCTCCTATTAAAATCTTGAATTTAATGTTAAATTGTTGAGATCTATGAAAACCCTGCTGAAGATGAAATTATAATGCAAGATGTTGGTGTATTCCAGGAAACATGGACCCATATGTCATCATAATTCATACTAACATACAGGAGTCAAGAGAAGAAAACAAGCAATGTTGCATCAGGTACTTAATTTTTTGTTGTTTATCATTCTATTAAGTATGGATTTAAAACTCGTTCAATTCTTGTTGAAATCAGTACAGGTGTTCATGACCCGCAATGAGGGTTTTAATTATGGCTTGCTATGCCGTAATTTTACCCTTATCGCCTTGTTAGAGAGCGTTTTTATATTATAATCATTTTTTGGCCGTTAAAAAAGAAGTTATTTAGATAAAAGTTTTTGATCCAACAGACAAAAACATTGGTGGATGGACACAATCGGGTAATCTAGTTAAGCAACAACTTCATTCTAGTTGTACCACTTTACCTTCGATTCTGGTTTAATGGGTAAAGTACATCAACTTGGTGTAACTTGGGTTAGTCAAAGTAACATCCAACTGCATGCATCTCATTTAATCTAATCTATCAATAAAAGATCATTAAAAATTTGTTTATATAGTTCTTAAATACATTAAATTTAGCTAATAAGCACTTATTTATATCATCAATCATCATTCATCTAGCAAAACTCCAAATCCCCAATTCACGTAAACCCCTAGCTAGATAATCAAAGAGTTATGGAGAATACCTTAGGTTTCTTCACTTGATGATAATCACCAATAAAAGTTGTTAATGTCTTCTAATTTTCTTCAATTGTTTTACACTTCATATGCTCCTCCTTTTTAATAAATCGTCACACTTTCTCTATCTCACTATAGACACACAGATACATAACTAAAATGAATAAAATCATCTATTTAAAAAAACTTTTTGCACCGGTGGCCCCTCGTTTTTACATCAAATTGCATACGGCGTCTCTGTCACTTTTTCCGACTCTGGTGACCCCTTCATTTTACAATTCTTACGTGAGTGGTCCCTCCGTCTAACTTCTGTTAAAAAATTCAGTTAATTTTTGACGTGTGATTGCATGTGAGGGTAAATTCATCTTTTTATCTTTATCTTCTTCACTAAAACAACATAAACCCTAATTTAATTAACCCATCAAAATCAAACAAAAACAAAACAAAAACTCAAAATCAAATCTAAGTCTCCTAAATCCAAATACCTATTTCCTTCTATAAACTCTAATTCTTTTTAACACAAAATCTCATGTTAATGATAACATGAGACGTTAATGGAATTGGAGTTTTGCGAATTCTTTCCGAAACTGGAGAATCTACCCCCCCCCCCCCCCCCCCCCAACCCCCACCCCACTAGGGGAGTTCATGGTTCGGGTAGAACCGGAAAAAACCAAGGACCGAGGAGGAACCGAATCGAAATGAAATACCCGAGAATATTTGGTCCGGTCCTTGGTCCATATATTTTGATTATGTCGGGTTTCGGTCCGGTCCGGGTCATACCCGAAAAAACCATGGTTTTGGAACGAACCGAATCAACTGATATATATACGTACATATTAGTCTTCCTTGAATATATAACAACTCAATTCCACCGTATAATTTGAACCATAAATAGATTCCTTAATATGTATAGTTGGTGGTCTACAAAATATTTATATATTAATGTTTTATTCATAGAATTATTTTCTCAATACATTAACATTCCGTAATTTTCTTTGCTTCAATACTTGATTAAAAACTCCAAGGTTAGTATATATCTTCTCTTTTTTCAATATAAGTGTGAATTAAAGTTCACGATTTTTTAATACTATATTACGATTAGCATACATGTATCTTGTATTCTTGTGTTTCTTGTTTTCTTCCTCATTCGGTACATCTTTTTAGAGTAGGTTTTGAATAATCAAAACTTGTACGTGATAACGATTATAAACAAGTACTCCATATAATATTATTTACCGTGATATGGTTACTATTGTAAATAAGAACCATTTTATTAGTTATTATCGTGATATAATTATTTGAAGTGTTGATTACTACTTTAATTTTAAATTTGGATTAGTTTTATCTATATGTTGAGTTTTTTCATTTATGTATGAAGTGAGTCGTAAATATGGGATTAGTTTTATTTATATGAAGTGCGTCGTAAATATGGGAATAAAATAATATAATATATATTATTTTTCCAAAAGGATATAAACAGGCCGGGTTTTTACCCGAACCGTTTGGACCGACGCTAGAACCAGACCGAACCGAACCATATCTTTATGGTGCGGTCCTCAGTTCCTATTTTCATAAAAATTTGGGTTTCGGTCCGGTCCGGGTATTGTCTGGTCCAGTCCGGGTATGGACCATGCACAACCCTACACCCCACCCCACACTTATATATATATATATATATATATATATATATATATATATATATATATATATATATATATATATATATATATATATATATATATATATATATATATATATATGTGTGTGTGTGTGTGTGTGTGTGTGTGTGTGTGTGTGTGTAAGAGAGAGAGAGAGAGAGAGAGTGTGTGTGGATCTTGTGAGCACTAAAGATTGCGGAGAACCCTCAGAACACCAAGGGAAAAGCATTTTTTGTTCGAATTTATGTGATCTTGTTCAACTTAGATGGGAAAAGCATTTTTTGTTCGAATTTATGTGATCTTGTTCAACTCTCTAAAATCCGGGCAATTGAGTAAAATTCGGGCAGATTTCACGTAACCAAATCGAAGACATACAATTTCCAAACCATAAATCATAACTAATTATGTAATTAGAAATTAAATTACGTTAACAATTAATATAGATTACCACAAATTCTCAATTCAATTTCAAAATTCATTCTGAAAATTTCATACAATACATAAGCTTAGTTAACAATTACATTTTCAATCTAACAATTAGTGTTCGAACACTTTTGGTTTGAACTTAAAAGTGTTTTGTAATTGTAGAACATTTTTGGTTCGAACACTAAATGATAGATGCAAGATACATGTTTGTTCATACAATAATTGCATCTTGCATATAAAATTATAGAAAAGAAATTGTAGAACAGAATTTGCAGAACAAAATTTGTAGAACATAATGTTCGAACTCAGGGTTCTTTGTTCGAACTCAGGATTTTTTGTTCGAACTAAGAAATTGCAGAACCGAAAATTTATAGAATAGAAATTATAGAACAAAAAATGTAGAACGGAAATTTTAGAACCAAATATGTAGAATAAAAATTGTTCGAAATCAGTTTAAATTTTTGTCCGAACTTAGTTTAATTTGTTCAAACTCAATTCAATTTGTAGAATCAAGATTGTAAAATAAAATTTGTTCGAACTCAGTTTAATTTTTTGTTCGAACTTAGTAAATATTATTCGAACTTAGTAAAAACTGTTCAAAATTTGTTTAATCAAATTGAAGGTGCAAACATTAAGTTCACCTTTTCCAAAAGTCAACGGGCTATGCTCTTGATTTCTGGAATTTGGTATGAAATGTTGTTTGATTCTAATAAGTTCATTGTTGTTTTGTTGGATACATAACTATGGTATTTTGGATATTATAGGTAAAATTTTGATCTCAAATAGTCACAAAACAACAGGAGTATTGTAGAGGGGGGTGAATACAATTCTTTTTAATTAATTTAACAGTTAAACAAAATTTAGTATTCAAGCAAGTAGATTAAATAGAGTCAAAGGTAATTTTTCAACGGTTATTCTTTATTGATTAAATCACAAAGAATTACAACTATCCTTGACGGAATGATAGTTGGTTGATACAGATTTACCTAAGTATAGCTACAGAGGATGTTCTAAGCTATTACACATTTTTAGACTCTAAATAAACAAACCCACACCACTAGTTGTTACAATAGTGGATACATCAATTTATACTTGTAGAGACCCGTCCTAATCTATGTGGACGAATACATTACATTCGGTTACATCGCGAGGTACTTGACCTCTATATGATACATTTTACAAACATTGCATTCGTTTTTGAAAAGACAATCTTTCATTACATCGAAAGTTGACGGCATGCATACCATTTCATAATATATCCAACTTTAATTGACTTAATAATAATCTTGATGAACTCAACGACTCGAATGCAACGTCTTTTGAAATATGACATGAATGACTCCAAGTAATATATCTAATATGAGAAAATGCACAGCGTAAGATTTCTTTCATACCTGAGAATAAACATGCTTTCAAGTGTCAACCAAAAGGTTGGTGAGTTCATTAGTTTATCATAATCATTCATTTTCATCATTTTAATAGACCACAAGATTTTTATTTCCATTTCTCATAAATATACGTCCCATGCATAGAGACAAAAATCATTCATATGGATTGAACACCTGGTAACCGACATTAACAAGATGCATATAAGAATATCCCCTATCATTCCGGGACATCCATCGGACATGATAAAACAACATCGAAGTACTAAAGCATCCGGTACTTTGGATGGGGTTTGTTAGGCCCAATAGATCTATCTTTAGGATTCGCGTCAATTAGTAGATCGGTTTACTAATTCTTAGGCTACCAAGCAAAAAGGGCATATTCGGCTTCGATCATTCAACCATATAATGTAGTTTCGATTACTTGTGTCTATTTCGTAAAACATTTTATAAAAGCGCATGTATTCTCAGTTCTAAAAATATATATTTCAAAAGCATTTAAAAAGGGAGCAAATGAAACTCACTATTCTGTATTTTGTAGTAAAAATACATATGACGACATTGAACAAGTGTAAGGTTGGCCTCGGATTCACGAACCTATATCAGTCATATATATATTAACACACATAATTGAAATCGAACAAATTTATGTATTATTCATAGTGATATAATTATTATATTTAATAATTTGTAGGTTTCCTTAATAATTTAGTTAGATATATTTACTTTATTTACTTTAGATAGATAATTATTAGTTATTATAAAAATACTAATATAGTTATGTTATATGTATTAAATCTATTTTGATATAATTAATATTTATTTGTTATGGTATTATTAATAATAAGAATAATATTAACAATAACTATACTTATAATAATAATAATATTGATAATACTAATAATAATGTTAATATTGATAAAAATGATATTAATAATAAAACCTATAAAATTTTTAATAATAATAGTAATAATAGTAATAATAATAATAATAATAATAATAATAATAATAATAATAATAATAATAATAATAATAATAGTAATATAAATGTTAATTTTAAAATGATAATTTTAATAAAGATAATAACTTTACTAAAAATGTTAAGTTTTAATAAAAAAAAATGATAGGTTTAATAAAAAAAAATGATAACTTTGATAATTTTAGTTATAATGATACTTTTAATAGAAATGATAATAATAATAATAATTTTAATAATAATAATAAAAATGATAATTTTTGTAAAAATGATAATAAAGATAATAGTTTTTAATAATACTCATAATACTTATTTTAATGATAATAACGTCTTTAATACTTATAAATATAAATATGACATTAGTAATAATAATTATAATTCTAAAAATCATAATAATAATAATCATAACAATAATTAATAATACACATAATTCTAATAATAATAATAATAATAATAATAAAGGTAATTGTGTATACCCTTAAAGCTTTGTCTAAAAAGAATGCTCCAGACGGGATTCGAACCCGCGACCTCTCGAAACACTAACAACCACACACCCAACCACTGCTCCACTGTTTTCTTTCTTGAAATATTCGCAGGTTTAAATGCTTAGCCTATACCATACAGTTTATCATTTTCCTAGTATCACCATCATCATATTATCATCAATCTCATGATCTATATTCATAGTCATCATCTTTATGTTATCTAACATCATCATTATTTTTATCTAACATCATCATCATGTTTCATTTATCTCAAATCATCATCTAATAACCATCATCATCATCGTGTATGCGTATCAAAAGCAAGACAGGAGCAGCGAAGTTAATCATCATCAATTTTATTTTCAACCTAACAACTAAGCAAATTTGGCCCATTGTCAAACTTCACGGCCCAAGCAAAACTGATGGCCCAATTAGCAATTGAATCACAGCCCGATTAAAAATTGAAACACGACCCAATTTTCATTTGGGCAATTCACGGCCCAAGATCAAATAAAAATGTGTTTCGGTTTTTGCAGGTTATGTCAAATACGGAGTATATATAAAAAAACAACACGCCAGCTGGTCACACTAACTCTACACACCTTTAACATCCCACTAATCCAATTGAATACTATATATGTCTGTTTTAGTTCGCTTAAACCCAAAAGGAATCACAAGGTTCTTAACAGTACATGATATCATTATCATTATCTCCTTTATTCCACAACAACTCCCATCTTCACTCATTACATTATTTATTTATTTATTTTTTTATGTCCATCCCGTAACAGAAATACATAAGTAGAAGAAATCGAGCATGAGGGATAAGGTTTATTCATGGTGACTAGAGGTGACGTTCAAATATGGACAGAATTATATACAAACAGTGAGCACGAGCAGGTATGAAACAGGAGAATAAATGTATCGTACGTGGTGTTTTGGATCTCGGTTACAGACGCGTGTTGGTGATGATGGTTGTAAAGGTGTTGAAGATTTAAAGTGGTGGTGGATTGGAGAGGATGGTGGCGATTTTGTGGTTGTTGATGATGAAGGTGTGGCAATTTACAGAACAGTAATAAGATTGCAAGTTAATGGGTTTAAGTGGTGATGATGATGAGTTGTAACGGCCGGTGGCGTTTCTAAATGGTTCACGTATATATATACGAAGAGGTGAAAGTTATGAAGGTGAGATAGTTGATGATTAAGTGATAAGGGGGGTGATACTTATGTTAGTGTATATGATGGTTCGGTTTAGTGATGGTGAAACAAGGAGTAACACACAAGAATATATATATATATATATATATATATATATATATATATATATATATATATATATATATATATATATATATATATATATATATGAAGTCGAGCAACAGAAATATTACTAGATTATAATGATGGTTGTCGTTGGTTGTTTGTCGTGGCTGGAACAGGAAACGTGTGCAGTCTTATTTGATGATGATTGAGCTATGAGATAGGAAACATGAAGGTGTTGGTTGTGGTGTTCGAATGGTAACAGAAAAACAGGAACGTGCAGTAGTAATTCGAACTAGAAAACAATATGCTGCAGAAGTAGTTAGCTGTAGTTGTCCGAGCATCTATGGCAAGTTTTTGGAATGGCGTTTGTTTGAACTAAGAAATAAAAAGAGTAGCAGAGGTGTTCGATTCTAGGGGTTGCTTGATGAAGTTGTTGATTTTAAGTGATTTTCTAACAAGAAGTTATGCAGAGAAAATAAGAAGGGTGATGATAGTTCTTGGTGTGTGGTGGTCATGGTGAATAAGGTGGTGATGATTGGTGTATCTATTTGAGGTGATCACATAAAAAAATGGAATGATTGATCATTCATTGATATCTATGTATGTATATATATATATAATATGTATCATATATAAATATATATATCTATAGATTAAAGATAGATAGAAACAAAAATAAAGAATTGGTGATATGCTCTCTAACTACTATGATACATATATGTATATATATTATAGGTTAGATCCAGTGAAGGATATAACAAAACAAATACAATAAGTTTCAATAGTGAATGAATAATGAAGGGACTCGTCCTAATCCATCTGGACGAATACATTACATTTGGTTACATCGCTAGGTACTTGACCTCTATATGATACATTTTACAAACACTGCATTTGTTTTTTTAAAAGATAAACTTTCATTACATCGACAGTTGACGGCATGCATACTATTTCATAATATATCCAACTATAATTGACTTAGTTATAATCTTGATGAACTCGATGACTCAATGCAACGTCTTTGAAATATGCCATGAATGACTCTAAGTAATACCTTTAAAATGAGCAAATGCACAGCGAAAGATTTCTTTAATACCTGAGAATAAACATGCTTTAAAGTGTCAACCAAAAGGTTGGCGAGTTCATTAGTTTATCATAATCAATCATTTTCATCATTTTAATAGACCACAAGATTTTTATTTCCATTTCTCATAAATATACGTCCCATGCATAGAGACAAAAATAATCATTCATATGGTGAACACCTGGTAACCGACATTAACAAGATGCATATAAGAATATCCCCTATCATTCCAAAAAATCCATCGGACATGATAAAAAACAAATTCGAAGTACTAAAGCATCCGGTACTTTGGATGGGGTTCGTTAGGCCTAATAGATCTATCTTTAGGATTCGCGTCAATTAGTAGATCGGTTTACTAATTCTTAGGTTACCAAGTAAAAGGGGCATATTCGGCTTCGATCATTCACCCATATAATGCAGTTTCAATTACTTGTGTCTATTTCGTAAAACATTTATAAAACTGCATGTATTCTCAGCCCAAAAAATATAAAGGGTAAAAAGGCAAATGAAACTCACAATGCTGTATTTTGTAGTAAAAATACATATGACGATATTGAACAATGCAGTGTTGGCCTCGGATTCACGAACCTATATCATTTATATTTATTAATATACATAATGGTAATCGAACAAATATATTTTTAAGTTTATTAGTTATATCCTTTTTATATTAAATATATATATATATATATGTTTCATATATTCATTTTGTACATAAAAAGATATTTAAATTTTTGTTATGTGATATGTATTAAATATATTTATATAAATATCATTTTATTTGTTAAAGTAGTATTTTAAGATAATATTTCAAGTGATGACAATAATAATGATAATAATAGTACTAATATTAATAATAATGATAATAGTATTAATAATTCTATAAATGATAATATTAATGATAATTTTATAATAAATCTCATAATAATGATTATAATAGTAGTTTTTAATAAAGTGAATAATTTAATAGAAATGGTAATGAAAATAATCATTTTTGATAATAATACCTAATATTTAATAATAATAATAATAATAATAATTATAACAATCATATTATTAGTGGTAATCTTAATGATAATACTTTTGTTAATAAAAAAAATATTTCTAAATATTACTAATACTAATATTAATGGTGACTATAATAGTTTATATTATTTTCATATCAAAAAAAAAAATAATAATCCTAATCATAATAATAATGTTAATATTGATAAAAATAATAATAATAATAATAATAATAATAATAAAATATATAAAATTTTAATAGTGATAGTGATAATGCTAAAAACGAACATATATTTCATAGCATTATTCCTCAAGAAAGACAAGCTTTTAGTTGTAATTGTTCTATTTACAAGTGATATTCGTTTAAATAATAAAAGGTGAAGACAAAAGACAGATTCGACGAATTGAAGACGCAAATGACCAAAAAGCTCAAAAGTACAAAATACAATCAATAAGGTTCCAATTATTGATAAGAAACGTCTCAAAATTACAAGAGTACAAGATTCAAAACGCAAAGTACAAGATATTAAATTGTACGCAAGGACGTTCGAAAATCCGGAACCGGGAACAGAGTCAACTCTCAACGCTCGACGCAACGGACTAAAAATTTCAAGTCAACTATGCACATGAATATAATATAATATATAATTAATTCTTAAAATTAATATATATAATATATTATATTTAAAAACCGTCGGCATAAAAAAACAAAGACTTTTGAGTCTCCCCAGTTGGCCATGCGATCGCATGGCCTTGAAGGGTAAAGCTCATGCGATCGCATGAGCATCTTTTCCAGATCACAGGCCTATAAAAATCGAGCTTTGGTGTAACACAAAACACATCTTTTTCTTCTCCTCATTCAACGTATAATATTTATATTTATATTATAATTTTAATTTTAATTTATAATAATAAGGGTGTGTTAGCGAATGTTGTAAGGGTGTACGTTGAAATTCTGTCCGTGTAACGCTACGCTATTTTTAATCATTGTAAGTTATGTTCAACCTTTTTAATTTAATGTCTCGTAGCTAAGTTATTATTATGCTTATTTAAAACGAAGTAATCATGATGTTGGGCTAATTACTAAAATTGGGTAATTGGGCTTTGTACCATAATTGGGGTTTGGACAAAAGAACGACACTTGTGGAAATTAGACTATGGGCTATTAATGGGCTTTATATTTATTTAACTAAATGATAGTTTGTTAATTTTAATATAAAGATTTACAATTGGATGTCCCTATAAATAACCATATACATTCAATCGGACACGATGGGCGGGATATTTATATGTGCGAATAATCGTTCATTTAACCGGACATGTGAATGGATTAATAGCCACTAGAATTATTAAAACAGGGGTGAAATTATGTACAAGGACACTTGGCATAATTGATAACAAAGTATTAAAATCTTGGGTTACATTCAGTCGACATCCTGGTGTAATTATTAAACAAAGTATTAAAATCTTGTTACAGTTTAAGTCCCCAATTAGTTGGAATATTTAACTTCGGGTATAAGGATAATTTGACGAGGACACTCGCACTTTATATTTATGACTGATGGACTGTTATGGACAAAAACCAGACGGACATATTAAATAATCCAGGACAAAGGACAATTAACCCATGGGCATAAAACTAAAATCAACACGTCAAACATCATGATTACGGAAGTTTAAATAAGCATAATTCTTTTATTTCATATTTAATTTCCTTTATTTTATATTTAATTGCACTTTTAATTATAGCACTTTTATTTATTGTTATTGTATTTAATTGCACTTTTAATTATCGTACTTTTTAATCGCAAGTTTATTTTATCGCACTTTTATTTATCGCAATTTCATTATCGTTATTTACTTTACGCTTTAAATTAAGTCTTTTATTTATTTAATATTTTACATTTTGTTTTAACTGCGACTAAAGTTTTAAAATCGACAAACCGGTCATTAAACAATAAAAATCCCCCTTTATAATAATAATATTACTTATATATATATTTGTATTTTTATAAAATAAAACTAATATAGCGTTAAGCTTTGATTAAAAGATTTTCCCTGTGGAACGAACCAGACTTACTAAAAACTACACTACTGTACGATTAGGTACACTGCCTATAAGTGTTGTAGCAAGGTTTAAGTATATCCATTCAATAAATAAATAAATATCTTGAGTAAAATTGTATCGTATTTAATAGTATTTCCTTATAAAATTTAATAGTATTTTATACCCCTTATCTTTAACCATCAAGAATTTTTGGCGCCGCTGCCGAGGAACATCTAGCTTAAAAGCCGGAAGCGCAACGCTAATATATATAAAAAAATAAAAATATTTTTATTTTTAGTTTACTTTTATTAAAATACGCTTTTGTAAAAAATACGTTTTAATATATTCGAAAATATAAAAAGAAAACAAAAATATAAATATTTTTAAGAGTTTGTTAAATATTTAAGTTCTATAAAAGTTTCTTTATATTTATTTTATAAAAATATAAGTTTTAATTAATTTATAAAAATATATTATATAAATATTTAAAACAGAAAAAATAAACACAGCAAAATAAAAAATAAAAAATAAAACATTCGTCCTGCTACTGTAGCAGCCCGTAACCTGGCCCAAAATCCTGGCTCATGCGATCGCATGAGCCCGAAGGCATAAACTCATGCGATCGCATGAGATCGTCTGACATGCCACAGTTTACCCTAATTCAGCATTTATTACGGGTATTATTTATTATTATTAATTTAAAACCCTAATTAGGTTATATATATTATATTATTTAGTTTAGTTATTTTATTATTTGTATTATTTAGTTTAATTAGTTGAATTACTTTATAAAATTAATAGTTTTATAAAATAAATAATATAAAAATAATATTTTTATAAAAATTGTAATTTTTGTAACTTTTAGTATATTTTTATATTTTGTCCCTTTTTAATTGTTTTAGCGTAATATTTGTATTTTTCGCTCGTATTTAGTTTTAAACTTAGTTTTTGCCATAGTTATTTTTATTTATAGATTTTTAGGCCTTGCCGTAAAATCCCTTAAGTGCTTTTTTCTTTAGACTAAGATTTAGGTGCTTTAGAATTTTGCGACGCCTTTTTAAGTTTTAGTACCTTTTTAAGTTATTTCCATTTGGGATATAGTTTTACTTGTAAGCTTTAATATTTTTAGACGCCTTTTACCTATGTATCAATTATCATTCCAATTAGTAATCTCAATTTGCGATTATAATTTTAAGTTAGTGATAGTAATAAGGTTGGGTTAGTTGAATGTTTTTAAGTTTTATAGTCATTATCTGTTTCTTTCATTTTTCGACGCCTTTTTCAATTTTTTTCTTTTTCGACGCGCTCTTTTTCTTTCTTATTTCTCGCAATTCTAGTTTTAGGACATAGATTTTTATTCTACTTCTTATCTAAATTTCTTAAAATTACGAAAATTTATTTTAAGTGGTTAAATTGATAGACATCAAAATTTTCTGGTTCGTAGTAATAGTTGGATTTGTACGTGGACCGGGTTATTGGAGCCAAACAGTCCTCAATTATATTGAGACCAAACGAATCCTGTCCCTCTGCTGCATCTTTTGGCTATTCGAAACGTGGGCAAAATCAGAAAAGTCTATTAATTGGATAACTTATATAATTTTTTCTTTCCTTTTAAAAACTAATAGGATATTCAGTGAATGCACCGAGCAAGACGTTCACCACCTTTTGTACATTCACCACCTGTAACTCGATCAAGACATCTAGCTAATATTACCGCCGTTGATTTTTCTTTAGAATCGTCATCCAGTCAACCAAGTACTCCAATTCAAATTTCCGATAATCCATTTTTTGAACCCGACCTCACAATTGAGAATCCGGAGAATATTCAGGGACAATTCATAGATCCTGAACCATTAATCTTTCCTCCGGAACCACCAATCATTCAAACAGAGATTGTTGAGGAACGAACCATTAAATCAGAATCCTCTAGTGATTTCGATTCAACAAATTCAATTATGGAGAATCTGGAACCTTTAAGTATGGAAGACCGAATGAGAGCTAAACGCACTGGCCAAGGTCACGCAATTACTCATCCAGACATCAATGCGCCAGATTATGAAATCAAAGGACAAATTCTACACATGGTGACTAATCAATGCCAATTTAGTGGTGCACCGAATGAAGATCCAAATGAACATCTTCGTACCTTTAATAGGATCTGCACACTATTTAAAATAAGAGAAGTGGAGAATGAACAGATATATCTCATGTTATTTCCCTGGACTTTAAAGGGAGAAGCCAAAGATTGGTTGGAATCATTACCTGAAGGGGCGATTGATACATGGGACGTTTTAGTTGAAAAATTTCTTAAACAATTCTTTCCGGCATCTAAAACCGTAAGACTTCAAGGAGAAATTGTTACGTTCACACAGAAACCGAATGAAACTCTATATGAGGCGTGGACTAGATTTGGAAAGTTATTAAGAGGATGTCCACAACATGGTTTAGATACCTGTCAAATAGTACAAATATTCTACCAAGGATGCCACATCACTACAATGAAAGACATAGATATTGCAGCTGGTGGTTCTATTATGAAGAAAACCGAAACTGATGCTTACAAAATTATTGATAACACTGCTTCCCACTCACATGAGTGGCACCAAGAAAAAGATATCGTTAGATCATCTAAAGCAGCTAGAGCCAATTCTAGCCATGACTTAGATTCCATTTCTGCAAAGATAGATGCTGTCGAGAGACGAATGGAAAAGATGACTAAAGATATCCACTCAATATGAATTAGTTGTGAGCAGTGTGGAGGACCACATTTGACAAAAGATTGTCTCAGTATTGAATTAACAATGGAACAAAGAGAGAATATTTCATACATAAACCAAAGGCCTGGAAATAATTATCAGAATAATTATCAACCGCCAAGACCGATCTACAATCAAAACCAGAATTATAACAGAAATGTTCCATACAATAACCAACAAGGTCCTAGCAATCAACAAGTATCCAATAATACTTACAATCAGCAAAGACCTAATTTTCAAAACAAACCACCACAAACCGATGATAAAAAGCCAAATTTAGAAGATATGATGACGAAGCTAGTTAAAACTCCAACGCAGTTTTTCACATCTCAAAAGCAAACTAATGAACAAAATGCTCAAGCATTTAGAAATCAACAAGCTTATATTCAAAACTTGGAACAAGAAGTAAGTAACCTAGCAAGGTTAATAGGTGAAAGAAAACCGGGAAGTTTACCTAGTGATACAAATGCTAACCCCCGGAATGAAACAGCTAAAGCCATTACCATAAGAAGTGGTACAACACTTAAACCACCTGAAATACCTGTAACTTCTGATGAAGCTATTCCTACTCCACAAGAACCACAACCTGATCAAGATAAGGAAAAAGAACCGGTAGTTGAAAAGGTTAATGAAGATAACACAGCTAAGGATAAACCTTATGTTAAACCATACCAACCACCACTTCCTTACCCGAGTAAAATGAAGAAAGAGAAACTTGAAGCCGAGCAATCCAAATTCTTGGATATGTTTAAACAGATAAATGTAAATCTTCCTTTCATTGATGTGATTTCAGGAATGCCTAGATATGCTAAATTCTTGAAAGATCTAATCACAAATAGAAAGAAAATGGAAGAACTCTCGGCCGTTACTATGAATGCCAATTGTTCAGCAGTGCTGTTGAATAAGATACCAGAAAAATTATCTGATTCAGGAAGTTTCACAATTCCATGTTTTCTGGGTAGTCTTAGTTCAATAGAAGCATTGGCAGACTTAGGTGCTAGTATAAATTTAATACCGTATTCACTATACGCTAAACTAGACCTTGGAGAATTGAAACCAACAAGAATAAGCATACAACTAGCCGATCGATCAATAAAATATCCTAGAGGGATAATGGAGAACATGCTAGTTAAAGTTGGTACTTTAGTATTTCCAGTAGATTTTGTTGTTCTGGACATGGAAGAAGATTCTCAAGTTCCTCTCATATTAGGAAGACCATTCTTAAACACGGCTAAAGCAATGATAGACGTGTTTGGTAAGAAACTGACCCTAAGTATAGAGGATGAGAGTGTTACCTTTTCAGTTGATAGAGCAATGCAACAACCGCAATCTGCAGATGATACATGTTGTTATATTCAAACAATAGATTCACATGCAGAATTGTTAGAAGAATTTCCAGAATTATAAGGAACAAGAGAATGTTCTTTAGGAGAAGGTAATGAACCAATTGATGAAGCTGAAATGTTAGCTACACTAATAGCTAATGGATATGAACCAACAACAGAAGAAATTCAAATGCTAAAAGAAGAAGACAGATATCGATATAAATTATCGATAGAAGAACCTCCGACATTAGAGTTAAAGCCACTTCCAAACCATTTGGAATACGCTTATTTACAAGGTGAATCTGAATTACCTGTAATAATTTCGTCTTCTCTTACTGAAAATGAGAAATCACAACTCATTTCTGTGTTGAAAGCTCATAAACCAGCCATTGCATGGAAGATTCATGATATTAAAGGAATAAGTCCTTCGTATTGCACACATAAAATCCTTATGGAAGAAGGTCAACGCCAACGAAGACTAAATCCGAATATGCAAGATGTAGTTAAAAAAGAAATTATTAAACTGCTAGATGCAGGTTTAATTTATCCAATTTCTGATAGTCCATGGGTAAGCCCAGTTCAATGCGTGCCTAAGAAGGGTGGCATAACTGTCATTACAAATGAAAAAAATGAGCTTATTCCTACTAGGACTGTAACAGGATGGCGTGTATGTATTGATTATAGAAAATTAAATGACGCCACCAGAAAAGATCACTTTCCCTTACCTTTTATTGATCAAAAGTTGGAAAGATTAGCCGGAAATAGTTATTATTGTTTTCTTGATGGATTTGCCGGATATTTTCAAATTCCAATAGCACCCGAAGATCAAGAGAAAACCACGTTCACGTGCCCTTATGGTACTTTTGCTTACAAACGCATGCCATTTGGACTTTGCAACGCCCCTGCAACCTTTTAAAGGTGCATGATGGCGATTTTTCACGACATGATAGAAGAATGCATGGAAGTTTTCATGGATGACTTTTCAGTGTTCGGTGATACTTTTGAATCATGTCTAGTTAATCTGGAACGAATGCTTATTAGATGCGAACAATCAAATCTAGTACTTAATTGGGAGAAATGCCATTTCATGGTTAAAGAAGGCATCGTTCTTGGTCATAAAATTTCAAAAGAAGGAATTGAAGTGGATAGAGCTAAAGTAGATGTAATTGCTAAACTTCCACATCCCACCAATGTTAGAGGAGTTAGGAGTTTTCTAGGGCATGCCGGTTTTTACCGACGTTTCATAAAAGATTTTTCTAAAATTGCCACTCCTATGAATAAACTCCTAGAAAAGGATGCTCCATTCATCTTTTCAGATGAATGCATCAAATCTTTTAATATTCTTAAAGAGAAACTCACTAATGAGCCGATCATGATAACACCAAATTGGAATTTACCGTTTGACCTAATGTGCGATGCAAGTGATTTTGCAATGGGAGCCGTTTTAGGACAAAGAATTGAAAAACGATTTCAACCTATATATTTTGCTAGTAAGACGTTACAAGGAGCACAAACGAACTATACAACTACTGAAAAAGAACTCCTTGCTATTGTCTTTGCTTTTGACAAATTTCGTTCATATCTCGTTCTAGCAAAAACGGTGGTCTATACCGACCATTCTGCTCTTAGATACCTATTTTCGAAACAAGATGTCAAACCAAGATTAATCCGTTGGATCTTACTCTTATAAGAGTTCAATATTGAAATCCGAGATAAAAGAGGAGCAGAAAATCTCGCCGCTGATCATCTTTCTCGTCTTGAAAATTCCGAATTAGAAGTTCTAAATGAATCGGCCATACAAGACAACTTTCCTGATGAATATCTATTGAAGATAGATTATAATGAAATTCCATGGTTTGCAGACTATGCAAACTACTTAGTATGTGGATTCCTTGAATAAGGATTGTCGTACCAAAAACGAAAGAAATTCTTCAGTGATATAAAACACTATTTCTAGGAAGATCCACATTTGTTTAAAAGTTTTCCAGATGGAATAATACGCCGATGTGTATTCGGAGATGAAGCTAGTAAAATTTTAAACCATTGTCACACAGGACCAACAGGAGGGATTTTGGGCCGCAATTAACAGCAAGAAAAGTTTATGATGCTGGATTCTATTGGCCTACAATTTACAAAGACGCACACCTTCTTTGCAAATCCTGTGATGCTTGTCAAAGGGCCGAAAAAATAAGTCAACGTGATGAAATGCCACAAAATGTCATTCAAGTATGTGAAGTATTTGACATTTGGGGTATTGACTTTATGGGTCCATTTCCAAAATCTCATAATAATCTCTATATTCTCGTAGCCATTGATTATGTATCTAAATGGGAGGAAGCACAAGCTCTCCCAACTAAGGATGCACGAGTTGTAGTCAACTTTTTAAAACGTCTTTTTGCAAGGTTTGGAACACCGAAAGCTTTAATAAGTGATCGGGGTACTCATTTCTGTAATAATCAACTTGAGAAAATTCTCAAAAGATATGGAGTAACTCATAAAATCTCCACTGCTTATCATCCACAATCAAGTGGACAAGTTGAAAATACCAACCGAGCTTTAAAACTTATTCTAGAAAAAACCGTAGGATCAAATCCGAAGGAATGGTCCATTAAATTGGAGGATGCACTCTGGGCTTTTAGAACAGCCTACAAAACTCCAATTGGAACCACACCTTTTAGACTCGTTTATGGAAAAGCATGTTATCTTCCAGTAGAAATTGAACACAAAGCATTTTGGGCTTTGAAGACATGTAATCTTGATTTACATGAAGCCGGACGTCTACGATTAAGTCAATTAAACGAATTAGAAGAATTAAGACATGAAGCATACGAAAATTCGTTAATCTATAAGGAAAGAACGAAGAAATGGCATGATAAAAGAATCAGAAGTTCAAAAGAATTTAAAGAAGGAGACAGAGTTCTTTTTTTCAATTCACGATTCAAGCTATTTCCTGGAAAATTGAAATCGAGATGGTCTGGACCATTCATAGTCAAAAGAGTTTTCCCATACGGAACGATAGAATTAATAAATTCAAATGGAATTTAATTTAAAGTTAATGGTCACAGAGTTAAACATTACATAGATAGTCCGATGGAAATCGACAATGAAGTTAATCACAATTTCGATACCACAGCTAACTAAGTGTGGGGAGAATCAAGTCTTTTAAGGATTTTATGTATTTCTGTTAGAGTTAGATTGTCTGTTTTCGTGTAGTTCTCGAAAATGGAACCCGAGTGGTCTTTCCCTAGCAGACCCTAAAGAACTAGTCTTCTCCCCCCATTCTGAATTTTTATTTTTTTTAGGTTTTTACGAAATGAAGACTGCCTGTGAACTAAACCATGGTCTAATGCTACACGCTTTGATCACTAAATGTAATAATGACACACTTCCGAGTGAACTAGTATCAGTAATCAGAGAAAGATTGGACGGAGTAAGAAAAGAATCCAGATGCGAAGATAATAAGTTACAATTTGGTAAAGGAAAATCAAAATCCGCAGCGAAAAGAAGAGCACGACACCTTAAAAGATGTCACAAATGCGGAAAATGGTCATATGGAGGTAAATGTTCAAATAATCAAACCTATTCAAACACCGAATTTGTTACTTTATGCAGAGACGGACCGTTCATATGTTTAGAAGAAAAAACACTGAATGCTCGAGGTTACGCCTATGTAGCCATGAAAAATCAATTAAACCGACTATCTTATGAATGAGATAGATCGTATCACTAAGAATACTATCTTACAGGTAAGTCTGTACAGTTTTTATTTTTTATTTTTATTTTTAACCTTTTGATAATAAACGCTAATTTGTTTGCTATAAAGTATTAAATTGGTATTGAATAAAATTAGGTTTGGCGACCGAAATTATTGATATCATACAAAAATTTATTACATCACTGCGAAATTTAACGTTTATTCTTAAGATATAAATATCTTTAAGCAATCAACCCAAAATATTTCAAAAATTCATCATGAGTTAAATTTGGTCATGGAACCGAAATTACTTTACCGAAAAGAGGGGCGCATATTTTTGATAATATTTGATTGATTAAAGTGGGATAAAAGCCAAAAAGATTTTTAATTTTATTTTTTACCATGTTTTTAAAATTAATATATAAATATTAAATTAATATTTTGAACTTTGTAAAATCAATATATTTAAGTTTGTAAATATTTGAAAAATTAATCTTTTTAATATAAGTTTGTATGTATAAAAACAAAAATATAATATAAGTTTGGTGTAAATTTCTAATATGAATTTTTAATTAAGTTTAATATGAATTTTTAATTTTATGCATTTTAAATTTAAGTTTGGTGTGAATTTAAAAACAAAAATTTACTTTATTTCGCTAAGTTAAAAATATGATTTTTAAAATTCGTCGTGAGTTGAAGACTAGGTCGTTGAACCGAAATTGCTTTACCCGAGGGAGGGACGAGAACTTTTATTATCATTATTTTTAATCTTATTGAATAAAAGTATGCCAAAAACATTAAAAAATCCAAAAATCTTTACTTTTAAAACCGCGGTTTGATTTGACAAATTTTAAAAATTTTGTCGATGGACATACTAGGACATCGATCCGAAATGCCCTCATCCTAAAAAGAAACAAATTTTTAAAATATTATTAATTTTATGTTTTATTAAGAATAAGGTTTTATAAAAAAAAAAAAAAAAAAAAAAAAAAAAACCTGAAAGTACTGTACCCGGAACCCCATGCGATCGCATGGGGTTTACTCTTCAACCTCATGCGATCGCATGAGGCTGGATTCCAGGCCAGTTTGATAAAAAGAACAGCTCGCTGTTCTGCACAAAAAACACACACACATATACGAACCAACCCCAAAATACTCTCCAAAATTCGCAATTTTCCACCGTAATTCGTCATTTTTCTTGCCCTAATCATGCCTAGATTCTCATTCTTCAGCAAAATGGTAAAAATTACACCCCTAAACTCTATAAATTCCTAGTTTTTGTGATAATCACCAATTTTTTTACCTAATACAATTTTGTTAATTTCTAGTGTAATTAGTGTTAAATTGTTAGTATTTTATGCATGTATAACCTAGATTGATGCTATTTAACATGATTTGAAGCCAAAAATTTCAAAATTTTTAGAAATCTAGGGTTTGTGTTCTTGAAAAATTTGGGGTTTTTTGATATAAACAGGTTATGGCCAATTTTTGTCATGAATTATTGCTAAATTGAGTAGTGTAACATGTTTAGATAGTTAAATGATCCAAACATTGATCCTAAACATGATTTTTAGAGATTAAAGTGGACTTTTTAAGTCCAAAATTCATGAACTTGATTAATTTGATATATTTGCCATTTGAGACTTGTTTAATTATTAGTAATGACTATTTTGACATGTTATTTGAGTTAAATGCTTATGAATTTTGTATACATTTTCATATGTGCTTATTTGAAAAGTGTAGAATTGTGAAAATGTGTATAAGTTTAATTTTGATTTAACATGTTATAGTGATTGTTTTAAGTTGTTATTTTGCTAACACTAATGCATATTTGGATGCACAAATTTTGTGTTTAATGTGTTTTGCAGAAAGCTGATACTGGAGGTTCAGGAGCATCATCATCTAGACGACCAGCACCAGCACCAGAATCAGAACCAGAACCAGAAATGCAACACGAACAAGAACCACAACAAGAACCACAACAACAGCCTGATCAGCACGTACCTTATTATGATCCGGTACAGTTTGTTGATGAATTCATAGTATTCCCAATGAGGCCGCCAGTAGAATTCCCAACGATTCCTGAGCACACTCTGCATCCTAATCTAAGATTTGATAGGAGATGGAGAGATTACGAGACATATAAAAGGAACAAATTCAAATTGGTAACAAAAAATGTAGAGGTGCCAAGGGTAATCGATTGGGCCCCTTTGGAAACGGTCCATCTAGCTGACCGTGTTAGACAGCTTTTGGTATAAAGGTATGGCAGTTCTTCTTTTACATATTGGGAACGTCTTTTCACCATTCGTAGACCTGTATATAAGGAATGGTGTGTTGAGTTGATGAGTACTGTATCACTTGATATAAATATAGTTAGAATAGATGATAGAAGATTTCTTAGATTTATCCTTGGCGGTAGGATGTACAGAATGTCCATGCTGGACATGGCCAGGGCCTTACAGATATATACTCCTGGTGAGTTGCTATTACCCGATTGTACAAATTTGATTCAATATGGTGAAAGGGTAGATAGTAACTTTGACGCTGACGCCATTTGGAGGCGTATGTCACATTTTGATGTTTTTACACGAGCAGGAGGACACTCCTATACACATATTGACAGAGCCGAGCTTCGTATTATTCATAGATTTTTGGCTAACTCAATTACATAGAGAGGTCACAATAAAGAAAAAATTACCTTACATGATTTATTCTACCTAAAGTGTATTCGGGATCCTAGAAGCTTTGTCAATATCCCTTACTGTGTTGCTTTTTATTTATCTAAAATGGTAGAGGGAATGCAGGACAGGAGTATAATAGGAGGAGGTATTTTTGTTACTCTCATTGGAGAGTATTTAGGTGTTGATAGGAACCAAGAGGGTCCATTACAGCTTTGTAGAGAACAGGTTGAGCCCTTAGGATTGAAAGTTTATGTGGGTGCTAAGGTATTGAAAAGTAGACGTAACCAGGCAGTACCCTATGAGGGATCTCATTCTCAGGTAAAGAGAGGCTCAGACGAGGAAATGGAGAAGGCGGAAGACATTAGGGATGTCTTTCTAGATGCTATTCTTGACGTCCACGTTCGTATATATGAGGAAACAATGATGAACTCGGCCAGACATAGTATGTATGAGCAGTGGAACTCCGAGCGAGTATACGAGGATTATAGGCGATGCCAACACGATAGCTGGGTAGTTCATCAGCACCAAATCATGAGTCAGCTATCATATCAGGTACCAAATAACTATATACCTACTCGACCTGCTCATTTTCCGCCACACAGCCCCGATATTCGACCACCCTTTAACCGGTATGACTATAACCAAGCCTATCAGAACACCTATAACCAACAATGGAACCCACCTGATGAGATGAACTGGAACCCCTATCCTGACTGATTTGGTTCCATTTGGTTATTTATATGATTTTTATGTTTTTATCTTTTTACTTATTCATGTTTAAACTTATGTTATTGAATATACTTATGTAATTTTTATAATTTTTATTATTATTGTGTACTAATATTTCACATTTAGGATTTGAAAGTGGGATATTAAGTCCCATTTCAAATTGCCATGCATGTTTATATTTGTATGTATGTATATTGTAAATTGTACAAAACATGGTAAAACAGCGCATTTTCAAAGACTGGCATTAAGTTCAGCAAAAGCTACTAATTTTGACGACAAGATAAATGTGATGTAACAACAGACGGAATGAACAAATGATATGCACCATTTATCATTCAGCAAACAAACGCCAATATGTTTGGAAACTTTGGTAAAATTTAATCATTTTCACACTAATCACCCTCAATAATTTAAATTGTTACTGATTTCTTGCAAATGAGGGCATTGCAAGATCTTAAGTGTGGGAAGGGGTTAAATTCTTTCGGATTTTAAAATTTTTACTTTATACACTTGGTTACCTTTAGAAATACTAGTAAAGTAGTAGTTGTATTAGAATCTAGTACTCTCTGATAAAGAACAGCCCTAGTCTTATATACTGACTACCCAATTCTAGTAAAATTTTTCAAAATTTTCAATTAAATGAACTCAAAATCATGTTTATACATATTTATGAACGATAAAATTAGGTGTTAACACCGAAATTATTGTTACCTCAGAAAGGACATAAATTGAGAAACAAACCAAAATGTTAAAATTCATTTAAAATAGAATAGAGGACAATAAAAAGGGAAATAAAAGCCAAGTGTGGGAAAAATTACCAAGTTATCTTAAACATATATCACATATTTCTGTAACAAATAATTGAAGATACTTTTGCTTTGGACTAAACTAAACTATTTTACCCGATGAAACAAAAGAAGAGATGGATCTACACGATGAATCAATTCCATCGTTAAAAGGAAGTAAAGTCTTTCAAAAAAGAAACGCGCTTCTTGATTTAGGTCATGAAGTTGTCGTCCAGACCAGCTGTAGGTTGATGAAAAATCTAGAAAAGTCATCTCTAAAATCAGCAGGAAATCCACGGACCTCAGTATAAAACAGGGTTGCCAAGTGGTCAGACTTATCCTAACCATGAGAGGATCTGTCTCGTACAATGGGAGGGGCACCATGCAAATTAGCTTGATAAGACTAATAAATCAGATCCCCAGAAAGGATAATCTCCTTTAAAGATCAAAAATCAGCTTTTAAGACTGATATTACTCAATCCCAGAGATTGACCTTAAAGATTGAGAATTACAAACTCATGAAATTCAATGATATCTAAACTCGAGCTTGAACGAGAAAATATTTTGATAAAATTACAAACCGATTTGTTTTCTGAAAACCCATTTTCAATGCGTTCATTACCATTGAACGTAAAATCCTAGGAATTCATCTGGAATTCATTAGGTCATCTGAACCAAATCGGGTGTCAACCGTAAGAACGGTGGTTGCATAGCATGGTCAAAGACAGGACCTTGTGCCAGACCGAAAAATCATAAGGGTGAGCTTTACTATTGCTCCTACCAAGGATAGTAATTGCGTCCGACACGTTATAGACCATAATTAAAAGCATATCAGGGGACATTGCCTTAACAGTTGCTTGTTCAAACACTTTCCTTTACAACCGAACGGTAGTTTACCGAAAGGTAATATACGGAGCAAGTATACTGGACGTGTTGCTTTCCCAATACAAGGTTAGCAAGTGGGTGACACAAAACCACAAGTTTTGAGCTAAAATTTTCAAATCTGAAACCCACCAAACCCACAAAAATATTTTGCAAACACCGGTGAAGGGTTATTCCGGAAAACTTATCTAGGGTAAAAGCTAGATTGAATTTTCAAAAAGATCAAATGTTTTCATAAAGATCCAATTTCTTAAAGGATCTAAATTTTTATAGTCATGTGGGACTGTAAACCACAACGTTACTACCATTGTTTATACCGCCGTATTGAAATCACTGATGTACAAAGTGTGAAGAATAAAGAAATGATTCTAGTATTTCAAGACGATATTGCTTGAGAACAAGCAATGCTCAAGTGTGGGAATATTAGATAATGCTAAAAACGAACATATATTTCATAGCATTATTCCTCAAGAAAGACAAGCTTTTAGTTGCAATTGTTCTATTTACAAGTGATATTTGTTTAAATAATAAAAGGTGAAGACAAAAGACAGATTCGACGAATTGAAGACGCAAACGACCAAAAAGCTCAAAATTACAAAATACAATCAATAAGGTTCCAATTATTGATAAGAAACGTCTCAAAATTACAAGAGTACAAGATTCAAAACGCAAAGTACAAGATATTAAATTGTACGCAAGGACGTTCGAAAATCCGGAACCGGGACCAGAGTCAACTCTCAACGCTCGACGCAACGGACTAAAAATTTCAAGTCAACTATGCACATGAATATAATATAATATATAATTAATTCTTAAAATTAATATATATATATATATATATATATATATATATATATATATATATATATATATATTATATTTAAAAACCGTCGGCATAAAAAAAAGACTTTTGAGTCTCCCCAGTTGGCCATGTGATCGCATGGCCTTGAAGGGTAAAGCTCATGCGATCGCATGAGCATCTTTTCCAGATCACAGGCCTATAAAAATCGAGCTTTGGTGTAACACAAAACACATCTTTTTCTTCTCCTCATTCAACGTATAATATTTATATTTATATTATAATTTTAATTTTAATTTATAATAATAAGGGTGTGTTAGCGAATGTTGTAAGGGTGTAAGTCGAAATTCTGTCCGTGTAACGATACGCTATTTTTAATCATTGTAAGTTATGTTCAACCTTTTTAATTTAATGTCTCGTAGCTAAGTTATTATTATGCTTATTTAAAATGAAGTAATTATGATGTTGGGCTAATTACTAAAATTGGGTAATTGGGCTTTGTACCATAATTGGGGTTTGGACAAAAGAACGACACGTGTGGAAATTAGACTATGGGCTATTAATGGGCTTTATATTTGTTTAACTAAATGATAGTTTGTTAATTTTAATATAAAGATTTACAATTGGACGTCCCTATAAATAACCATATACACTCAATCGGACACGATGGGCGGGATATTTATATGTGCGAATAATCGTTCATTTAACCGGACACGGGAATGGATTAATAGCCACTAGAATTATTAAAACAGGGGTGAAATTATGTACAAGGACACTTGGCATAATTGATAACAAAGTATTAAAATCTTGGGTTACATTCAGTCGACATCCTGGTGTAATTATTAAACAAAGTATTAAAATCTTGTTACAGTTTAAGTCCCCAATTAGTTGGAATATTTAACTTCGGGTATAAGGATAATTTGACGAGGACACTTGCACTTTATATTTATGACTGATGGACTGTTATGGACAAAAACCAGACGGACATATTAAATAATCCAAGATAAAGGACAATTAACCCATGGGCATAAAACTAAAATCAACACGTCAAACATCATGATTACGGAAGTTTAAATAAGCATAATTCTTTTATTTCATATTTAATTTCCTTTATTTTATATTTAATTGCACTTCTAATATAGCACTTTTATTTATTGTTATTGTATTTAATTACACTTTTAATTATCGTACTTTTTAATCGCAAGTTTATTTTATCGCACTTTTATTTATCGCAATTTCATTATCGTTATTTACTTTACGCTTTAAATTAAGTCTTTTATTTATTTAATATTTTACATTTTGTTTTAACTGCGACTAAAGTTTTAAAATCGACAAACCGGTCATTAAACGGTAAAAACCCCCTTTATAATAATAATATTACTTATATATATATTTGTATTTTTATAAAATAAAACTAATATAGTGTTAAGCTTTGATTAAAAGATTTTCCCTGTGGAACGAACCGGACTTACTAAAAACTACACTACTGTACGATTAGGTACACTGCCTATAAGTGTTGTAGCAAGGTTTAAGTATATCCATTCAATAAATAAATAAATATCTTGAGTAAAATTGTATCGTATTTAATAGTATTTCCTTGTAAAATTTAATAGTATTTTATACCCCTTAGCTTTAACCATCAGATAGCAATAATAATAAAATAAAAAGGTTGAATTATTTTTACAACTAAAACACTAATTTTGATAAAAAAATAAAAAAATAATTTATGCTAATAATACTTGTTAATAAATATATTAATGTTAATAATAGTAATAATAATTATAATACTTATAATAATAACAATAATAATAATAATAAAAATAATTATAGAATACAACCTTTGAAGAAACAAGCATTTAAAAGAAAAGCCACTGCCCAGACTCAAACCCGCGACCCCTCGATCTTACACAACACGCCTAACCATAGCTCTGCCAGTTGCTTTTCTGATTTATTCTATACCTAGAATTTATTTAACCCGTATTACTCATCAGTTCTGTTTCAGCCCAACCTTAATTGAGTTGGGTCTTGGTCCAACTTCACTTAATCGGCCCCATTACCACAAACAACCAACTGCAATTCACAGTCCAATAACCAAGCTAAATTCACTTATTGAATTCAATAGGCCCAAGTAGAAAATGGCAGCTCAATCAACACCACACTTACGGCCCAACATGTTGCTCCAGTCCAATCCACAGGTTGGTTGCTGTTTGTTAAATAAAAAAATAACGCTGCAAGCTAGGATCGAACCCAGGACCTATTGTTTAACAAACCGCCACCAAACCACTGAACTACTCGTTATTTTTTAATTTGATTAGCATGATAAATTTTTTTAACATATTAATGCCTGCTGCCTTCTTCTTAATACACAACCCAGTTAACATCTTCATCGTTATATCATCATCATATTTATCAAAACCATCATCATCAATTCATAATCATCAAACATCATTTCATCTTCAACACCTCTTCATCATCGATTAACAACATAAAATCATCATCATCGCCATGTTTCATTATCCTAATTGTAATAGACAAGTTACCGACAACTAATCTATAATACTTTGTATATTTAAATAACTCATAAATATCATCTACTTACAGCTCATCATCAATCCTTATTACTATATTTATCATATTTACGCGTAATTATCATATTTTCATCGTTATGATTTAGGAATTGGAAACAGAAAATAAGCAGCATGCAGTTGAGCTCGAGCAAAAGAAAAGATTCGGCCCACTTAACAAGTTCAAGGATCAAACTAAAATCTTAACTAGTCTATTAGTAATTTGATAAGCCCAATTAGGAAATTGATCCATAAGCCCACTAAATTTTTTTGTTATTGTTTAAATACAGAAATATTTAGATCGAGTTGTTAGTATTCATCACTCACCAAAACGTCATGGCTTACCTTCATCTTCACTGTTGTAATCATTATCATCAACATCACGTAACACTTCAACATCATTATTCGTTCTTCATAATCATTGACACTATTCATCATCATTTTAAATGGGTTTTGATGTCATTGAGTTTTTAAACAGCGAAAAGAAACAATTTAATAGTAGTAGAAAAGACAGCTGTAGTGGATGGTTTTTGGGGTTATTTCTCATCTGTAAATAGCAGTTGGTAGTTCCATGTGTTAAATCCCAAAACAGAAACAGATGTAGTAGGAAAAATAAGTTCAGGTGGTTCGTTTTTTTTTTGTGGTTCCAGGAGATCATGGTGGCGGTTTAGAAGTAGAGAGGAAGAGAAATAGAGAGAAGGATTTATATGATGGTTAGTGGTTCGATGGTGATGGTTATGGTGGTTATGGGTGGCTGGTGGTGATGGAGGTGGCGGACTAGGTGATGGTGGTCCGGTTAGCAAGAAATCAACGAAGGTGTCCGTTTGTTCTTGAAGGTTTAATTCTCTGTATGCATAAATGTGCATAGATATATAGAATTGATTATGGCATAAAGTATTATTATATTAATCATACAACAGTAATTTACATAATCTTGTGACTACATTTGGCTATATATTACCGACACTTCTAAAGGGTATTATATTGTACTCCGTTGTTAATCAGTGGTGGATAAAAGTGTTCAGAAAAATCCCAATTTTTTTAGATTAACTATATTTATTTATTTTGGTCATTATGGTATAAAATTCAGTCATTAATTTAATAAATAAAAATTATATCAACTGTCCCTCTCATTTATGGGTAAAATATAAAAAGTGTTAAAATTAAATAATTAGATCCTAAATATACTTTTAATAAGCCTATAACTTATATAACTCAATTTCGGATCACCTTTTATTTTAAAATCATATAAGTTCGCTTTTAACTTAATTAATAACCATCAAGATGATAAACGAGTGCTACGAGCGTTTGTTAAATAAATTTTAAATTATATATAATCAATGTACTCTTCATATATAGATAGATTTATAGAATGTGATGTATTATTTTATTTACACAAATAAACTAACTCATATAAGTTTCTATTTCAAATTAATATATATATATATATATATATATATATATATATATATATATATATATATATATATATATATATATATATATATATATATATATATATATATATATATATATATATATATATATATATATATATATTTACAGATAATAGTTCGTGAATCGTCGAAAATAGTCGAAGGTCAAATAGATATCTAAAACAGTTCAAAATTTATGAGATTTAGTTTAACAGACTTTGCTTATCGTGTCGAAACATATAAAGATTAAGTTTAAATTTGGTCGAAAATTTCCGGGTCGTCACAGTACCTACCCGTTAAAGAAATTTCGTCCCGAAATTTGAATGTGGTTGTCATGACTAACAATGAAAATGTTTTCATGACGAATATGAGTTGATAAATAGAGTTTTATCATTATTGAGTAATATGAATAAGACAATTCGATTACTCGAAGAGTACGAGTGAAGCTATCACTAAATAGTGAAATGAGAAAGACATGTTTCATCATAACTTTTGACTAGTCATGGTTGAATTTAGAAAAATAAGGTGCGTCTTAGCTTTTGATGTTGTCTTGGTTGAATTCCGGAATTCAAGGGATTTAAAGAAAATCTTCGAAATCTAAAAGATTTGATTCTTCGGTGAATAAGGGAATTAAGATCTCTATAATTAAATACGGTGATCTGTCTCGATTACTCTGTCTGATATTTCCATTATAAATTAAACTTTTTCCGTTCCAATATTTTCCACCACTCCTATACTTGCTTTCTTAGTTCATACATCTAAAAGATTGTGAAAATGCTTAATCCAGTTCTAATCCTTGATATTTTCCTAATTATCATTTCTGTCATTCTTCTTTTCAATCTTCCACCAGAAGAATCTGTTTACTTCTACTATTACCTTGGGGTGATACTATTCTTAATTCTACCATGTCTTTATATTGCTATTCGTATTAATATCCAAGGTTTGTAACCTCCGTGTTGTTATTGGGTTTTATATTTTCTCTTATATTTCGATGTCCCTGCTTCTGTCTCCTATAATCATTGTCATCCACAGTTAATGCTTTCTTCTATTCACTACGATTTATACTCCCATTTACACTTCGAAGCTTTGTGCTCTGTTTTCTCTTCTATCCATTAAACACATTAAGTAATGGTCCAAAATTCGTGGGTATGGAGTTTCGAATGAACATGGCTAATGTTCTAAGAAGGAAATCGTAATGGCACGATCTTGATTGGTTAAATTACCAGAATTTCAGAGAGAAGAGAGAACTATCAGAAAAATATGTTCTTGATGTGTTTAGAGATTAGATAGAATGTAAAAGTTGTGTAACATGACACATGATGACGTTATAGTCTGTGAATCATCACGTTTCATTAGAAACTCAGCATGACTTACTGTAATATAATCACGTTGATCAAGTGTCATTATATTATACTAACTCATGCATCAATTTCCAACACTACTTCAAAAGCATTCATAGTTTAAACTCAAAAGTTTACAGAATATAGAAACTAGCAGTTTCTTATATGAAGTAATACTGATAGCGCGAAGAGATAAATGATTTCAGATAAGATTAGTTATGAAAATATCTTCAGAAATATCGAGGATATTTATAATGAAAGATATGATAATAACTTAGAATATCTAAGATCAGAGGATGATGAAGAATATTGTCCGCAAGGGTTTAGAGTAAGGAGCAAGATATTCGCTAAAGACTTCAGTAGGCATTGAATCATTTGGATTCTTTGAAGGCAAGTTTAGTCTTTGTGATTTGTCCACGGCTTCCTTCATAGTTTCGCATAATTCGCTTTTCGGTATTAAATTTTCTATTGAGCGTTTCCAACAATCCCTTCTTTATTATCATACTTTCGACGGTTAAAGTCGTTTACAGTTTTTGTTTCTTCCTTCAACTTTTTCAAAGTTCGAAGTATTGATTCGTAGACTGGGTGCTTTTCAGAATTTCAGAATGGAAGATCATATAAGAGATAAATGTTATACATATACATATAACTGTCAATGTAGACATGCTGCGAGTTTTCAAAGTATTGATTGCTGATTCCCGATAATTGGTATGGTAATTCTCATTACAAAATTAGGGTTTCGATAAATATAATAATTTTTCAAAAAATCAAATATCAATGAAGTTACTGGTAAGTTTACTACTAATGTGATGGGATGTTAACGGTTCCCCGGTACGTTGACGAAAGGCAACTTATATATCAATGTTATAATAAGGCTTATTCGAATGAAACATTGAAGTTGATTTGCTGGAGCTGTGACAGAATTGGTTAATTTTAAAAGGAATTACAAAGTTATTTTCGGTAATAACAACGCCAAAGAAGCTAGCACAGATACGTGTTAAACGTTTACTCAGATTCCAAGAGTTTTTCAGGTGCATAACTATATGCATCAATCTTTTCTCCTGTAGATAAAGTGTGATTGGTTCATCCTCTTGATTGAGGTGTTTTCAAGGATCATGAAAGGTTTAGATGCAGATTGTCATCATCAAGATACAAGTGAGGTTTAAGATGAAATCAAGTGGCAAGCTTGAAGAGATGTTTAGTTTCATATGTTATAATCAATATTTTAATTCATTTTAGTTGTCCAATGTTGACAGTTCACAGTTAGCAGTCCATAATTTGTAGTTCAACAATTCATATATAGTTTAATATATAATATTCAAATTAATTAATACGTATCGTGACCCGTGTACATGTCTCAGACTCGATCACAACTCAAATTATATATATTATTATAGAATCAACCTCAACCCTGTATAGCTAACTTGATCATTACTGTATATAGAGTGTCTATGATTATTCCAAATAATATATATAGATGCGTCGATATGATATGTCAAAACCTTGTATACGTGTCCTGATATTTGAAGTGCGTAAAATAAATAACAGAAATTAAATGACGATAAATAAAATTGCGAGAATATAAATTGCCATAAATAAAATGTAACCAGTTAGCTAGGAACAGTTAGCTAGGAACAATTAGCGTGGATTCTTAACAAAGTTCTTCTCATATTTAATTTGTTTGTTTCTAACAAATTTTATTTTGTCCAACGTTTTCTTCATTATGCCACTTGTTGGGTTCTGATAGGTCAAAATCCCAATATGAAATTGAATGAAAATGGTTATTTTACGGTGAACGGATATGTATATCGGTGGTTGTAAGTAGGATAGTAAATGGCTGTTGAATCAGTTTCGAAGAATTTACAGTGTAATTTATTAATGTGAAATCTAAATATTCCTCGGGTATTACCTACCCGTTAAAATATTTTCACCATTATCAGTTTGTACGAAAGAATTTTTAATTACAATTTTTATGAAAACATATATACATATATATTTTCTTCAGATGAAATCATGGATTTAATGAGTTAATATGATATTAAACTCATTTGGTTTACGGTTAGAACTAGAGTACATAATCTCTAAAACATTAGAGATTACATAATCGCCATGAAGAACGAAGATAATTGATGTAGAACGATACGTAGAACGATGATTATACTTGAGGTACAGAATGAGATGTTGAGGCATGGATTGTCGATGGTACTGGTGCTGTTATCGATGGTACTGTTGGTGCCGGTGATGTTGTTGAAGCTAGTACGTTTTGCACCATATTTTCCGGGATGGTTGTCGGTTCGGACGAGCGGATGAATAAGATTCAGAATTTGAGATAGTATATAATCATGGAGATATATTCGGGAAAGGAGGGTGAAAATGGTGTTTCAAATTGGTTCGCCGGTGAGTGCTTCAGGTTCATCGCTAATGTGCGTAGAGGTGTATAAAAAATAGTATTAATTTTTACAAGGAAATACTATTAAATACGATACAATTTTACACAAGTGATTTATTTATTTATAGAGTGGATATACCTAAACCTTGCTACAACACTTATAGGCAGTGTACCTAATCGTACAGTAGTGTAGTTTTTAGTAAGTTCGGTTCGTCCATAGGGAACTCTAGCCAAGCTTAACGCTATATTGGTTTTAACTTATAATTGTAAAAATACAAAAATATATATAAGTAGTATTATTATTATAAAAGGGGGTTTTTACCGTTTAATGACCGGTTTGTCGATTTTAAAACTTTAGTCGCAGTTAAAGCCTAATGTAAAATATTAAAAATAAATATAACTTAATTTAAAGCGTAAAGTAAATAACGATAATGAAATTGCGATAAATAAAAATGCGATAAAATTGCGATAATTAAAAGGTACGATAATTAAAAGTGCAATTAAATACAATAACAATAAATAAAAGTGCGATAATTAAAAGTGCAATTAAATATGAAATAAAGGAATTATGCTTATTTAAACTTCCGTAATCATGATGTTTGACGTGTTGATTTTAGTTTATTCCCATGGGTTAATTGTCCTTTGTCCTGGATTATTTAATATGTCCGTCTGGTTTTTGTCCATAACAGTCCATCAGTCATAAATATAATGTGCGAGTGTCCTCGTTAAATTATCCTTATATCCGAAGTCAAATATTCCAACTAATTGGGGACTTAAACTGTAAAAAGGTCTTAATACTTTGTTTAATAATTACACCAGGATATCGACTGCGTGTAACCCAAGGTTTTAATACTTTGTTAACAATTACGCCAAGTGTCCTTGTACATAATCCACCCCTGTTTTAATAAGTCTATTAACTATTAATCCATTCTCGTATCCGGTTAAATGAACAATTATTAGTATTTATAAATATCCCGCCCATCGTGTCCGATTGAGTGTATATGGTTATTTATAGGTACGTCCAATTGTAAATCTTTATATTAAAATTAACAAACTATCATTTAGTTAAACAAATATAAAGCCCATTAATAGCTCATAGTCTAATTTCCACAAGTGTCGTTCTTTTGTCCAAACCCCAATTATGGTACAAAGCCCAATTACCCCGTTTTAATATTTTAGCCCAACATCACGATTAATTCGGCATTAAATAAGCATAATAATAACTTAGCTACGAGACATTAAATTAAAAAGGTTGAACATAACTTACAATGGCTAAAAATAGCGTAGCGTTACACGGACAGAATTTCGACTTCACCCTTACAACATTCGCTAACATACCCTTATTATTAGAATTTAAAATTAAAATTAAAATTAAAATTATAATATATATATATATATATATAAATATATATATATATATATATATATATATATATATATATATATATATATATATATATATATATATATCGTTGAATGATGGAAGAGAAAATGATGTTGTAAAGTTCGATCAAAACCGCGAAATTTATAGGCATGTGGCCACAAAAAGTGGCCCATGCGATCGCATGGAGAATAAGCCTACAGGCCATGCGATCGCATGGAGGTAGGTACCAGCTCACATATTTTTGTTTTCAAGCTTGTCGACGTTTTAATAAATAAATATAATATATAAATAATTTTAAGAATTATTTAAATATTATATTATATTTATGTGCATAGTTGACTTGTAATTTTTAGTCCGTTGCATCGAGCGTTGAGAGTTGACTCTGGTCCCGGTTCCGGATTTTCGATCGTCCTTGCGTACAATTTAATATCTTATATTTTTCGTTTTGCGACTTGTACTCTTGTAATTTTGAGACGTTTCTCATCAATAATTTGAACCACTTTGATTGTACTTTGTACTTTTGAGCTTTTTGGTCGTTTGCGTCTTCAATTCGTCGAATCTGTCTTTTGTCTTCACCTTTTATTATTTAAACGAATATCACTTGTAAATAGAACAATTGCAACTAAAAGCTTGTCTTTCTTGAGGGATAATGCTATGAAATATATGTTCGTTTTTAGCATTATCAAATATTCCCACACTTGAGCGTTGCTTCTCCTCAAGCAATATAGTCTTGAAATAAAAATACTAGAATCACTTCTTTATTCTTCACACTTTGTACATCAGTGATTTCTATACGGCGGTATGAACAATGGTAGTAACGATGTGGTTTACAGTCCTACATGATTATAAAAATTTAGATCCTTAAGGAAATTGAATCTTTATGAAAACATTTGATCTTTTGAAAATACGATCTAGCTTTTACCCTAGATAAGTTTTCCTTAATAATCCTTCACCGGTGTTTGCAAATTATTTTTGTAGATTTTGTGGGTTTCAGATTTTAAAATTTTAGCTCAAAACTTGCGATTTTGTGTCACCCACTTGCTAACCTTGTATTAGGAAAGCAACACGTCCAGTATACTTGCTCCGTATATTACCTTTCGATAAACTACCGTCCGGTTGTAAAGGAAAGCGTTGAACAAGCAAATGTTAAGGCAATGTCCCCTGACATGCTTTTAATTATGGTCTATAACATGTCGGATGCAATTACTATCCTTTGTAGGAGCAATAATAAAGCTCACCCTATAATTTTTTGGTCTGGCACAAGGTCCTGTCTTCGACCATGCTATGCAACCACCGTTCTTACGATTGACACTCGATTTGGTTTAGGTGACCTAATGAATTCCAGGTGAATTTCTAAGATTTTACGTTCAATGGTAATGAACGCATTAAAAATGGGTTTTTCAGAAAACAAATCGGTTTGTAATTTTGATCAAAATATTTTCTCGTTCAAGCTCGAGTTTAGATATCATCGAATTCCATGAGTTTGTAATTCTCAATCTTTAAAGTCAATCTCTAGGATTGAGTAATATCAGGCTTAAAAGCTGATTTTTGATCTTTTAAGGAGATTATCCTTTCTGGGGATCTGATTCATTAGTCTTATCAAGCTAATTTGCACGGCGTCCTCCCCATTTTACGAGACAGATCCTCTCATGGTTAGGATAAGTCTGACCACTTGGCGACCCTGTTTGATGCTGAGGTCCGTGGATTTCCAGCTGATTTTCGAGAAAACTTTTCAGGGTTTTTCGTAGACTCTACAACTGGTCTGGACGACAACTTCCTGACCTAAATCAAGAAGCGCGTTTCTTTTTCAGAAGACTTTACTTCCTTTTAATGATGGAATTGATTCATCGTGTAGATCCATCTTTCTTTCAAATATCTTACAATTTACCGTGTAAAATGGTTAATTTTGTCCAAAACAAAAGTATCTTTAATTATTTGTACAAAAATATGTGATATATGTTTTTAAATAACTTGATAAATTTTTCCCACACTTGGCTTTTATTTTCCTTTTTATTGTCCTCTATTCCATTTTAAATGAATTCTAACATTTTGGTTTGTTTCTCAATTTATGTCCTTTCTGAGGTAACAATAATTTCGGTGTTAACTCCTAGTTTTATCGTTTATAAATATGTATAAACATGATTTTGAATTCATTTGTTTGAAAAAATTTTAAAAATTTTACTAGAATTGGATAGTCAGTATATAAGACTAGGGCTGTTCTTTATTATCAGAGAGCACTAGATTCTAATACAACTACTGCGTTACTAGTATTTTTAATGGTAACCAAGTGTATAAGTCAAAAATTTTAAAAATCCGAAAGAATTTAACCCCTTCCCACACTTAAGATCTTGCAATGCCCTCATTTGCAAGAAATCAGTAACAATTTAAATTATTGAGGGTGATTAGCGTAGAAAAATGATTAAATTTTATCAAAGTTTCCAAACATATTGGCGTTTGTTTGCTGAATGATAAATGGTGCATATCATTTGTTCATTCCGTCTTGTTGTTACATCACATTTGTTTTTCGTTTTGTCGTCAAAATCAGTAGCTTTTGCTGAACTTAATGCCAGTCTTTGAAAATGCGCTGTTTTACCCTGTTGTGTACAATTGACAATATACATACATACAAATATAAACATGCATGGTAATTTAAAATGAGACTTAAAATCTCACTTTCAAATCAAATATGAAATATTAGTACAAAATAATAAAAATATCAAACAATACATTAATATATCACAATATCATATGTTTAAACATAAATAAATAAAAATAATAAAAAGATAAAAATCATAGAAATCACCAACTGATACTATATCAATCTGGATAGGGGTTCCAGTTCATGTTGTCATCTGGGTTCCATGGTTGGTGATAGGTGTACTGGTAGGCCTGGTTAGGGTAGTAGAGAGTATATGGTGGTCTCATCTCGGGCTGGTGTGGAGGATAGTAAGCGTGTCGGGTTGGGATGTAGTGATCCTGAGGTGACAGCTGGCTCATAATCTGACGCTGATGATAGTCCCATCTATCATGCTGTCGTTGCCTGGAATGCTCGTAATCATTCCGGGCTTGCCACTGCTCCATCCGACTAAATCTCTCCCCGTTTGTCATATCTACCTCATCTGAAACTCTCTCTACCTGAGGATGACTACCTTCATAGGGTACTGGCTGGTTGTGTCTGCTCTTTAATACCTTAGCACCCTGATAGACCTTCAATCCTAAAGGCTCAACCTGTTCCCTACATTCCAAAAGTGGACCCCACTGGTCCCTATCTACACCCAAATACTCTCCAATGAGAGTAACAAAAATACCTCCTCCTATAATCCCCCTTTCCTATATTCCTTCCACCATTTTTGATAAATAAAAACCAACAAAGTAGGGGATATTAACAAAGCTTCTTGGGTCTCGAATACACTTTAGGTAAAATAAATCATGTAAGGTCATTTTCTCTTTATTGTGACCTCTCTGTGTAATCGAGTTAGCCAGAAATCTATGAATTATACGAAGTTCGGCTTTGTTAATATGTAAGTAGGAGTGTTTTCCTCCCAGCGTAAAAACATTATAGTTTGACATACGCCTCCAGACGGCGTTCGCGTCAAAATTCCTATCTACCCTTTCACCACGATAAATCAAATTCATACAATCGGGTAGTAGTAATTCACCAGGAGTATATATCTGTAAAGCCCTGGCCATGTCCAGCATGGACATCCTGTACATCCTATGGCCAAGTATAAATCTAAGAAAACTTCTTTCATCTAATCTATCTACATCTACATTTAACGCTATAGTACTCATGAGCTCAACACACCATTCCTTATATACAGGCCTACTAATGGTGAATAAACGTTCCCAATCGGTAAAAGAAGAACTACCATACCTTTGGATCATATGCTCCCTAACTGAGTTAGCTAGTTGGACCCTTTCTAGAGGATCCCAATCGATTACCCTTGGCACTTCTACATTTTTTGGTAGCAGTTTGAATTTGTTACTTTGATATGCCGGGTAATCCCTCCAGCTTCTATCGAATCTCAGATTAGGATGCAACGTGTGTTCAGGAATTGTTGGGTATTTTACTGGTGGATGCATCGAAAATACTATGAAGGCATCAACAAATTGTAGCGGATCATAATATGGTACGTGTTGATCAGGCTGTTGTTGTGGTTCCTGTTGTTGTTCCGGTTCAGGCTCGTATTGCGGCTCATATTCTGGTTCAGGTTCTGGTTGTGGTTGTCTAGATGATGATGATGCACCTCCAGTTTCAGTATATTTCTGCAAAACACATTAAATACAAAATTGTGCATCCAAATATGCATTAGTGTTAGGAAAATAACAACTTAAAACAATCACAATGACATGTTTAATCAAAATTAAACTTATGCTCATTTTCACAATTTTATCAATTCTACACTTTTTCAAATAAGCATATATGAAAATGTATACAAAGTTCATAAGCATTTAACTTAAATAACATGTCAAACTAGTCATTACTAGCAATTAAATAAGTCTCAAATGGCATTTACCTCAATTTAATCAAGTTCATGAATTTTAGACTTAAAAAGTCCACTTTAATCTTCAAAAATCATGTTTAGGATCAAAGTTTGGATCATTTTGCTACCTAAACATGTTACACTACTTAATTTAGCAATAATTCATGATAAAAATTGGCCAAAACCTGTTTATATCAAAAAGCTCCAAATTGTTCAAGAACACAAACCCTAGATTCCTAAGAATTTTGAAGTTTTTGGCTTCAAATCATGTTAAATAGCATCAATCTAGGTTATACATGCATAATATACTAACAATTTAACACTAATTACACTAGAAATTAACAAAATTAAATTAGGTAAAATATTGGTAATTATCACAAAAACTAGAAAATTTTAGAGTTTAGGGGTGTAATTTTTACCTTTTTTGTTGAAGAATTCGAACCTAGGCATGATTAGAGCAAGAAATTTGACGAATTACGGTGAAAATTTGCGAATTTTAGAGATGATTTGGGAGTATTTTCGGGTGTTTGTGTGTGTGGTGGTGTGAAGAACACAGCTCGCTGAGCTTTTTGTTCCTGGCCTGAAATCCAGCCCCATGCGATCGCATGGTCCTGAAGGCCAAATCCCATGCGATCGCATGGGGTCCGGGTACAGTGCTTTTTGCCTTTTTTATATATATATAAAAACCTTATATTAATAAAACATATAATTAATAAAAAAAATTAAAATTTTGTTTATTTTTAGGAGGAGGGCGTTTCGGATCGTTGTCCTAGTCCGTCCCTCAACAAAATTTTAAAATTTTGTCATTTTTAAACGCGGTTGTTTTAAAAGCAAAGATTTTGGGGGGTTTTTTTTTAATTGTTTTTGGCTTACTTTAATTCAATAAGATTAAAAATAATGATAATAAAGTTCTCGTCCCTCCCTTGGGTAGAGCAAATTCGGTTCAACGACCTAGTTTTCAACTCACGATGAATTTTAAAAATCAATTTTTAACTTAGTGAAATAAAGTAAATTTTTGTTTTTAAATTCACACCAAACTTAAATTTAAATTGCATAAAATTAAAAATTCATATTATTAAAATTTTAAAAATTCACACCAAATTTATATTATATTTTTGTTTTTATACATACAAACTTATATTAAAAACATAAAATTTTCAAATATTTACAAATTTAAATATATTGATTTAAAAAGTTTACAATAATAATTTAATATTTATATATTAATAAACAAAGTAAAAAGAAAATTAAAAATCTTTTTGGTCTTTTATCCCACTTTAATCAATCAAATATTATCAAAAATATACGCCCCTCTTTTCGGTAAAGTAATTTCGGCTATATTACCTAGTTTTACTCCTGACGAATTTTTGAAATATTTTGGGTTGATTGATTAAAGATATTTATACCTTAAGAATAAACGGTAAATTTCGCAGTGATGTAATAAATTTTTGTATGATATCAATAATTTCGGTCGCAAAACCTAATTTTATTGAGTATCAATTTAATACTTTATAGCGAACAATTTAGCGTTTATTATCAAAAGGTTAAAAACAATAAAATAAAAATAAAAACTGTACATACTTACCTATGAGATAGAATTCTCAGTGACCTGCTTTAGCCCACTCATAAGATAGTCGGACTAATTGGTTTTCCATAGCTACATAGGCATAACCTCGAGCATTCAACGATTTTTCTTTGAAACATATGAACGGTCCTTCTCTGCATAAAGTAACGAACTCGGTATTGGAATATGTCTGATTCGTCGAGCATTTTCCTTCGTGTGACCATTTTCCGCATTTGTGACATCTTTCAAGATGTCGTGCTCTTCTTTTCGCTGCGGATTTTGATTTTCCTTTACCAAAATGTAACTTATTATGATCGTTTCTGAGTTCTTTTCTTACTCCGTCCAATTTGGCTCTTATTACTGATACCAGGTCACTCGGGAGTGTGTCATTATTACGTTTAGTGATCACAGCGTGTAGCATTAGACCATGGTTCAGATCAAAGGAATTCTTCATCTCGTAAAACCTAAAAAAATAAAAATTCAGAATGGGGGGAGAAGACTAGTTCTTTAGGGTCTGCTAGGGAAAGACCATACGGATTCCATTCTCGAAAACTACACGAAAACAGAATATCTAACTCTAACAGAAATACATATTACCCTAAAAAGATTCGAACCTCCCCACACTTAGTTAGATGTGGTGTTGAAATTGTGATTAACTTCGTTGTCAACTTCCATCGGACTATCTATATAATGTTTAACTCTGTGACCGTTAACTTTAAATTCAATCCCATTTGAATTTATTAACTCTATTGTTCCGTATGGGAAAACTCTTTTTACTATAAATGGTCCAGACAATCTTGATTTCAATTTTCCAGGAAATAGCTTGAATCGTGAATTGAAAAGAAGAACTCTGTCTCCTTCTTTAAATTCTTTTGAACTTCTGATTCTTTTATCATGCTATTTCTTCGTTCTTTCCTTATAGATTAATGAATTTTTATATGCTTCATGTCTTAATTCTTCTAATTAGTTTAATTTACTTAACCGTAGATGTCCAGCTTCATGTAAATCAAGATTACATGTCTTCAAAGCCCAAAATACTTTGTGTTCAATTTCTACTGGAAGATGACATGCTTTTCCGTAAACGAGTCTAAAAGGTGTGGTTCTAATTGGAGTTTTGTAGGCTGTTCTAAAAGCCCAAAGTGCATCCTCCAATTTAATGGACCATTCCTTCGGATTTGATCCTACGGTTTTCTCTAGAATACGTTTTAATGCTCGGTTGGTATTTTCAACTTGTCCACTTATTTGTGGATGATAAGCAGTGGAGATTTTATGAGTTACTCCATATCTTTTGAGAACTTTCTCAAGTTGATTGTTACAAAAATGAGTACCCCGATCACTTATTAAAGCTTTCGGTGTTCCGAACCTTGCAAAAAGACGTTTTAAAAAGTTGACTACAACTCGTGCATCGTTAGTTGGGAGAGCTTGTGCTTCCGCCCATTTAGATACATAATCAATGGCAACGAGAATGTAGAGATTATTATGAGATTTTGGAAATGGACCCATAAAGTCAATACCCCAAATGTCAAATACTTCACATACTTGAATGACATTTTGTGGCATTTCATTACGTTGATTTATTTTTCCGGCCCTTTGACAAGCATCACAGGATTTGCAAAGAAGGTGTGCGTCTTTGAAAATTGTAGGCCAATAGAATCCAGCATCGTAAACTTTTCTTGCTGTGAGTTGAGGCCCATAATGCCCTCCCGTTGGTCCTGTGTGACAATGGTTTAATATTTGACTAGATTCATCTCCGAATACACATCGGCGTATTATTCCATCGGGACAACTTTTAAACAAATGTGGTTCTTCCCAGAAATAGTGTTTTATATCACTAAAGAATTTCTTTCGTTTTTGGTACGACAATCCTTTTTCAAGGAATCCACATACTAAGTAGTTTGCATAGTCTGCAAACCATAGAATTTTATTATAATCTATCTTCAATAGATATTCATCAGGAAAGTTGTCTTGTATGGCCGATTCATTTAGAACTTCTAATTCGGGATTTTCAAGACGAGAAAGATGATCAGCTGCGAGATTTTCTGCTCCCTTTTTATCTCGGATTTTAATATCAAACTCTTGTAAGAGTAAGATCCAACGGATTAATCTTGGTTTGACATCTTGTTTCGAAAATAGGTATCTAAGAGCAGAATGGTCGGTATAGACCACTGTTTTAGCTAGAACGAGATATGAACGAAATTTGTCAAAAGCAAAGACAATAGCAAGGAGTTCTTTTTCAGTAGTTGTGTAGTTCATTTTTGCTCCTTGTAACGTCTTTCTATCATAATAAATAGGTTGAAATCGTTTTTCAATCCTTTGTCCTAAAACGGCTCCCATTGCAAAATCACTTGCATCGCACATTAGTTTAAACGGTAGATTCCAATTTGGAGTTATCATAATCGGCGCATTAGTGAGTTTTTCTTTAAGAATATTAAAAGATTTGATGCATTCATCTGAAAAAATGAATGGAGCATCCTTTTCTAGGAGTTTATTCATAGGAGTGGCAATTTTAGAAAAATCTTTTATAAAACGTCGGTAAAAACCGGCATGCCTTAGAAAACTCCTAACTCCTCTAACATTGGTGGGATGTGAAAGTTTAGCAATTACACCTACTTTAGCTCTATTCACTTCAATTCCTTCCTTTGAAATTTTATGTCCAAGAACGATGCCTTCTTTAACCATGAAATGGCATTTCTCCCAATTAAGAACTAGATTTGATTGTTCGCATCTAATAAGCATTCGTTCAAGATTAACTAGACATGATTCAAATGTATCACCGAAGACTGAAAAGTCATCCATGAAAACTTCCATGCATTCTTCTATCATGTCGTGAAAAATCGCCATCATGCACCTTTGAAAGGTTGCAGGGGCGTTGCAAAGTCCAAATGGCATGCGTTTGTAAGCAAAAGTACCATAAGGGCATGTGAATGTGGTTTTCTCTTGATCCTCGGGTGCTATTGGAATTTGAAAGTATCCGGAAAAACCATCAAGAAAACAATAGTAACTATTTCCGGCTAATCTTTCCAACATTTGATCAATGAAAGGTAAGGAAAAGTGATCTTTTCTGGTGGCGTCATTTAATTTTCTATAATCAATACAAACACGCCATCCTGTTACAGTCCTAGTAGGAATAAGCTCATTTTTCTCATTTGTGATGACAGTCATGCCACCCTTCTTAGGTACGCATTGAACTGGGCTTACCCATGAACTATCAGAGATTGGATAAATTAAACCTGCATCTAGCAGTTTAATAATTTCTTTCTTAACAAAATCTTGCATATTAGGATTTAGTCTTCGTTGGCGTTGCACATACGTTTTATGACCTTCTTCCATAAGGACTTTATGTGTGCAATACGAAGGACTTATTCCTTTAATATCATGAATTTTCCATGCAATAGCTAGTTTATGAGCTTTTAGCACATAAATGAGTTGAGATTTTTCATTTTCAGTAAGAGAAGACGATATGATTACAGGTAATTCAGATTCACCATGTAAATAAGCATATTCCAAATGGTTTGGAAGTGGCTTTAACTCTAATGTCGGTGGTTCTTCTATCGATTATTTATATCGATATCTGTCTTCCTCTTTTAGCATTTGAATTTCTTCTGTTGTTGGTTCATATCCATTAGCCATAAGTGTAGCTAACATTTCAGTTTCATCAATTGGTTCAGTTCCTTCTCCTAAAGAACATTCTCCTGTTCCTTGTAATTCTGGAAATTCTTCTAACAATTCTGCATGTGAATCTATAGTTTGAATATAATAACATGTATCATCTGCAGATTGCGGTTGTTGCATGGCTCTATCAACAGAAAAGGTAACACTCTCGTCCTCTATACTTAAGGTCAGTTTCTTATCGAACACGTCTATTATTGCTTTAGCCGTGTTTAAGAATGGTCTTCCTAATATGAGAGCAACTCGAGAATCTTCTTCCATGTTCAGAATAACAAAATCTACTGGAAATACTAAAGTACCAACTTTAACTAGCATGTTCTCCATTATCCCTCTAGGATATTTTACTGATCGATCTGCTAGTTGTATGCTTATTCGTGTTGGTTTCAATTCTCCAAGGTCTAGTTTAGTAGTGAATACGGCATTAAATTTCTACTAGCACCTAAATCTGCAAATGCTTCTATTGAACTAAGACTACCCAGAATACATGGAATTGTGAAACTTCCTGGATCAGATAGTTTTTCTGGTATCTTATTCAATAGCACTGCAGAACAATTAGCATTCATAGTAACAGCCGAGAGTTCTTCCATTTTCTTTCTATTTGTGATTAGATCTTTCAAGAATTTAGCATATCTTGGCATTCCTGAAATCACATCAATGAAAGGAAGATTAACATTTATCTGTTTAAACATATCCAAGAATTTGGATTGCTCGGCTTCTAGTCTTTCTTTTCTCATTTTACTTGGGTAAGGAAGTGGTGGTTGGTATGTTTTAACATAAGGTTTAGCCTTAACTGTGTTATCTTCATTAACCTTTTCAACTACCGGTTCTTTTTTCTTATCTTGTTCAGATTGTGGTTCTTGTGGAGTAGGAATAGCTTCATCAGAAATTACAGGCATTTCAGGTGGTTTAAGTGTAATACCACTTCTTGTGGTAATGGCTTTAGCTGTTTTATTCCGGGGGTTAGCATTTGTATCACTAGGTAAACTTCCCGGTTTTCTTTCACCTATTAACCTTGCTAGGTTACTTACTTCTTGTTCCAAATTTTGAATAGAAGCTTGTTGATTTCTAAATGCTTGAGCATTTTGTTCATTGGTTTGTTTCTGAGATGTGAAAAACTGAGTTTGAGATTCAACTAGCTTCGACATCATATCTTCTAAATTTGGCTTTTTATCATCGGTTTGTGGTGGTTTGTTTTGAAAAATAGGTCTTTGCTGATTGTAAGTATTGTTGGATACTTGTTGATTGCTTGGACCTTGTTGGTTGTTGTATGGAACATTTCGGTTATAATTCTGATTTTGATTGTAGATTGGTCTTGGCGGTTGATAATTATTCTGATAATTATTTCCAGGCCTTTGGTTTATGTATGAAACATTCTCTCTTTGTTCCATTGTTAGTTCAATACTGAGACAATCTTTTGTTAAATGTGGTCCTCCACACTGCTCATAACTAATTCGTATTGAGTGGATATCTTTAGTCATCTTTTCCATTCGTTTCTCGACAGCATCTATCTTTGCAGAAATGGAATCTAAGTCATGGCTAGAATCGGCTCTAGCTGCTTTAGATGATCTAACGATATCTTTTTCTTGATGCCACTCATGTGAGTGGGAAGCAGTGTTATCAATAATTTTGTAAGCGTCAGTTGCGGTTTCCTTCATAATGGAACTACCAGCTGCTATATCGATATCTTTTCATGTAGTGATGTCGCATCCTTGGTAGAATATTTGTACTATTTGACAGGTGTCTAAACCATGTTGCGAACATCCTCTTAATAACTTTCCAAATCTGGTCCACGCTTCATATAAAGTTTCATTTGGCTTTTGCGTGAACGTAACAATTTCTCCTTGAAGTCTCACGGCTTTAGATGCCGGAAAGAATTATTTAAGAAATTTTTCAACTAAAACTTCACATGTATCAATCGCCCCTTCAGGTAACGATTCTAACCAATCTTTGGCTTCTCCCTTTAAAGTCCAGGGAAATAACATGAGATATATCTGGTCATCCTCCACTTCTCTTATTTTAAATAGAGTGCAGATCCTATTAAAGGTTCGAAGATGTTAGTTTGGATCTTCCTTCGGCGCACCACTAAATTGGCATTGATTAGTTACCATGTGTAGGATTTGTCCTTTGATTTCATAATCTGGCGCATTAATGTCTGGTTGAGTAATTGCGTGACCTTGGCCAGTGCGTTTAGCTCTCATTCGGTCTTCCATACTTAGAGGTTCCAGATTCTCCATGATTGAATTTGTTGAATCTGAATCACTAGAGGATTCTGATTTAATGGTTGGTTCCTCTACAATCTCTGTTTGAATGATTGGTGGTTCTGGAGGAAAGATTAATGGTTCAGGATCTCTGAATTGTCCCTGAATATCCTCCGGATTCTCGATTGTGAGGTCGGGTTCAAAAAATGGATTATCGGAAATTTGAATTAGAGTACTTGGTTGACTGGATGACGATTCTAAAGAAAAATCAACGGCGACAATATTGGCTAGATGTCTTGATCGAGTTACAGGTGGTGAACGTACAAAAGGTGGTGAACGTTTTGCTCGGTGCATTCACTGAATATCCTATTAGTTATAAAAGATAAAAATTATATAAGCTATCAAATTAATAGACTTTTCTGATTTTGCCCACGTTTCGAATAGCCAATAGATGTAGCAGGGAGCCAGAACCCTTTAAATCGGAAGCTCACAACTCAGCCACTAACAAATCCAACTATTACTACGAACCAGAAAATTTAGGATGTCTATCAATTTAACCACTTAAAATAATTTTTCGTTGAAATTTAAACAAATTTTAGAGAAGAAATAGAAAATTCTATGTCCTAAAACTAGATCGGTGAGAAATAAGAAAGAAAAAGAGCGCGTCGAAAAACGTCGAAAAATAAAAGGTCGAAAAAAATAATAGGCGTCGAAAAATAAAAATAAGAAAGTAGCGCGTCGATACTTAAAAAGGAACTAAAAACTAAGAATTAAAAGTTACGTCTAAAAATATTAAAGCTTAGAGAAATACTATATCCCAAAACGGCAATAACTTAACAAGGTACTAAAATATAAAAACGGCGTCGCAAAATTCTAAAGCACCTAAATCTTAGTCTAAAGAAAAAGCACTGAAGGGATTTTACGGCAAAGCCTAAAAATTAAGAAATAAAAATAACTATGGCAAAAACTATAGCTTAAACTAATTACGAACGAAAAATACAAATATTACGCTAAAACGAATAAAAAGATACAAAATAAAAATAAACTTAAAGTTGTAAAAAGTACAATTTTATAAAAATATTATTTATTTTATAAAAGTATTAATTTTATATATTAATAAAAACTAATTAAACTTAAAATACAAATTAATTAAAAACTAAAATTAAATAGTTAAAAACACTAACCCTAATTAGGGTTTTAATTAAATAATAATAATAATAATTACCCCGTAATTAATGCAATAGGAATTCAACTGGGGCGTGTCAGAAACGTTCATGCGGTCGCATGGATTTTTGCCTTCGGGTTCATGTTATCGCATGGGCTAGGGTTTCGGGCCAGAGTTGGGCTGCTACAGTACCGGGCCTCGTGTTTTTATATTTTTTTTCTGTTTTAGATTATATAAAATATATATATATATATAACTTAAATACAAATTTAATTTTAAAAACTAAAATAAAAATACTTTTTAACTTTATATATATTTAACAACTCTTAAAAATAAATATATAGATTTTTTATATTTTCTTTTTATATTTTTGTATTTTTATTTAAAACGTATATTCTTTATATAAAGAACTTAAAAAAAATCTTTTTTTTATATATAGCGTTGCGCTTTCGGCGTTGTTGTTCCCCGACAGCGGCGCCAAAAATACTTTATGTGCGTAGAGGTGTATAAAAAATAATATTAATTTTTACAAGGAAATACTATTAAATACGATACAATTTTACACAAGTGATTTATTTATTTATAGAGTGGATATACTTAAACTTTGCTACAACACTTATAGGCAGTGTACCTAATCTTACAGTAGTGTAGTTTTTAGTAAGTCCGGTTCGTCCACAGGGAACTAAAATGTCCCGTTCATATTGATTATAAACGTTCCATATTAATTGATTTCGTTGCGAGGTTTTGACCTCTATATGAGACGTTTTTCAAAGACTGCAATCATTTTTAAAACAACCATAACCTTTATTTTATTAATAAAGGTTTCAAAAGCATTACGTAGATTATCAAATAATGATAATCTAAAATATACTGTTTACACACGACCATTACATAATGGTTTACAATAGAAATATATTACATCGACATATGTTTCTTAAATGCAGTTTTTACACAATATCATACAAACATGGACTCCAAATCTTGTCCTTATTTTAGTATGCAACAGCGGAAGCTCTTAGTATTCACCTGAGAATAAACATGCTTTAAACGTCAACAAAAATGTTGGTGAGTTATAGGTTTAACCTATATATATATATCAAATCGTAACAATAGACCACAAGATTTCATATTTCAATACACATCCCATACATAGAGATAAAAATCATTCATATGGTGAACACCTGGTAACCGACATTAACAAGATGCATATATAAGAATATCCCCATCATTCCGGGACACCCTTCGGATATGATATAAATTTCGAAGTACTAAAGCATCCGGTACTTTGGATGGGGTTTGTTAGGCCCAATAGATCTATCTTTAGGATTCGCGTCAATTAGGGTGTCTGTTCCCTAATTCTTAGATTACCAGACTTAATAAAAAGGGGCATATTCGATTTCAAAAATTCAACCATAGAATGTAGTTTCACGTACTTGTGTCTATTTTGTAAATCATTTATAAAACCTGCATGTATTCTCATCCCAAAAATATTAGATTTTAAAAGTGGGACTATAACTCACTTTCACATATTTTTACTTCGTCGGGAAGTAAGACTTGGCCACTGGTCGATTCACGAACCTATAACAAATATGTACATATATATCAAAGTATATTCAAAATATATTTACAACACTTTTAATACATTTTGATGTTTAAAGTTTATTAAGTCAGCTGTCCTCGTTAGTAACCTACAACTAGTTGTCCAACATTAGATGTACAGAAAAAATTGATATATATTATCTTGAATCAATCCACGACCCAGTGTATACACGTCTCAGGCTAGATCACAACTCAAAGTATATATATTTTTGGAATCAACCTCAACATTGTATAGCTAACTCCCACATTACTGCATATAGAGTGTCTATGGTTGTTCCAAATAATATATACACATGGGTCGATATGATATGTCAAAACATTTGCATACGTGTCTATGGTATCCCAAGATTACATAATATATTAGAATACATGTATAATACAATATAAGTTAGCTAGGATATGATTAATATGAAAGGACCCGTCCTAATCCATCCGGACGAAGTCCATATCAATTATAAACGATTCACAACAGTTGATTACATCGCGAGGTACTTGACCTCTATATGATACATTTTACAAACATTGCATTCGTTTTTGAAAAGACAATCTTTCATTACATCGAAAGTTGACGACATGCATACCATTTCATAATATATCTAACTATAATTGACTTAATAATAATCTTGATGAACTCAACGACTCGAATGCAACGTCTTTTGAAATATGTCATGAATGACTCCAAGTAATATCTCTAAGATGAGCAAATGCACAGCGGAAGATTTCTTTCGTACCTGAAAATAAACATGCTTTAAAGTGTCAACCAAAAGGTTGGTGAGTTCATTAGTTTAACATAAATAATCATTTCTATCATTTTAATAGACCACAAGATTTCATTTTCAGTTCTCATAAATATACGTTCCATGCATAGAGACAAAATAGTCATTCATATGGATTGAACACCTGGTAACCGACATTCACAATATGTATATAAGAATATCCCCATCATTCCGGGATCCTCCTTCAGACATGATATAAATTTCGAAGTACTAATGCATCCGGTACTTTGGATGGGGCTTGTTGGGCCCGATAGATCTATCTTTAGAGTTCGCGTCAATTAGGGTGTCTATTCCCTAATTCTTAGATTACCAGACTTAATAAAAAGGGGCATATTCGATTTCGATCATTCAACCATATAATGTAGTTTCAATTACTTGTGTCTATTTTGTAAAACAGTTATAAAAACAGCGTATGTATTCTCAGCCCAAAAATATAAAGGGTAAAAAGGAAAATGAAACTCACCTAATGTATTTTGTAGTAAAAATACATATGACAACATTAGACAAACTGAACAATGCAGGGTTGGCCTCGGATTCACGAACCTATATCATTTAGTATTTATTAAAACATATAATAGAAATCTCATAATTTTATTTATTAATTATATAAATTTTATATGTTTGTGGTTATATATACATTATACTACATTTAATTTAATATATATATATATATATATATATATATATATATATATATATATATATATATATATATATATATATATACTTTAATTATATATATATATATATATATATATATATATATATATATATATATATATATATATATATATATATAATATCTTATGTTATGGTTGTTTATCTTGTATGTTTTTAAAATAGTTAACATCTATACATTTAGTTATATTACTATATCTATATATGTATCTAAGATTAGTATTAAATCTAAAATTCACTAGTTTATTGTATGAAAGTATTTATATAAAATGTTAATATGTTTGATATATGGTTATATGAAATATTATTATATTTAGTGTATATATAATAAGTATATTTTATGTACAAAATATTTATTTGTTAAAAATGATACTTTTTGGTAATAATGATTTACTACTAATAATAATAACTTTATTAATAATGAATAATCTAGTAATAATAATGGTATTGTTGATAATAATGCGTATATTCATAGTATTAACAGTTACCAAAAATGATGTTAAAGCTATTATTAATAAATAAAATAAAAATTTGTATCACTTTTATATTAATAACAATATTAATAATCATAATCATAGTAATAATAATGATATTTATTTCATTAATAATGAAAATTCTAAAATTTTAATAATATTACTTTCATTAATAATGTTTAAAGACAATTATAATAATAACACTTAAATGATAACCTTAACGATAATAAATATTCCAATAATACTTATAAGATTAACAATAATGATAATAATCATAATATTGGTTATAGTATTTATAATTAATAATGATAATAATAATAATTACAATAAATATAATACTTAATGATAATAATAATAATGATTAATAATAAAGATAATAATAACAACATTAATAATCATATTAACAACAATAATAATCAAAATCATAATATTTACTAATAATAATAATAATATAAGTAAAAAAAATACAAAGGTATACCCTTCCAAAAGCTTTTTCTAAAAAAATTGCTCCATACAAGACTCGAACCCGCAACCTCCCGTAACCCGTTAACACCTTGAACCATGGGCTGTGGCCCGTTTTCTGTATTATATACACATTCTAATTATTATAACCCGTAACTCAACTGCTTCCCTTTTCATCTTCTTCAATTTGAATTCGATTAACCAGAGTTTGAAACAGATTAGAGACTAATTTACAAATATTTAAAATATATATATAAGAACAATTAAAATGTTAAGCTTAATTAAAACAGAAAGAAATTTAAAGAAATTGAATTAAAATCGATATGAAGAACACGTATTAACTCAAAAATCAATTTCGAATATCTAAAATGTTTTAGACTAAACTTACAACACGAAAAAGGTTTCATTTAAATCCTATAAACTTTCTGCAGCTTCAATTCAACCTAAAACATTGAACTGAATTCAAATTTTACAATAATCAATTCGGTTGACTTTTTAGAAACTAACTTTGACTCCAAAATTGAAAATCGATAGATAAAATTGGGTCTTCAAACTTTCCAGGAAGTTTAAGTGAAATATTTAGAGCAACACTGCATTAACACAATTTAAAATTTATTACGAAATCGTTTGAATTGAAAAATTAAGTAAAAACAGAACTGTAAGTCTGTATTCTTCGATATTCTGTGGAAAATTCGAAGGTTTAGAATCTGTAAAAGACAAGTGTTGTTGTTGATTGATAACGTGGTTTATTGTTAACATCTTACACTGAATTGTATCAATTATAAATCTACTTGCTCGACAGAAAAATATTTTCAAGGACAGAATTATATTAAAAAAATTAAAAGTAGATTATGATTTATAACTGATTTTGGACGTTCTCTATATGGATTGGTACGATTTTTTAGCAATCATAAACAAATTACGTATGTAGCTTGAAAGCAACAAGCCACTGAATTTATTCCTTTATCTGATTTAATAAATAATTAAGGAAATAAATAAATAAATAAACAAGTAATAATAAATAAATAAATAAGTAGATTAATAATAATACTATTAATAATAATAATAATAAATAATAATTTTAACAACTATAATAATAATCAAAATGATATTTATTATAATTTGTATTATCCTTATGATAATATTTATAATGATTTTCATAATAATGGTAATATGAATGGTCTTTTTAATAATAATAATAATAATAATAAGTTTAATAATTAAATCTAATGGTAAATTTAATAATAATTATAATTATAATCATAATAATATTAATAACAAATTAATACTAATAATAAGTTTAATGATAAAAGTAATAAAAGTATTGATAATAATAACTTTAATAATGTTACTATTAATAATAATAGTGATAATGATACTTCTAATAATAATAATGACATTGTTAAGAATGATATTTATATTAATAATCATACTAATAATATAACAAGTTATACATATCAAATTTTACAAATAATAATAATGAAAGTATTGATAATAATATTAATATAACAATTACGTGCAATCTTGTAATTAAATTTGATATAATACAATTTATTAATTATATCATATTTACTGATTATAATATATTGAATTTCTTTAATTAATATTTATTACAATCAATATATATAATAATATTTATGTATTGAATATTTATATATTTATAGATTCATTTTTAAATTACAAATTTATTATCTTATATATTATTTTCCATATTTAATTCTAATGATTATAATTTATAATTTCAAATCATTGTATGCATTTACATTTATATATATACATATTTATTTACAAGCAATTGTTCGTGAATCGTCGGGTTTGGTCAAGGGTAATTGATTACATGAATATAGATTTCAAAACTTTCGAGACTAAACATTATAGATTTTGCTTATCTTGTCCGAAACATATAAAGATTAAAGTTTAAATTTGATCGGAAATCTCCGGGTCATCACAGTACCTACCCGTTAAAGAAATTTCGTCCCGAAATTTGATCGAGGTCGTCATGGCTAACTATAAAATTGTTTTCATGACAAATATGAGTGGATGAATAGAGTTTTATCATCATGGAGTATTATAGATAAATCAATTTGATTACACGAAGAGTATAAGTGAAGCTATCGTAAGAGAGTGAAATGAGTAAATGTAGAATCGTTTTAACCGATGACGTAGTTATGATTAATTTCCGGAATTTATGAGATTTAAAGAAAATCTTCGTAATAAGATTTTGTTCTTCGACGATTAAGGAAATCAGGATCTCCTTTGATTAACTGCAATAATCTGTTTCGATTTTTCTGTCAGATTTTTCACTATAAATCCACTCCCTTCTTTTCCTTATTTTCCATATCTCACATCTTCTATTCTTTCTCCCTCAACTCATACTTTAAAGCATCCATTAATATGCTCCATCCAGTACTGATTCTTGATATACTCCTAACTTTCATATCTGTCATTCTTCTCTTTCATCTACCACCAGAGAATTTTACTATTACCTTGGGGTTATAGTAATTTTAATTCTCCTGTGCCTTTACGTGGCAATACTTATTGATATGCACGGTTTTGTAATTTATGTGTTGTTGTCGAACTTTATATTTTCTTTTATATTCAAGAGTTCCATACTTTTATCTCCTCTTCCCGACTTCAAGTCAAGCGAATAATGGTCCAGAATTTGTAGATATGAAATTCGGAATGAACATAGTTAATATTCTAAGGAGGGAATCGTAATGGCAAAATCTTGATTTGTCAAATTACCAGAATATCCGGAAGGATAGAACTATCAAGAAGATATGTTCTTAATATTTTTGGAGTTTGGGTAGAATGTAAGAGTCGTGTAAATGGCACATGATGACGGTATGTTCTGTGAATCATCACGTTCCATTAGAAACTCAGCATGAATTACTGTAATATAATCACGTTGATCAAGTGTCATTATATTATACTAACTCATGCATCAGTTCCCAACACTACTTCAAACATTCATAATTTAAACTCGAAAGTTTATAGAATTTAGAAACTAACAGTTTCTATATGATGTAACACTGATAGCACGAAGAGATTAATGATTTCAGATAAGAATAGTTATGAAATTATCTTCAGAAATATGGTGGATATTTATAACAAAAGATACGATGATATCTTGGAATTTCTAATATCGAAGGATGGTGAAGAAAATTTGTCCGCAAGAGTTTGGAGTCAGAAGCAAGGTATTCGCTAAAGATTTCAGCAGGCATTGAATCATTTGGATTCTTTGAAGTCAAACTTATTCTTTGTGATTTGTCCACGACTTCCTTCATAGTTTCGCATAATCTGCTTTTCGGTACTAAATTTTCAATTGAATGTTTCCAATATAATGATACACAGGAAGCATAAGCGGTATATAATTTCGGATGAAAATATTTATGAAAATATCCTCAGAAATATCGAAGATATTGATGATGATATTTTGGAATTTCTAAGTTCGATGGTTGATGAGGAAGATTTTCCGCAAGATTTTAACATGAGTACGGAGCAAGATATTCGTTGAAGGTTTCATCGGATCCAGAATTACCTGGATTCTTTGAATATATGGTATGGTCCTTGTATTTGTCCTTGGTCTCCTTCGTGGTTAGCTCAATCCGTTTTCCAGTTCCAACTTTTCTGAGCTTTTCCAACATACTATTCTTTATCATTAAACTTCCGATGATTAAGGGCGTTTATGGTTGTCTATGGTTTTTGCTGCTTCATTCAGCTTTTTCAACATTCAGAGTATTGATTTGTGACTGAGTGCCTTTTCAGAATTTCAGAATGAGAGATCATAATTCTAAGAGATAAATGTCATACATATAACTATTGATGTAGATATGCAGTGAGTTTTCAAAGTACTGATTGCTGATTCCCGGTAATTGGTATGGTAGTTCTCGTTACAAGATGCGGATGAGTATATTGTCATAACCCGTCCTTAACCGTAAGAACGTGTTAGATAACGTATGATTTCATTGCGAGGTATTGACCTCTATATGCGACATTTTTAAAAGAAAAACTGCATATATTATACATTACAAACCATGATTCTTATTTTTGATACAAGCTTTGGACAAAATAAAGATGATTATCGTTTAGCGATAATCTTCGACTTACAAACTTTACAAATGATGATAACAACACGATTTCTAGCATATTTTACAACACAAGTTCTTGGATATGCAGTCTTATTTTTGACACAAATATGCGCACGCAAGATCCTGCTCAAATTCAACATAATGCAGCGGAAGCTTTTAGAAATCACCTGAGAATAGACATGTTTTAAAAGGTCAACATAAAGTTGGTGAGATATAGGTTTAGTGCCGGCAGCAATATATATATAGACCACAAGATTTCGTATATAAACAGTTTAATAAAAATATTCTAAGTGGTTGAGCACTTGGTAACCATACTTAACAATTAATCACGTCGCATATTCCCTTTAATATGAAATCTTACTACACTGTACCAAGTGTAGTCACGAAACGAAGTACTGTGCAACCGTTGAATACTGGTCGTCCAGTCCGGTTGGGGTTGTCAGGCCCGATAGATCTATCAACAGGATTCGCGTTTACAATACCGCTGTAAATATTAGTTACCAAGCTACAGGGAAGTATGCCAGTGGTACAACTCAACGTAGAATATATTTTTCAGTTACTTGTGTCCATATTGTAAAACATAAAATACATGTATTCTCATCCCGAAATATTTAGAGTTTAAAAGTGGGACTATATACTCACTTTCGTCTTGAAGATATATATATTTTGACTTGGTCTCCCGGTTGATATCACGAACCTATCCATATATAATATATCAATACCTTTTCTTTTTAAACAACGTCACATATATATTCTTGTTATACTTTTAATACTTTTTATAATTCCTTAGTCCGTAGTTAGCAGGTCGTTGTTAGTAATTCAATTTTAATGGTTCATATTTAGATGTTTAATAAACCCCCAACGAAATAAATAAAACCCCCAACGTATATGTATTGGTCGAGATTAATCTTGACCCACGGTACCGGTGTTGTCAAATGACGTGTTGCGTACATAAAGTACCAGTGTTGTCAAATGACGTGTTGCGTACAAACATGGGATCTTATGATTAATCTTCTCGTGTTGTTTACGGGTGATCCTGAACCATATAAAATTGAATTATGAGTACATATATATAAAATATCATGTTATCTTAAAAAGATGTGATTTATTTTAATTTTCTCCAATTAATCCCGAAGTTAAACTAGTCTTGGATAGCCAATTTTGTTTCGGTCATAGTTTCTTCGTTACAACTCCGTTTTCATTGATTCAACTTGCCATCTCCTTGGATCGAGTTCCTCTTTAAGACTATGAACTGTAAATATCTTAGTTTGTATTCAAAATCACACGGCATAGGTGAAACTTTAGTGAAACTTATGAAGTTAAACCTTTTCCTTTATGTAGGCAACCTTAAATGATTATTTTTCTAAAAATACTTATACTTTGAATTAAATCATGAAATTTTTATGTGTTACCATATTCATAGTAAAAATCATTTTTCCAGAACATAAAACTTCAATTCAAAGTTTAAGATGGTTTTTAATTATCCAACCCAAAACAGCCCCCGGTTACACTCCGACGTCGTAAAAACAGTTTTTAAGGTGTTCTTTGAAAAACCAAGTTATACCTTGTTAAATTAGCATAATATATTTAAGTTATATTACAGGTCTTGAAGTATTTTAAAAGTTAAGTTAGAAGGATCTATTTAGTTTGCAAACAAGTTTGAAAACATTCAAACTATGTTCTTGTTGTTAAAATTGTATACCACAAAATATGATAGCTATATATATATGAATCAAATAAGGTTATGAACATAGATACTACCTCAAGTTCCTTGGACAAGGTTTCTGTAAAAGAGGAGTAAGAACCTAGAACCAAAAGGGTGATGGAATTGGATGAAAGATTGGAAGTAAGTTTGTGTTCTTGGAAGGATTTCTTGAAGTGTTTTTGTAAGGTTTTCTTATGAGATTTAAGTGTTGTTTTTGAAGCTAAATGATGGAGAAAATGCTCGGAGATGATCAAGTATGAAGTTAAGAGTATTTTGAGAGAGAAATGGAAGTGTAAGTATGAGAAAATGGGGTGAAGAAATGGTGTGCATGCATAAAAACGTTTTTAGGTTATAAAGGAAAAGATACCTAACTTTGTTTTCTTGCTAAATAATTCATGCTACTTGACAAATGGTTGGTTCCACATGTTTCTTAATCATTTAAGGCTGCTAAGGAGCAGATTTTTATTGGTATATACCAATAGTAAATACATCTAGAAGCTGCGTATGATACGAGTACATATACTCTAGATATACGTATAGAAATTTTTTGAAAAATGGAATGAGGATTCAAATATAGCTATCTTTTGTGAATACACTTATATGGTTTTATGTATTTAAGTTCTTAAAAGTGATTAAATTCATTACTTATACGATATATGTATAAACATTATAGGTCATAAGTATTTAAGTCAAATAACGTTGCGTATGGTTATCGTTTTGAAAACTTAAGTTAGTAGTTTCAAAATATACATATAACTTATTGTTATTAATACAAAATGAGATATTAAAACATTCTTAGATCATGTTAAATATGTATATATACATATATATACACAAACGTATAATTATCATATGTTATATAGTTCGTGATATCATCGGTCAAACTAGACGGTCAAACGTTGTGTAAAACTCTTTTCAAAAACATAAATCTCAACAATTTGGATTGCTTATCATGTTGGTAAGGTTTAATTTATGTAAATATTAATCTTACAAGTATAGAATGATCGAAAAAGTGCGGGTCATTACAGTACCTACCCGTTAAATAAATTTCGTCCCGAAATTTTAAAATTGTACCTATTTTGCGTCATCGGGAAACAAGTGTGGATACTTTTGTTTCATTTGATCCTCTCGTTCCCAAGTAAACTCAGGACCCCTTCGAGCATTCCAACGAACCTTAACGATCGGTATGTTGCTCTGCTTGAGCCGTTTAACTTCACGATCCATGATTTCGATTGGTTCTTCGATGAATTGTAGTTTCTCGTCGACATGGATTTCTTCAAGAGGAATGGTGAGTTCTTCCTTTGCAAGACACTTCTTAAGGTTTGAGACGTGAAAGGTATTATGTACTCCGGCGAGTTGTTGCGGTAACTCGAGTCGATAAGCTACCGGTCCAATGCGTTCGATGATCTTGAACGGGCCTACATACCTTGGGTTTAGTTTACCCCTTTTTCCAAAACGTATTACACCTTTCCAAGGTGACACCTTTAACATAACCATGTCACCGATCTGAAACTCTAATGGTTTCCTTCGAACATCGGCGTAGCTCTTTTGGCGACTACGGGCTGTTTTCAATCTCTCCTTGTTTTGTACTATCTTCTCAGTCGTTTCGTGTATGATCTCGGGACCAGTTAATTGTCGATCTCCTACTTCATTCCAACAAATAGGAGATCTACACTTCCTTCCGTACAATGCTTCGAATGGTGCAGCTTTAATGCTCGCATGATAACTATTATTATACGAGAATTCTGCTAATGGTAGATATTTATCCCATCCGTTTCCAAAATCGATCACACATGCCCTGAGCATATCTTCAAGAGTCTGAATTGTTCTTTCACTCTGCCCGTCCGTTTGCGGATGATATGCGGTACTCATATCTAAACGAGTTCCTAGTGCCTCCTGTAGTGCTTGCCAGAACTTTGAGGTAAATCTACTATCACGATCAGATATAATGGAAATAGGTATTCCATGCCTTGAAACAACTTCCTTTATATACAATCGTAATAGTTTCTCCATTCTATCCGTTTCCTTTATAGGCAAGAAATGTGCAGACTTGGTGAGACGATCAACAATCACCCAAATGGTGTCGTAACCCCAGGCAGTCTTTGGTAACTTCGTGATGAAATCCATGGTAATACCATCCCATTTCCATTCTGGGATTTCTGGTTGTTGAAGTAACCCTGACGGCTTTTGGTGTTCTGCTTTGACCTTGGAACAAGTTAAACACTCCCCAACATATGTTGCTACGTCTGTCTTTAAATTAGGCCACCAATAACGTGTCTTAAGATCTTGATACATCTTTCCAACTCCAGGATGTATCGAGTATCTTGTCTTATGTGCCTCATTCAATATCAACTTCCTTAATCCACCCAACTTCGGTACCCAAATACGATTTGCAAAATATCGAATTTCGTCTTCCCGTATAACGAGTTGCTTCTCATACTTCTTCATTATTTCATTTCTTATGTTTTCTTTATTGAGTGCTTCTTGTTGAACTTCTTTGATTTGTGAGTTGAGATTCATGCGAATTTTTATGTTCATTGCTCGAACTCGGATTGGTTCTCGTTCCTTTCTGCTTAGAGCATCGGCCACTACGTTCGCTTTCCCGGGATGATAACGAATTTCACAATCATAGTCATTTATTAACTCGACCCACCTACGTTGCCTCATGTTCAACTGTTTTTGATCAAAAATATGTTGAAGGCTTTTATGATCAGTAAACACAGTGCATTTAACCCCATACAAGTAGTGTCTCCATATCTTCAATGCAAACATGACTGCTCCCAGTTCTAGATCATGCGTCGTATAATTCCGCTCGTGAATCTTTAATTGTCGGGATGCGTATGCAATAACTTTCTTCCGTTGCATAAGAACGCAACCAAAACCTTGTCGCGAAGCGTCACAATATATTTCAAAATCATCGTTCCCTTCTGGTAACGATAAAATAGGCGCCGTAGTTAACTTCTTCTTTAGTAATTGAAATGCACTCTCCTGCTCAGAAGTCCATTCATATTTCTTCCCTTTTTGTGTTAACGCTGTCAACGGCTTAGCTATTCGGGAAAAATTTTGAATAAACCTTCTATAATAACCGGCTAAACCCAAAAATTGGCGTATCTGCATTGGTGTCTTAGGAGTCTCCCATTTTTCAATGGCTTCAATTTTTGCTGGATCAACCTGAATTCCTTTGCTACTAACAACGTGGCCAAGAAATTGCACTTCTTTCAACCAGAAAGCACATTTAGAAAATTTAGCATATAGCTGTTCTTTTCTTAACAACTCTAATATCAACCTTAAATGCTGCTCATGCTCTTGCTCACTCTTGGAATAGATAAGAATATCATCAATGAAAACGATAACAAACTTATCTAAATATGGACTACAAACTCGATTCATGAGGTCAATGAATACAGCTGGCGCATTCGTCAATCCAAACGGCATGACCAAAAATTCGTAATGACCGTAGCGTGTCCGAAAAGCAGTTTTCGGTATATCTTCTTCTTTGACACGTAATTGATGATAGCCCGATCTTAGGTCAATTTTTGAGTACACACATGATCCTTGGAGTTGATCAAATAAGTCGTCAATTCTCGGTAGTGGATACCGATTCTTGATAGTTAACTTATTTAATTCACGATAATCTATACACATTCGGAAAGATCCGTCTTTCTTCTTGACGAATAAAATTGGAGCTCCCCACGGTGAAGTACTTGGTCGTATGAATCCACGATCCAGTAATTCTTTTAACTGACTCTGAAGTTCTTTTAACTCGGACGGTGCAAGTCTATATGGAGCACGGGCAACCGGTGCAGCTCCTGGTACAAGATCTATTTGAAATTCTACAGATCTAAATGGAGGTAATCCCGGCAACTCTTCCGGAAATACTTCAGGAAAATCTCTTGCCACAGGCACGTCATTGATGCACTTCTCTTTTTCTTTCTTTTCGACTTTATTAACATGTGCTAAGATAGCATAGCACCCTTTCTTCAAGTACTTTTGAGCTTTCAAATAACTAATGAGTTTTAGCTTTGAGTTACCCTTCTCTCCATAAATCATTACTGGCGTTTTATCCTTACGAGGAATGCGAATTGCCTTCTTGGCGCACACAACTTCAGCTCCTATTTTGGACATCCAGTCCATGCCGATTATTACATCAAAACTTCCTAATTCTACGGGTATCAAATCAATCTTAAATGTTTCTCCGGCTAAATTTATTTTACAATCACGGCAAATTTTATCGCTTTAATTAGTTTACCATTAGCTAACTCAATCATGTACTTAGCATCTAGAGGTAATGATGAACAATTCAATTTAGCGTGAAAGTCTCTACACACGTAACTTCTATCAGCACCAGTATCAAATATAATAGATGCGGATAAGTTATTAATGGTAAACGTACCCGTAACAAGCTCCGGATCTTCGCGTGCCTCTCTAGCATTAATAACAAATGCTCTCCCACGTGCAGGTCTGACATTCTTCTCTGAATTCGAGCACTGACTCTTATAGTGACCTTGTTTTCCACACCCAAAACAAGTAACGGTAGCCAAAGCAGTTCTATTTGCATTGGTGGCAGGAGTCTTGGTACCATTTGTATTTGTAACGAGAGCCCTACAATCTTCAGTAAGATGACCCTGTCGATTACACTTGGTGCATAACACACTACAGTAACCAAAGTGATGTTTGTGACAACGGTTGCATAAAGGATTTTGTCCTTTGTAACCAAAGCTTGAACCACTACCTGCACCTTGCGTGGTTTCTTGTTTCTTAAAAGATTGTTGTTGGTTACCTCGATCATAATTTCCATTCCACTTTCTTTTGTTACCTAATACCTTCACATCAGTATTGGATGCTTTCTTATCCATGATGACCTGATCCATTAGCTCGTTTGCCATGGTTATAGCTTCATGAATTGTCTTAGGTTTCGATGCTGTAACATTTGCCTTGACCTTTTTGGGCAAACCATCTTTGTACATTTCAATCTTCCGTTCTTCGGTTAGAACCAATTCAGGACATAGCAAAACTAATTCCATGAATCGCTGATTGTAGTTGGTGATTTCAGTACCAACAACCTTCAGGCTTCGTAATTCATCTTCCAACTTTCTAACCTCGTTCCTTGGACAATACTCGTTGATTAACATTATTTTGAATTCTTCCCATGGAGTATCATAAGCTACATCTCCTCCTACAGCCTTCACATAATTTTTCCACCACGTGAGTGCACTATCTTGTAAAGTGCACGATGCATACTTGGTCATGTCCTTCTCAACACAACCACTTATTTTAAACACAGTCTCCATCTTTTCTATCCACCGGGTTAAACCGATCGGTCCTTCTGTTCCACTGAATGATGAGGGCTTGCAAGCTTGAAAAGTTTTGTAAGTGCACCCCACACGAGGATTTGGGTTAACTGCAGCACCTCTTGCAGCCTCGACCCATAACATTCTGTCGTTCACTCGCTGATTGATGAGTTCCTGGATTTCTTGTTCCGTCATTCGGTTCAATCGCGCCATATTCTTCTATAAGAATGAAAAGAAAATAATTATTCACATGGAATATTATAGATGTAGTGTATATTTACAGTACATTATAGCTTATTAATAATATGAACCAGGTATTATTATAAAAGCCTTTTCTTCTTATTAGCGTTTTATAATTATATCTAGGGTAGTACCTACCCGTTAATGTCCATACTTAATAGCTTAGTACAGAATCAATTACTACCATCTAAATAATACTTAACCATGGAAAATTATTGCATTTCACACTTCACTATTTTACATATGCTTATCTTACATTGAACATTAAGCAAACCACACTAATAATATTATACAAAACATTATATGATCCCATGGTTTAATACGGCAGCGCATCGTTTGGTCTATTTTCTAGGACGTTTAGGTTCAAAGAATCGCTTAACGCTTATCCTGGCTGTCTGCCTATATTTTGGCTGTGGGACTGAAGAACTGGATGCCGGGATAGAACGAATAGGAATAGCGGGAATAGGGGTGGTAGTGTCTAGTGGAGTTGGTGCCACATCATCCTTATTAAACTCAGGATTTGAATTTTCTAATTCATTAGCCTTTCGTTTCTTTCCTAGTTCGAACTCTTCTTTTGTAATTTCCTGTATTTCTTCCTCGGGTTCACTTTCCTCCTCGGGTTCACTTTCCTCCTCGGGTTCACTTTCAGGGTTCTCTATAGTCGGTTCATCCGGAATTTGTGAGTCTTCCCCAAAGATATTATTTTCGTCATCGGATAGGTTAATGACTGGAACACCATCTGATGATTCTGGTTCGGAGTCGCTGAATGTGATAACAAGTTTTGAGCCCGACATCTATCACACAACAACTAACCCATTAGTACTACATAATATTTACATATAAATTTTAACCAACAATGATAAGCAATGGTTTTTAAATCAGACCCGGTCAAAGTCCAGACTTACTAATGTATCCTAACGACTTATCAGTTAGACACACTAATGCAAACCTGGTTCGCTAAGACCACCGCTCTGATACCACATGTCATAACCCGTCCTTAACCGTAAGAACGTGTTAGATAACGTATGATTTCATTGCGAGGTATTGACCTCTATATGCGACATTTTTAAAAGAAAAACTGCATATATTATACATTACAAACCATGATTCTTATTTTTGATACAAGCTTTGGACAAAATAAAGATGATTATCGTTTAGCGATAATCTTCGACTTACAAACTTTACAAATGATGATAACAACACGATTTCTAGCATATTTTACAACATAAGTTCTTGGATATGCAGTCTTATTTTTGACACAAATATGCGCACGCAAGATCCTGCTCAAATTCAACATAATGCAGCGGAAGCTTTTAGAAATCACCTGAGAATAGACATGTTTTAAAAGGTCAACATAAAGTTGGTGAGATATAGGTTTAGTGCCGGCAGCAATATATATATAGACCACAAGATTTCGTATATAAACAGTTTAATAAAAATATTCTAAGTGGTTGAGCACTTGGTAACCATACTTAACAATTAATCACGTCGCATATTCCCTTTAATATGAAATCTTACTACACTGTACCAAGTGTAGTCACGAAACGAAGTACTGTGCAACCGTTGAATACTGGTCGTCCAGTCCGGTTGGGGTTGTCAGGCCCGATAGATCTATCAACAGGATTCGCGTTTACAATACCGCTGTAAATATTAGTTACCAAGCTACAGGGAAGTATGCCAGTGGTAAAACTCAACGTAGAATATATTTTTCAGTTACTTGTGTCCATATTGTAAAACATAAAATACATGTATTCTCATCCCGAAATATTTAGAGTTTAAAAGTGGGACTATATACTCACTTTCGTCTTGAAGATATATATATTTTGACTTGGTCTCCCGGTTGATATCACGAACCTATCCATATATAATATATCAATACCTTTTCTTTTTAAACAACGTCACATATATATTCTTGTTATACTTTTAATACTTTTTATAATTCCTTAGTCCGTAGTTAGCAGGTCGTTGTTAGTAATTCAATTTTAATGGTTCATATTTAGATGTTTAATAAACCCCCAACGAAATAAATAAAACCCCCAACGTATATGTATTGGTCGAGATTAATCTTGACCCACGGTACCGGTGTTGTCAAATGACGTGTTGCGTACATAAAGTACCGGTGTTGTCAAATGACGTGTTGCGTACAAACATGGGATCTTATGATTAATCTTCTCGTGTTGTTTACGGGTGATCCTGAACCATATAAAATTGAATTATGAGTACATATATATAAAATATCATGTTATCTTAAAAAGATGTGATTTATTTTAATTTTCTCCAATTAATCCCGAAGTTAAACTAGTCTTGGATAGCCAATTTTGTTTCGGTCATAGTTTCTTCGTTACAACTCCGTTTTCGTTGATTCAACTTGCCATCTCCTTGGATCGAGTTCCTCTTTAAGACTATGAACTGTAAATATCTTAGTTTGTATTCAAAATCACACGGCATAGGTGAAACTTTAGTGAAACTTATGAAGTTAAACCTTTTCCTTTATGTAGGCAACCTTAAATGATTATTTTTCTAAAAATACTTATACTTTGAATTAAATCATGAAATTTTTATGTGTTACCATATTCATAGTAAAAATCATTTTTCCAGAACATAAACCTTTAATTCAAAGTTTAAGATGGTTTTTAATTATCCAACCCAAAACAGCCCCCGGTTACACTCCGACGTCGTAAAAACAGTTTTTAAGGTGTTCTTTGAAAAACCAAGTTATACCTTGTTAAATTAGCATAATATATTTAAGTTATATTACAGGTCTTGAAGTATTTTAAAAGTTAAGTTAGAAGGATCTATTTAGTTTGCAAACAAGTTTGAAAACATTCAAACTATGTTCTTGTTGTTAAAATTGTATACCACAAAATATGATAGCTATATATATATGAATCAAATAAGGTTATGAACATAGATACTACCTCAAGTTCCTTGGACAAGGTTTCTGTAAAAGAGGAGTAAGAACCTAGAACCAAAAGGGTGATGGAATTGGATGAAAGATTGGAAGTAAGTTTGTGTTCTTGGAAGGATTTCTTGAAGTGTTTTTGTAAGGTTTTCTTATGAGATTTAAGTGTTGTTTTTGAAGCTAAATGATGGAGAAAATGCTTGGAGATGATCAAGTTTGAAGTTAAGAGTATTTTGAGAGAGAAATGGAAGTGTAAGTATGAGAAAATGGGGTGAAGAAATGGTGTGCATGCATAAAAACGTTTTTAGGTTATAAAGGAAAAAAAAGATACCTAACTTTGTTTTCTTGCTAAATAATTCATGCTACTTGACAAATGGTTGGTTCCACATGTTTCTTAATCATTTAAGGCTGCTAAGGAGCAGATTTTTATTGGTATATACCAATAGTAAATACATCTAGAAGCTGCGTATGATACGAGTACATATACTCTAGATATACGTATAGAAATTTTGTGAAAAATGGAATGAGGATTCAAATATAGCTATCTTTTGTGAATACACTTATATGGTTTTATGTATTTAAGTTCTTAAAAGTGATTAAATTCATTACTTATACGATATATGTATAAACATTATAGGTCATAAGTATTTAAGTCAAATAACGTTGCGTATGGTTATCGTTTTGAAAACTTAAGTTAGTAGTTTCAAAATATACATATAACTTATTGTTATTAATACAAAATGAGATATTAAAACATTCTTAGATCATGTTAAATATGTATATATACATATATATACACAAACGTATAATTATCATATGTTATATAGTTCGTGATATCATCGGTCAAACTAGACGGTCAAACGTTGTGTAAAACTCTTTTCAAAAACATAAATCTCAACAATTTGGATTGCTTATCATGTTGGTAAGGTTTAATTTATGTAAATATTAATCTTACAAGTATAGAATGATCGAAAAAGTGCGGGTCATTACATATATGATAGGGTTTCAATGAATAAATATAATGATTTGTCAGAGAGATTTAAGCCAAGAAGCAACGAGGTTGCTGGTACGTCTGCTGGTAATATGGTGGAATATAAAAGAATTCTCCGGTATCAAAAGGGTAATCGTATATATCAGGATTTATAGTAAAGCTACTTCGAATGAAAAGTCGAAGTTGACCTGCTGGAGCTGTGACAAAATTGGTTACTTTGAAAAGGGATCGCAAAGTTACTTTTGCTAATAAATGTCAAAGGATCTGACGCGGCTACGTGTTAAACTTTTACTCAATTGCCGAGAGTTTCTTAGGTGCATAACTATATGCATAAATCTTTTCTTCCGTAGATGAAGTGCGGTTCATTCATCCTATCGATTGAGGTGTTTTCAAGAATCATGAAAGGTTTGAACGCAGATTGTAATCGTCAAGATACTAATGAAGTTTAGAATGAAATCAAGTGGCAAACTTGAAGAATTGTTTAGTTTCATATATTATAATCAATATTATTGTCCAATGTTGATAGTCCTCAGTTGATAGTCCACCATTAGCAGTGTACAAATAATAATTCATATATAGTTTACTATATAATATTCGAATTAATTAATACATATCGTGACCCGTGTACATGTCTCAGACTCGATCACAACTCAAACTATATATATTATTATAGAATCAACCTCAACCCTGTATAGCTAACTCCCGCAATACTGCATATAGAGTGTCTATGGTTATTCCAAATAATATATATAGATGGGTCGATATGATATGTCAAAACCTTGTATACGTGTCCCGACATTTAAAGTGCGTAAAATAAATAACAGAATTTAAATGACGATAAATAAAATTGCGATAATTAAATTGCGATAAATAAACTGCGATAAATAAAATGTAATCAGTTAGCTAGGAACAGTTAGCTGGAAACAGTTAGCGTGGATTCTTAACAAAATTTCTCATAGTTAATTTTTTTTGTTTCTAACAAATTTTATTTTGTCCAATGTTTTCTTCATTATGCCACTTGTTGGATTATGATAAATCAAAATCCAAATATGAATTTGAATAAAAATGGTTATTATGCAGTAAACGGATACACATATCGGTGGATGTAAGTAGGATAGTAAACGACCGTTGAATCAGCTTCGAAGAATGTACAGTGTAATTTATTAATGTGAAATCTGAATATTCCTCGGGTATTACCTACCCGTTAAAATATTTTCACGATTAACACTTTGTACGAAAGAATTTTTAATTACAATCTTTATGAAAACATATATACATATATATTTTCTTCAGATGTAATCGTGGATTCATTGAGTTAATATGATATTAAACTTATTTGGTTTACCGTTAGAACTGGAATTTATAATCTCCAAAACATTAGAGATTTCATAATCGTCATGTCGAACGAAGATAAATGATGTAAAATGATACGTAGAATGATGATTATGCTCGGGGTACATAATGAGATGTTGAGGCATGTGATGTTGGAACTTGGGTTGTTGGTAGTACTGGTATTGATGTTGGTGGTACTGTTGGTGCCAGTGATGTTGCTGAAGCTGGTAAATTTTGCACCATATTTTTCCAAGACTATAACTCGGGCGCGAAGTTCGCTGACTTCTTGTATTACTCTGGGATGATTGTCAGTCGGAATGAATGGATGAATAAGGTTTTGAATTTTAGATAGAATATAATCGTGGTGAGATATTTGGAAAATGAGGGTGAAAATGGTGTTTCGGTGTGGTTCGTCGGTAAGTGCTTCAGGTTCTTCACCAAGAGGTGAATTTGGTTGATGGAAAGGATTGCCTTCTTCTTGTCTCTATTAATTAAGTCGACTACGAACTCATCATATGAATTTGGGATGGTTGGTTGTTTGATTCATTCTGGTGACGCTGCTTTCGGAGCTTAGGTGAACGTCCACGTCGGAATAGCTGTCGAAATAACTATCGGAATAGCTATCGGAATTCGAGGGACTCGAATTGGTTGAAGGATTCATCCCGTACAATCAGATGAAGAATTTTCGATAAGAAATAGATTATAGGATGTAGATTAGTACCTTACAATACATAATTTACATATGCATATATAATACTAAAATCCCATAAGTTACGGAGGAATCTACGAAAGTTGTCAGGCAAAGGTAACAACAACAGATATGCTAAGATGTGAATTTATCTATACATCGTCTATGCAATAGCGGCAGTAAGACGTGTCTAGACTTTAAGGATGATAAACAAGTAATTTTCGACACGGAATGATAAGCAAAACTTTTGACATGCAGACACGGTCGAAGTCCAGACTCACTAATGCATCCTAACGACTTATCAGTTATACACACTAATGCAAACCTGGTTCGCTAAGACCACCGCTCTGATACCAACTGTAAGGACCCGTCCTAATCCATCCGGATGAAGTCCATATCGATTATAAACGATTCGCAACAGTTGATTACATCGCGAGGTACTTAACCTCTATATGATACATTTTACAAACATTGCATTCGTTTTTGAAAAGACAATCTTTCATTACATCGAAAGTTGACGACATGCAAACCATTTCATAATATATCTAACTATAATTGACTTAGTAATAATCTTGATGAACTCAACGACTCGAATGCAACGTCTTTTGAAATATGTCATGAATGACTCCAAGTAATATCTCTAAGATGAGCAAATGCACAGCGGAAGATTTCTTTCGTACCTGAGAATAAACATGCTTTAAAGTGTCAACCAAAATGTTGGTGAGTTCATTAGTTTAACATAAATAATCATTTCTATCATTTTAATAAACCACAAGATTTCATTTTCAGTTCTCATAAATATACGTCCCATGCATAGAGACAAAATAGTCATTCATATGGATTGAACACCTGGTAACCGACATTCACAATATGTATATAAGAATATCCCCATCATTCCGGGATCCTCCTTCGGACATGATATAAATTTCGAAGTACTAAAGCATCCGGTACTTTGGATGGGGCTTGTTGGGCCCGATAGATCTATCTTTAGAGTTCGCGTCAATTAGGGTGTCTATTCCCTAATTCTTAGATTACCAGACTTAATAAAAAGGGGCATATTCGATTTCGATCATTCAACCATATAATGTAGTTTCAATTACTTGTGTCTATTTCGTAAAATAGTTATAAAAACAGCGTATGTATTCTCAGCCCAAAAATATAAAGGGTAAAAAGGCAAATGAAACTCACCTAATGTATTTTGTAGTAAAAATACATATGACAACATTAGACAAACTGAACAATGCAGGGTTAGCCTCGGATTCACGAACCTATATCATTTAGTATATATTAAAACATATAATAGAAATCTCATAATTTTATTTATTAATTATATAAATTTTATATGTTTGTGGTTATATATACATTATACTACATTTCATTTAATATATATATATATATATATATATATATATATATATATATATATATATACTTTAATTATATATATATATATTATATCTTATGTTATGGTTGTTTATCTTGTATGTTTTTAAAATAGTTAACATCTATACATTTAGTTATATTACTATATCTATATATGTATCTAAGATTAGTATTAAATCTAAAATTCACTAGTTTATTGTATGAAAGTATTTATATAAAATGTTAATATGTTTGATATATGGTTATATGAAATATTATTATATTTAGTGTATATATAATAAGTATATTTTATGTACAAAATATTTATTTGTTAAAAATGATACTTTTTGATAATAATGATTTACTACTAATAATAATAACTTTATTAATAATGAATAATCTAGTAATAATAATGGTATTGTTGATAATAATGCGTATATTCATAGTATTAACAGTTACCAAAAATGATGTTAAAGCTATTATTAATAAATAAAATAAAAATTTGTATCACTTTTATATTAATAACAATATTAATAATCATAATCATAGTAATAATAATGATATTTATTTCATTAATAATGAAAATTCTAAAATTTTAATAATATTACTTTCATTAATAATGTTTAAAGACAATTATAATAATAACACTTAAATGATAACCTTAACGATAATAAATATTCCAATAATACTTATAAGATTAATAATAATGATAATAATCATAATATTGGTTATAGTATTTATAATTAATAATGATAATAATAATAATTACAATAAATATAATACTTAATGATAATAATAATAATAATAATGATTAATAATAAAGATAATAATAACAACATTAATAATCATATTAACAACATTAATAATCAAAATCATAATATTTACTAATAATAATAATAATAATAATAATAATAATAATAATAATAATAATATAAGTAAAAAAAAATACAAAGGAATACCCTTCCAAAAGCTTTTTCTAAAAAAATTGCTCCATACAAGACTCGAACCCGCGACCTCCCGTAACCCGTTAATACCTTGAACCATGGGGCTGTGTCCCGTTTTCTGTTTTATATACACATTCTAATTATTATAACCCGTAACTCAACTGCTTCCCTTTTCATCTTCTTCAATTTGAATTCGATTAACCAGAGTTTGAAACAGATTAGAGACTAATTTACAAAGTTTTAAAATATATATATAAGAACAATTAAAATGTTAAGCTTAATTAAAACAGAAAGAAATTTAAAGAAATTGAATTAAAATCGATATGAAGAACACGTATTAACTCAAAAATCAATTTCGAATATCTAAAATGTTTTAGACTAAACTTACAACATGAAAAAGGTTTCATTTAAATCCTATAAACTTTTTGCAGCTTCAATTCAACCTAAAACATTGAACTGAATTCAAATTTTATAATAATCAATTCGGTTGACTTTTTAGAAACTAACTTTGACTCCAAAATTGAAAATCGATAGATAAAATTGGGTCTTCAAACTTTCCAGGAAGTTTAAGTGAAATATTTAGAGCAACACTACATTAACACAATTTAAAATTTATTACGAAATTGTTTGAATTGAAAAATGAAGTAAAAACAGAACTGTAAGTCTGTGTTCTTCGATATTCTGTGGAAAATTCGAAGGTTTAGAATCTGTAAAAGACAAGTGTTGTTGTTGATTGATAACGTGGTTTATTGTTAACATCTTACACTGAATTGTATCAATTATAAATCTACTTGCTCGACAGAAAAATATTTTCAAGGACAGAATTATATTAAAAAAATTAAAAGTAGATTATGATTTATAACTGATTTTGGACGTTCTCTATATGGATTGGTACGATTTTTTTAGCAATCATAAACAAATTACGTATGTAGCTTGAAAGCAACAAGCCACTGAATTTATTCCTTTATCTGATTTAATAAATAATTAAGGAAATAAATAAATAAATAAACAAGTAATAATAAATAAATAAATAAGTAGATTAATAATAATACTATTAATAATAATAATAATAAATAATAATTTTAACAACTATAATAATAATCAAAATGATATTTATTATAATTTGTATTATCCTTATGATAATATTTATAATGGTTTCCATAATAATGGTAATATGAATGGTCTTTTTAATAATAATAATAATAATAATAAGTTTAATAATTAAATCTAATGGTAAATTTAATAATAATTATAATTATAATCATAATAATATTAATAACAAATTAATACTAATAATAAGTATAATGATAAAAGTAATAAAAGTATTGATAATAATAACTTTAATAATGTTACTATTAATAATAATAGTGATAATGATACTTCTAATAATAATAATGACATTGTTAAGAATGATATTTATATTAATAATCATATTAATAATATAACAAGTTATACATATCAAATTTTACAAATAATAATAATGAAAGTATTGATAATAATATTAATATAACAATTACATGCAATCTTGTAATTAAATTTGATATAATACAATTTATTAATTATATCATATTTACTGATTATAATATATTGAATTTCTTTAATTAATATTTATTACAATCAATATATATAATAATATTTATGTATTGAATATTTATATATTTATAGATTCATTTTTAAATTACAAATTTATTATCTTATATATTATTTTCCATATTTAATTCTAATGATTATAATTTATAATTTCAAATCATTGTATGCATTTACATTTATATATATACATATTTATTTACAAGTAATTGTTCGTGAATCGTCGGGTTTGGTCAAGGGTAATTGATTACATGAATATAGATTTCAAAACTTTCGAGACTAAACATTACAGATTTTGCTTATCTTGTCGGAAACATATAAAGATTAAAGTTTAAATTTGATCGGAAATCTCCGGGTCATCACATAATATAGATTTGTTACCAATTTTCACGTTGCTACAACAAGAAAAATTATCCAATCTTGTTTTACCCATAACTTCTTCATTTTAAATCCGTTTTGAGTGAATCAAATTGCTATGGTTTCATATTGAACTCTATTTTATGAATCTAAACAGAAAAAGTATAGGTTTATAGTCATAAATATAAGTTACAAGTCATTTTTGTAAAGGTAGTCATTTCAGTCGAAAGAACGACGTCTAGATGACCATTTTAGAAAACATACTTTCACTTTAAGTTTAACCATGATTTTTGGATATAGTTTCATGTTCATAAGAAAAATCATTTTCCCAGAAGAACAACTTTTAAATCAAAATTTATCATAGTTTTTAATTAACTAACCCAAAACAGCCCGCGGTGTTACTACGACGGCGTATGTCCTGTTTTACGGTGTTCTTCGTGTTTTCAGGTTTTAAATCATTAAGTTAGCATATCATATAGATATAGAACATGTGTTTATTTGATTTTAAAAATCAAGTTAGAAGGATTAACTTTTGTTTGCGAACAAGTTTAGAATTAACTAAACTATGTTCTAGTGATTACAAGTTTAAACCTTCGAATAAGATAGCTTTATATGTAGGAATCGAATGATGTTATGGACATCATTACTACCTCAAGTTTTCTGGATAAAGCTACTGGAAATGAGAAAAATGGATCTAGCTCCAAAGGATCCTTGGATGGCTTGAAAGTTCTTGAAGTAGAATCATGACACGAAAACAAGTTCAAGTAAGATTTCCACTCGAAATAAGATTTCTATAGTTATAGAAATTGAATCAAAGTTTGAATATGAGTATTACCTTATATTAGAAAGATATCTTATTGTAAATAAGAAAGATTTCTTAAGGTTGGATGATCACTCTACAAGATTGGAAGTAAGCTAGCAAACTTGTAAGTATTCTTGATTTTATGAAACTAGAACTTGTAGAATTTATGAAGAACACTTAGAACTTGAAGATAGAACTTGAGAGAGATCAATTAGATGAAGAAAATTGAAGAATGAAAGTGTTTGTAGGTGTTTTTGGTCGTTGGTGTATGGATTAGATATAAAGGATATGTAATTTTGTTTTCATGTAAATAAGTCATGAATGATTACTCATATTTTTGTAATTTTATGAGATATTTCATGCTAGTTGCCAAATGATGGTTCCCACATGTGTTAGGTGACTCACATGGGCTGCTAAGAGATGATCATTTGAGTGTATATACCAATAGTACATACATCTAAAATCTGTGTATTGTACGAGTACGAATAAGGGTGCATACGAGTAGAATTGTTGATGAAACTGAACGAGGATGTAATTGTAAGCATTTTTGTTAAGTAGAAGTATTTTGATAAGTTTCTTGAAGTCTTTAAAAAGTGTATGAATACATATTAAAACACTACATGTATATACATTTTAACTGAGTCATTAAGTCATCGTTAGTCGATATATGTAAGTGTTGTTTTGAAACCTTTAGGTTAACGATCTTGTTAAATGTTGTTAACCCAATGTTTATAATATCAAATGAGATTTTAAATTATTATATTATCATGATATTATGATGTACGAATATCTCTTAATATGATATATATACATTAAATGTCGTTACAACGATAATCGTTACATATATGTCTCGTTTCAAAATCATTAAGTTAGTAGTCTTGTTTTTACATATGTAGTTCATTGTTAATATACTTAATGATATGATTAATTATCATAATATCATGTTAACTCTATATATAACCATATATATGTCATCATATAGTTTTTACAAGTTTTAACGTTCGTGAATCACCGGTCAACTTGGGTGGTCAATTGTCTATATGAAACCTATTTCAATTAATCAAGTCTTAACAAGTTTGATTGCTTAACATGTTGGAAACACTTAATCATGTAAATAACAATTTCATTTAATATATATATAAACATGGAAAAGTTCAGGTCACTACAGGAACTCTAGCCAAGCTTAACGCTATATTAGTTTTAACTTATAATTGTAAAAATACAAAAATATATATAAGTAGTATTATTATTATAAAAGGGGGTTTTTACCGTTTAATGACCGGTTTGTCGATTTTAAAACTTTAGTCGTAGTTAAAACCTAATGTAAAATATTAAAAATAAATATAACTTAATTTAAAGCGTAAAGTAAATAACGATAATGAAATTGCGATAAATAAAAATGCGATAAAATTGCGATAATTAAAAAGTACGATAATTAAAAGTGTAATTAAATACAATGACAATAAATAAAAGTGCGATAATTAAAAGTGCAATTAAATATGAAATAAAGGAATTATGCTTATTTAAACTTCCGTAATCATGATGTTTGACGTGTTGATTTTACTTTATTCCCATGGGTTAATTGTCCTTTGTCCTGGATTATTTAATATGTTCGTCTGGTTTTTGTCCATAATAGTCCATCAGTCATAAATATAAAGTGCGAGTGTCCTCGTTAAATTATCCTTATATCCGAAGTCAAATATTCCAACTAATTGGGGACTTAAACTGTAACAAGGTCTTAATACTTTGTTTAATAATTACACCAGGATATCGATTGCGTGTAATGCAAGGTTTTAATACTTTGTTAACAATTACGCCAAGTGTCCTTGTACATAATCCACCCCTGTTTTAATAAGTCTATTAACTATTAATCCATTCCCGTGTCCGGTTAAATGAACAATTATTAGTATTTATAAATATCCCGCCCATCGAGTCCGATTGAGTGTATATGGTTATTTATAGGTACGTCCAATTGTAAATCTTTATATTAAAATTAACAAACTATCATTTAGTTAAACAAATATAAAGCCCATTAATAGCTCATAGTCTAATTTCCACAAGTGTCGTTCTTTTGTCCAAACCCCAATTATGGTACAAAGCCCAATTACCCCGTTTTAATATTTTAGCCCAACATCACGATTACTTCGGCATTAAATAAGCATAATAAATACTTAGCTACGAGACATTAAATTAAAAAGGTTGAACATAACTTACAATTATTAAAAATAGCGTAGCGTTACACGGACAGAATTTCGACTTACACCCTAACAACATTCGCTAACATACCCTTATTATTAGAATTTAAAATTAAAATTAAAATTAAAATTATAATATATATATATATATATATATATATATATATATATATATATATATATATATATATATATATATATATATATATATATATAGTTGAATGATGGAAGAGAAAAAGATGTTGTAAAGTTCGATCAAAACCGCGAAATTTATAGGCATGTGGCCACAAAAAGTGGCCCATACGATCGCATGGAGAATAAGCCTACAGGCCATGTGATCGCATGGAGGTAGGTACCAGCTCACATATTTTTGTTTTCAAGCTTGTCGACGTTTTAATAAATAAATATAATATATAAATAATTTTAAGAATTATTTAAATATTATATTATATTTATGTGCATAGTTGACTTGTAATTTTTAGTCCGTTGCGTCGAGCGTTGAGAGTTGACTCTGGTCCCGGTTCCGGATTTTCGATCGTCCTTGCGTACAATTTAATATCTTGTATTTTGCGTTTTGCGACTTGTACTCTTGTAATTTTGAGACGTTTCTCATCAATAATTTGAACCACTTTGATTGTACTTTGTACTTTCGAGCTTTTTTGGTCGTTTGCGTCTTCAATTCGTCGAATCTGTCTTTTGTCTTCACCTTTTATTATTTAAACGAATATCACTTGTAAATAGAACAATTGCAACTAAAAGCTTATCTTTCTTGAGGGATAATACTATGAAATATATGTTCGTTTTTAGCATTATCAATCGCCAAGAGAAATTTGGTTGATGTAAAGTATCGCCTTCTTCTCGTCTCCATTGATTAAATCGACTACGAACTCATCAGATGAATTGGGGGTGGATGATTGGTTGATTCATTCTGGTGACACTGCTTTCGGAGCTTAGGTGAAACTCCATATCGGAATAGCTGTCGGAATCCGAGGATTTTGAACTGATTGAGTGATTCATCTCGTATGATCAGATGAAGGATTTTCAATAAGAAATAGATTATAGGATATAGATTAGTACCCTGCAATACATAATTTACATATGAATATATAATACTAAAATCCCATAAGTTACGGAGGAATCTACGAAAGCTGTCAGACAAAGGTAATAATAACATATATGCTAAGATATGAATTTATCTATACACTATCTATGCAATAGAGGTAGTAAGACGTGCCTAGACTTTAAGGATGATAAGCAAATAATTTTCGACACTAAATGATAAGCAAAACTTTTGACATGCAGACACGGTCGAAGTCCAGATCCACTAATGCATCTAAACAACTATCAGTTAGACACACTAATGCAAGACCTGGTTCGCTAAGACCACCGCTCTGATACCAACTGAAGGGACCCGTCCTAATCCATCTGGATGAATACATTACATTTGGTTACATCGCGAGGTACTTGACCTCTATATGATACATTTTACAAACATTGCATTCGTTTTTTAAAAATACAAACTTTCATTACAACGACAGTTGACGGCATGCATACCATTTCATAATATATCCAACTATAATTGACTTAGTTATAATCTTGATTAACTCGACGACTCAATGCAAAATCTTTAAAATATGCCATGAATGACTCCAAGTAATATCTTTAAAATGAGCAAATGCACAGCGAAAGATTTCTTTAATACCTGAGAATAAACATGCTTTAAAGTGTCAACAAAAGGTTGGTGAGTTCATTAGTTTATCATAATCAATCATTTTCATCATTTTAATATACCACAAGATTTTTATTTCCATTTCTCATAAATATACGTCCCATGCATAGAGACAAAAATAATCATTAATATGGTGAACACCTGGTAACCGACATTAACATGATGCATATAAGAATATCCCCTATCATTCCGAGAAATCCATCGGACATGATAAAAAATGAATTCGAAGTACTAAAGCATCTGGTACTTTGGATGGGGTTCGTTAGGCCCAATAGATCTATCTTTAGGATTCAGGTCAATTAGTAGATCGGTTTACTAATTCTTAGGTTACCAAGCAAAAGGGGCATATTCAGTTTCGATCATTCACCCATATAATGTAGTTTCAATTACTTGTGTCTATTTCGTAAAACAATTATAAAACAGCATGTATTCTCAGCCCAAAAATATAAAGGGTAAAAAGGCAAATGAAACTCATAATACTGTATTTTGTAGTAAAAATACATATGACGATATTGAACAATGCAAGGTTAGCCTCGGATTCACGAACCTATATCATTTATATTTATTAATATACATAATGGTAATCGAACAAATATATTTATAAGTTTATTAGTTATATCCTTTTTATATTAAATATATATATGTTTCATATATTCATTTTGTACATAACAAGATATTTAAATTTTTGTTATGTGATATGTATTAAATATATTTATATAAATATCATTTTATTTGTTAAAGTAGTATTTTAAGATAATATTTTAAGTGATGACAATAATAATGATAATAATAGTACTAATATTAATAATAATGATAATAGTATTAATAATTCTATAAATGATAATATTAATGATAATTTTATAATAAATCTCAAAATAATGATTATAATAGTAGTTTTTAATAAAGTGAATAATTTAATAGAAATGATAATGATAATAATGATTTTTGATAATAATACCTAATATTTAATAATAATAATAATAATAATAATAATAATAATAATAATAATAATAATAATAATAATAATAATAATAATAATAATTATAACAATCATATTATTAGTGGTAGAGGAATATTCAAATGAGACCAAACTTTAAGTTGAGATTCAAGGGACCAATCAGATTGTGACACATGGCGTGATAATCACATGTGATTGAAAAAAAAAATTCGAAAAAAAAAATTTCAAAAATTTTTTTTTCGAATTTTTTTTTTTAATTTTTTTGAAATTTTTTTTTGAAATTTTTTTTTTCAATCACATGTGATTAAATTTAACATGCAGTAAATCACATGTGATTGGGCATGCCAATCACATGTGATTGTAAAACCCAATCACATGTGATTGTTGCATGTCAAATCCAATCACATGTGATTGAAAAATAAAATTCAGTAAAATGACGAATAATAACGAATTTCACTAAATTTGTGCTAAAACCTTCAAACACCAAGTTTTGGAGATATGATCACGAAACGCTAACAAACTTGATCAAATCACCGAATAAAAGTATGTTTCCTGTTGAAATTTTTTTAAAAAAATTGTAATTTTTTTAATCACATGTGATTGGATTTGATATGCAGAATCACATGTGATTGAGTTCCACAATCACATGTGATTGGGTTTTACAATCACATGTGATTGGATTTGACATGCTAAATTTAAAAAAAAAAATTCATAAAAAAAAAATTTCGAAAGTTTTTTTTTAAAAATTTAAAAATTTTTTAATTTTTTTTCCAATCACATGTGATTGTCGCGCCACATGTCGCGCTCTGATTGGTCCATTGAATTTCAAGCAAATGTTTGGTTTCAAGGGAATACAACTCTATTAGTGGTAATCTTAATGATAATACTTTTGTTAATAAAAAAAAAATTTCTAAATGTTACTAATACTAATATTAATGGTGATTATAATAGTTTATATTATTTTCATATCAACAAAAAATAATAATCATAATAATAATGTTAATATTGATAAAAATAATAATAATAATAATAATAAAATATATAAAATTTTAATAGTGATAGCAATAATAATAAAATAAAAAGGTTGTATTATTTTTACAACTAAAACACTAATTTTGATAAATAAATAAAAAAAAAATAATTTATGCTAATAATACTTGTTAATAAATATATTAATGTTAATAATAGTAATTATAATTATAATACTTATAATAATAACAATAATAATAAAAATAAAAATAATTATAGAATACAACCTTTGAAGAAACAAGCATTTAAAAGAAAAGCCACTGCCCGGACTCGAACCCGCGACCCCTCGGTCTTACACAACATGCCTAACCATAGCTCTGCCAGTTGCTTTTCTGAATTATTCTATACCTAGAATTTATTTAACCCGTATTACTCATCAGTTCTATTTCAGCCCAACCTTAATTTAGTTGGGTCTTGGCCCAACTTCACTTAATCAGCCCCATTACCACAAACAGCCCAACTGTAACTCACAGTCCAATAACCAAGCTAAATTCACTTATTGAATTCAATAGGCCCAAGTAGAAAATGGCAGCCCAATCAACACCACACTTACGGCCCAACATGTTGCTCCAGTCCAATCCACAGGTCGGTTACTGTTTGTTAAATAAAAAAAAATAACGATGCAAGCTAGGATCGAACCCAGGACCTATTGTTTAACAAACCGCCACCAAACCACTGAACTACTCGTTACTTTTTAATTTGATTAGCACGATAAATTTTTTTAACATTTTAATGCCTGCTGCCTTCTTCTTAATACACAACCCAGTTAACATCTTCATCGTTATATCATCATCATATTTATCAAAACCATCATCATCAATTCATAATCATCGAACATCATTTCATATTCATCACCTCTTCATCATCGATTAACAACATAAAATCATCATCATCGCCATGTTTCATTATCCTAATTGTAATAGATAAGTTACCGACAACTAATCTATAATACTTTGTATATTTAAATAACTCATAAGTATCATCTACTTACAGCTCATCATCAATCCTTATTACTATATTTATCATCTTTACGCGTAATTATCATCTTTTCATCGTTATGATTCAGGAATTGGAAACAGAAAATAAGCAGCATGCAGTTGAGCTCGAGCAAAAGAAAAGATTCAACCCACTTAACAAGTTCAAGGATCAAACTAAAATCTTAACTAGTCTATTAGTAATTTGATAAGCCTAATTAGGAAATTGATCCATAAGCCCACTAAAACTTTCTGTTATAGTTTAAATACAGAAATATTTAGATCGAGTTGTTAGTATTCATCACTCACCAAAACATCATGGCTTACCTTCATCTTCACTATTGTAATCATTATCATCAACATCACGTAACACTTCAACATCATTATTCGTTCTTAATAATCATTGACACTATTCATCGTCATTTTAAATGGGTTTTGATGTCTTTGAGTTTTTAAATAGTGAAAAGAAACAATTTAATAGTAGTAGAAAAGACAGCTGTAGTGGACGGTTTTTGGGGTTATTTCTCATCTGCAAATATCAGTTAACAGTGGTGGTGATGTGGTGTTTTGAGTGGTTATCGACTGTAAGCAGAAACGGAATCCAGCGGTTGGCAGTTCCATGTGTTAAATCCCAAAACAAAAATAGATGTAGTAGGAAAAATAAGTGCAGATGGTTCGTTTTTTTTGTGGTTCCAGGAGATCATGGTGGCGGTTTAGAAGTAGAGAGGAAGAGAAATAGAGAGAAGGATTTATATGATGGTTAGTGGTTCGATGGTGATAGTTATGGTGATTATGGGTGGACGGTGGCAATGGAGGTGGCGGACTAGGTGATGTTGGTCCGATTAGCAAGAAATCAACGAAGGTGTGCGTTTGTTCTTGAAGGTTTAATTCTCTGTATGCATAAATGTGCATAGATATATAGAATTGATTATGGCATAAAGTATTATTATATTAATCATACAACAGTAATTTACATAATCTCGTGACTACATTTGGCTATATATTACCGACACTTTTAAAGGGTATTATATTGTACTCTGTTGTTAATCAGTGGCGGATAAAAGTGTTCAGAAAAATTTCAAATTTTTTAGATTAACTATATTTATTTATTTTGATCATTATGGTATAAAATTCAGTCATTAATTTAATAAATAAAAATTACATCAACCGTCCCTCTCATTTATGGGTAAAATATAAAAAGTGTTAAAATTAAATAATTAGATCCTAAATATACTTTTAATAAGCCTATAACTTATATAACTCAATTTCGGATCACCTTTTATTTTAAAATCATATAAGTTCGTTTTTAACTTAATTAATAACCATCAAGATGATAAACGAGTGCTACGAGCGTTTGTTAAATAAATTTTAAATTATATATAATCAATGTACTCTTCATATATAGATAGATTTATAGTAATGTCATGTATTATTTTATTTACACAAATAAACTAACTCATATAAGTTTCTATTTCAATATATATATATATATATATATATATATATATATATATATATATATATATATATATATATATATATATATATATATAGAATCGTCGGAAATAGTCGAAGGTCAAATAGATATCTAAAACAGTTCAAAATTTATGAGATTTAGTTTAATAGACTTTGCTTATCGTGTTGAAACATATAAAGATTAAGTTTAAATTTGGTCAGAAATTTTTAGGTCGTCACAAATAGTATTCTCAAATAAGTTTTACGAATGAAAAGAGTCAAGTGTGGTATATGTTTGTGATTTCAATCACATAAAGTAGATAAAGAATATACACTATATTAATCAATTTAATTAAAATGTGTAAACACATTATCAATCAAATATCAATTAAGAATAGTTAGCAGCCAATTAATTTGGTTGTTTCTACCGACAGTTCTTACGGGCTAATATATTGTACTCCATTATTTACTCAGTGACGAATAAAAGTGTTCAGAAAAATCCCATATTTTTAAATTAACTTTATTTATTTATTTTGGTCATTATGGTATAAAATTTTGTCATTAATTATTAAATAAAAATTAAATTAATTATTCACTCCCAACCCCAAGTAAAATATAAAAAGTTTCAAAATTTAACTAATAGTTCCTAAATATATTTTTAATAAGTCTATAATTTATATATCTCATTTTCGGATTACCGTTTATTTTAAAATCACATAAGTTCGTATTTAACTTGATTAATATCCATCGAATGGAAATTGAGTGTTACCGTTGTTTACTAAATAGATTCAAAATCACAAAATATATATTTAACATTCTTTATATATATATATATATATATATATATATATATATATATATATATATATATATATGTTTTAATTACTGGTTATCATAATATTCTATTTTTATTTTATTTTACATATTTAATTTTAATAATAACAACATTTAATATTCCAAATTATATTTCCAATTATTATTTACATATATATATATATATATATATATATATATATATATATATATATATATATATATATATATATATATATATATATATATATATACATATATCAAGTTACAATTAATTGTTCGTGAATCGTCGGAACTGGTCGAAGGTCAAATGGTTTCATAAAATAGTTCAAAAATTTTGAGATTCAATTTAATAGACTTTGCTTATTGTGTCGAAATCATATAAAGATTAAGTTTAAATTTGGTCGGAAATTTCCGGGTCATCACAGTACTTACCCGTTAAAGAAATTTCATCCCGAAATTTGATTGGGTTGGTCATGGCAGACAATAAGTATGTTTTCATGACGCATACAAGCTGAAATTTATAGTTTTATTTTCAGCGAGTAATATGAACAAAACAATTTGATTTTGTGATGAGTACGAATGAAGCTATCACAAAAGAGTGAAAAGAGTAAATGGAGATTCGTCTTAGCCAGTGACGTAGTCACGATTGATTCCGAAATTTAAGGAATTTAAAGGAAATCTTAGTAATAAGATTTGGTTCTTCGGAACTTAAGGAAATTAGGAACTTCTTTGGTTAAATGCGATAATCTGTTTTAATTGCCCTGTCGGATATTTCTCTATAAATCCACCCTCTTCATTTCCTTTATATTTTGGAGTTTCATCCTTTTGTTCTCTTTCCAACTTTAAGTTAAGTGAATAATGGTCTAGCATTCGTAGGTATGAAGTTTCGAATGAACATGGCTAATGTTCTAAGAGAGAGATTGTAATAGCACGGTCTTGATTTGTCAAATTACCAGAATTTAAGAGAAAAGATAGAATTATTAAGAAATTAAGTTCTTGTTATGTTTAGAGATTAGGTCAAATGTAAGAGTCGTGTAATCATGGCACATGATGACGTTATGGCCTGTGAATCATCACGTTCCATTAGAAACTCAGCATGACTTACTGTGATATAATCACGTTGATCAAGTGTCATTATATTATACTAATCCATGCTTCAGTTCCGAACACTACTTCAAAAACATTCATAATTTAAACTTGAATTTTTCAGAAATTTAGAAACTAAAACAGTTTCTTTTATGATGTAATACAGCTAATACGGAGAGGTAATTAATATCGGATCAGAATAGTTATGAAAATATCTTCAAAAATATCGAGGATATTTGTAATGAAGGATTCGATGATATATTAGAATTTGTAATATCGATGGATGATGAAGAAATTCATTCACAATGATTTAGAGTAATTATGGAGCAAGGTATTCGCTAAATATTTCATCAGAAACAGAATCATCTGGATTCTTTATGTACAAGTTTAGTCCTTGTGATTTGTTCAGAGTCTCCTTCCTGGTTTACTCAAGCCGTTTTCCAGTTCTAACATTTCTGAGCTTTGTCAACATACTATACTTTATCATCAAACTTTTGACGGTTAAGGTCATTTACGGTTATCTACAGTTTCTGCTGCTTCATTCAGCCTTTTCAAAATTCTGAGTATTGATTCGCAGACAGGGTGCTTTGCAGAATTTCGGATTGAAGATCATAATTCTAAGAGATAAACATTATATGCATATATAACTGTTGTCGTAGAAACGCTGCGAGATTCGAAAATTAGTGATTGATGATTCCCGGTTTTTGGTACGGCAATTATCATTATAAGATGCGGATGAACACATGATGGAGTTTTGATAAATATAATGATTTTTCAGAATTTCAAGTTCAACAAAGTTGTTGGTAAGTTTACTTCTAATGTGATGGAATATAAACGGTTCTCCGGTAATGACGACGAAAGGCAAACTTATATATCAAATTTATAGTAAGGCTAATCCGAATGAAAGTCGAAGTTGATTTGCTGGAGCTGTGACAAAATTGGCTAATTTGGAAAGAGATTGCAAAGTTATTTTCGGTAATAACGATGCCAAAGGAGCTAGCATAGATACGTGTTAAATGTTTACTCAGGTTCCGATTGTGTTCAGGTGCATAACTATATACATCAATCTTTTCTTCTGTAGATGAAGTGCGGTTGGTTCATCCTCTCGATTGAGGTGTTTTTAAGAATCATGAAAGGTTTGAACGCAGGTTGTAATCATCAAGATGTAAATGAGGTTTAAGATGAAATCAAGTGGCAAACTTGAAGAATTGTTTCGTTTCATATGTTATAATCAATATTTTAATTCATTTTAATTGTCCAATATTGGTAGTCCACAGTTAGTAATTCAATAATTCATATATAGTTTAATTTGTAATATTCGAATTAATTAATATGTATCGTGACCCGATATTTAAAGTGCGTAAAATAAATAACAAAAATTAAGTGACGATAAATAAAATTGCGATAAATAAATTGCGATAAGTAAAATGTAATCAGTTAGCTAGGAACAGTTAGCGTGGATTCTTAACAAAAATTTTCTCATAGTTAATTTGTTTATTTCTAACAAATTTTATTTTGTCCAATGTTTTCTTCCTTATGCCACTTGTTGGATTCTGATAGGTCAAAATCCAAATATGAAATTGAATGAAAATGGTTATTCTGTGGTGAACGGATACGTATATCGGTGGTTGTAAGTAGGATAGTAAATGACTGTTGAATCAGCTTCGAAGAATGTACAGTGTAACTTATTAATGTGAAATCTAAATATTCCTCGGGTATTACCTACCCGTTAAAATATTTTCACCATTAACAGTTCGTACAAAAGAATTTTTAATTACAATCCTTATGAAAACATATATACATGTATATTTTCTTCAGATGTAATCATGGATTTAAAGAGTTAATATGATATTAACTCATCTGATTTACGATTAGAACTAGAGTACCTAATCTCCAAAACATTAGAGATTACATAATCGCCATGTCGAACGAAGATAAATGATGTAGAACGTCATGTAGAACGATGATTATACTCGAGGTATAAAATGAGAAGTTGTGACATGTGATGTTGAAACTTGGGTTGTTGGTGGTACTGTTGGTGCCGGTGATGTTGCTGAAGTTGGTAGGTTTTGCACCATGTTTTCCAAATTTGATTACTCGAGCGCGAAGCTCGTTGACTTCTTCCAATATTTCGGGATGATTGTCGGTCGAAACGAGTGAATGAATAAGGTTTAGAATTTGAGATAGTATATAATCGTGACGAGATACTCTGGATATGAGAGAAAAAAAATGGTGTCTCGAACAGGTTCGCCGGTAAGCGCTTCAGGTTCATTGTCAATAGGTGAATTCGGTTGGTGGAAGGGATCGGCTTCTTCGCGTCTCCATTGATTAAGTCGACTACGTACCCATCAGATGAATTGGGGATGACTGATTGGTTGATTCATTCTGGTGACGCTGCTTTCGGAGCTTTGGTGAACATCCATGTTGGAATAGCTGTCGAAATCTAAGGAATTTTAACTAGTTGCGAGTTTTGTCTTGTATGGTTAGATAAAAGGGTTTGCGATATGAAATGATTTTTGGCTATCGGGTGGTATTCTAATTACATAGGATATCTATATAGAGCAAAAGATTTCGTATATTATAGAGGAATTTACGGCATATGTCAGGAAAGTCTACAGTAACAGATGCGCTAAGATATGAATTATCAGATACGCTAAGATATGAATTTTGTCTATACACTATTCATGCAATCAATGCAGTAAGATGTGTTTAGACTAAGAGTGATAAGCAAGTGATTCTCTAAGAATGATAAGCAGGTAATTTTCTAAGAATGATAAGCAGATACTTTTCGACACGAAATGATAAGCAAAACTTTTGACATGCAGACACGGTCGAAGTCCAGACTCACTAATGCATCTAAACAACTATCATTTAGACACACTAATGCAAGACCTGGTTCGCTAAGACCACCGCTCTGATACCACCTGTAGAGACCCGTCCTAATCCATCTGGACGAATACATTACATTCGGTTACATCGCGAGGTACTTGACCTCTATATGATACATTTTACAAACATTGCATTCGTTTTTGAAAAGACAATCTTTCATTACATCGAAAGTTGACGGCATGCATACCATTTCATAATATATCCAACTATAATTGACTTAATAATAATCTTGATGAACTCAACGACTCGAATGCAACATCTTTTGAAATATGACATGAATGACTCCAAGTAATATCTCTAATATGAGCAAATGCACAGCGGAAGATTTCTTTCATACCTGAGAATAAACATGCTTTCAAGTGTCAACCAAAAGGTTGGTGAGTTCATTAGTTTATCATAATCATTCATTTTCATCATTTTAATAGACCACAAGATTTTTTTTTCCATTTCTCATAAATATACGTCCCATGCATAGAGACAAAAATCGTTCATATGGATTGAACACCTGGTAACCGACATTAACTAGATGCATATAAGAATATCCCCTATCATTCCGGGACATCCATCGGACAAGATAAAACAATATTGAAGTACTAAAGCATCCGGTACTTTGGATGGGGTTTGTTAGGCCCAATAGATCTATCTTTAGGATTTGCGTCAATTAGTAGATCGGTTTATTAATTCTTAGGCTACCAAGCAAAAGGGGCATATTCGGCTTCGATCATTCAACCATATAATGTAGTTTCGATTACTTGTGTCTATTTCGTAAAACATTTATAAAAGCGCATGTATTCTCACTCTCAAAAATATATATTGCAAAAGCATTTAAAAAGGGAGCAAATGAAACTCACTATTCTGTATTTTGTAGTAAAAATACATATGACGACATTGAACAAGTGTAAGGTTGGCCTCGGATTCACGAACCTATATCAGTCATATATATATTAACACACATAATTGAAATCGAACAAATTTATGTATTATTCATATTGATATAATTATTATATTTAATAATTTGTAGGTTTCCTTAATAATTTAGTTAGATATATTTACTTTATTTACTTTAGATAGATAATTATTAGTTATTATAAAAATAAGTATATAGTTATGTTATATGTATTAAATCTATTTTGATATAATTATTATTTATTTGTTATAATAATAATAATAGGAATAATATTAACAATAACGATACTTATAATAATAATATTGATAATACTAATAATAATGTTAATATTGATAAAAATGATATTAATAATAAAATCTATAAATTTTTTAATAATAATAGTAATAATAGTAATAATAATAATAATAATAATAATAATAATAATAATAATAATAATAATAATAATAATAATAATAATAATAATAATAATAATAATAATAATAATAATATAAATGTTAATTTTAAAATGATAATTTTAATAAAGATAATAACTTTACTAAAAATGTTAAGTTTTAATAAAAAAAAATGATAGGTTTAATAAAATAAAATGATAACTTTGATAATTTTAGTTATAATGATACTTTTAATAGAAATGATAATAATAATAATAATAATAATAATAATTTTAATAATAATAATAAAAATGATAATTTTTGTAAAAATGATAATAAAGATAATAGTTTTGTAATAATACTCGTAATACTTATTTTAATGATAATAACGTCTTTAATACTTATAAATATGAATATGACATTAGTAATAATAATTATAATTCTAACAATCATAATAATAATAATCATAACAATAATTAATAATACACATAATTCTAATAATAATAATAATAATAATAATAATAATAATAATAATAATAATAATAATAATAATAATAATAATAATAATAATAATAATAATAATAATAATAATAATAATAATAATAATAAAGGTAATTGTGTATACCCTTAAAGCTTTGTCTAAAAAGAATGCTCCAGACGGGATTCGAACCCGCGACCTCTCGAAACACTAACAACCACATGCCCAACCACTGCTCCACTATTTTCTTTCTTGAAATATTCACAGGTTTAAATGCTTAGCCTATACCATACAGTTTATCATTTTCCTAGTATCACCTTCATCATATTATCATCAATCTCATGATCTATATTCATAGTCATCATCTTTATGTTATCTAACATCATCATTATTTTTATCTAACATCATCATCATGTTTCATTTATCTCAAATCATCATCTAATAACTATCATCATCATCGTGTATGCGTATCAAAAGCAAGACAGGAGCAGCGAAGTTAATCATCATCAATTTTATTTTCAACCTAACAACTAAGCAAATTCGGCCCATTGTCAAACTTCGCGGCCCAAACAAAACTGATGGCCCAATTATCAATTGAATCACGGCCCGATTAAAAATTGAAACACGGCCCAATTTTCATTTGGGCAATTCACGGCCCAAGATCAAATAGAAATGTGTTTCAGTTTTTAAAGGTTATGTCAAATACGGAGTATATATAAAAAAAACCACACGCCAGCTGGTCACACTAACCCTACACACCTTTAACATCCCACTAATCAAATTGAATACTATATATGTCTGTTTCAGTTCGCTTAAACCAAAAAGGAATCACAAGGTTCTTAACAGTACATGATATCATTATCATTATCTCCTTTATTCCACAACAACTCCCATCTTCACTCATTACATTATTTATTTATTTATTTATTTATTTTTTTATGTCCATCCCGTAACAGAAATACATAAGCAGAAGAAATCGAGCATGAGGGATAAGGTTTATTCATGGTGACTAGAGGTGACGTTCAAATATAGACAGAATTATATACAAACAGTGAGCACGAGTAGGTATGAAATAGGAGAATAAATGTATCGTACGTGGTGTTTTGGATCTCGGTTGCAGACGCGTGTTGGTGATGATGGTTGTAAAGGTGTTGAAGATTTAAAGTGGTGGTGGATTGGAGAGGATGGTGGCGATTTTGTGGTTGTTGATGATGAAGGTGTGGCAATTTACAGAACAGTAATAAGATTGCAGGTTAATGGGTTTAAGTGGTGATGATGATGAGTTATAATGGCCGGTGGTGATGATGATGAGTTGTAATGGCCGGTGGCGTTTCTAAATGGTTTACGTATATATATACGAAGAGGTGAAAGTGATGAAGGTGAGATAGTTGATGATTAAGTGATAAGGGGGTGATACTTATGTTATTGTATATGATGGTTCGGTTTAGTGATGGTGAAACAAGGAGTAACACACAAGAATATGTATGTATATATATATATATATATATATATATATATATATATATACACACACACATATATATGAAGTTGAGCAACAGAAATATTACTAGATTATGATGATGGTTGTCGTTGGTTGTTTGTCGTGGCTGGAACAGGAAACATCACAACGACAACAACAACAACAACAACAACAATACCTAATCCCGCAAGTGCAAGGTATGGGGGAGGTGAGATGTAGACAATCCTACCTCTACCCTATAGTAGAAGAGAAGTCATTTCTCCGTCCACAGGCAGGACCCGTGTTCGAAGAAAGTCGTCCCTCTCTGTACTCGAGAGTAGAGAGATTGCTTCCTGTGGACCTCCGGCCAGAACTGAAACAATACTAAAAACAAAAAGCGATGCATACCTGAGTGTGCCGTACGGAGCTCATGGAAGGCGCAAGCAATGTTACACCAAAATAACGATAGACAAGTATAGTTATATATATAAACGTATTTAGATGCACATACAAAAAAAAACATACATCCATACACATACATATATAAACCTACATACATGCATAAACATACATACCCACATATATAAGCATACCAACAAACATAAACGCGCATACAACATCCATAAACATACATCTATACAAACGTACATAATCATACCTACATAAACATAAACATATATATATAAATGCATACCTGCGTAAACATACATGCATACTTCCATACATAAACATACATCAATACATTCATACATACACGAAAAGACAAGCATACCTACACATACTGCTACATACAAGCACACAGCAACACACACACACATGAAACCCATATAAACACTATGCCCTAACCGCATAAACAAGTATATCCTAGTAAGTCTTACACAGCACAGAACAAACCTATGTACAAAAGAGAGAATAAATAATATATATATATATATATATATATATATATATATATATATATATATATATATATATATAAACATACATACATACACACACTTATACATACAAGCACAAACCTAAACATACATGCACGCACCCATAAGGATCATATAAAAACAATGCACTTAACATAAATAAACAAATATATCTTAACATAAATAAACAAATATATCTTAAGCAAACATAGGACATAAAACATACATACATACATACATAACTGCATACATAAACATACATACCTGCATCCGTACATACACATTTAAACATACATACATAATCATACAAAACAACCATTCATAAATATACAATACACAACCATCCAAGCCTAAACATCCTTTAAAAAAAAAAAATCACTCATCTATTCTAATTCTAGACCTCCACAAATTCCTATCAGAAGTCATGTCCTCGGTCAACAAAAGCTCCTTCATGTCAATCTTCACTCGATCCTCCCATCTACGCTTAGGTCTACCTCTTCTTCTAACACCGTCCACCGTGAGGGCCTCTACTCTTCTAACTGGAGCCGTAAGTGGGCGCCTCATAACATGGCCAAACCATCGAAGTCGTTCTTCTCTAAGTTTGTTGATGATACTACCAACTTCAAGGTTTTCTCTAAAAACCACATTTGGTATCTTATCTAGCAAGGTTTTACCACACTTCCACCTAAGCATCCTCATCTCAGCCACCTCCATCCTTCTTTCCAGAGCCTTCGTCAATGGCCAGTGCTCTGAACCATATAACATGGCAGGTCTAATTACCACCTTGAAGAATTTTCCCTTCAGTTTAAAAGGTACCTTCTTATCGCACAAGACTCCGGTCGATGCTCTCCACTTCAACCATCCTACCTTAATACGATGAGTCACGTCCTCGTCAATCCTTCCCGATTTGTGGATCATCGAGCCTAAGTATCTAAAAGAGTCTTGCGGGTGCAAGATCTGGTCCCCGATGTGAATATCTACATCATCATTGAGTTCATTTTCGTTCCCGTTGAAGTCGCTCATAAGGTATTCAATTTTTTATCTACTTATTCTTAGACCATTTCGTTCTAAGACCTCCCTCCATAGCTCAAGTTTCCTATTTAGCTCCTCCTTGGTTTCCGATACTAAAACAATATCATCGGCAAAGATCAAGCACCATGGGATGCTGTCCTGTATCCCTCGAGACAGCTCGTCGAGGATTAAAGCGAAAAGAAAAGGGCTAAGTGCCGATCCTTGGTGTAGGCCCACTTCCACCGGGAAAAACTCCGTGTTTCCCACATGCGTCCGAACGCAAGACTTCGCACCATCGTACATGTCTTTAATAGCTCTGATGTAACTACTCGGGATACCCCGATCATTGAGGCTCTTCTAGATTAATGCCCGTGGAACACAATCATATGCTTTCTCTAAGTCTAAGAACGCCATGTGTAAGTTCTTTTGCTTTTCCCTGTACTCCTCCATAAGGCTTCTAATGATATGAATCGCCTCCATCGAAGAACGCCCTGGCATGAAACCAAATTGGTTCTCAGACACATTTGTCTCGCGTCGAAGCCTAGTATCAATCACTCTCTCCCAAAGCTTCATGGTATGGCTAAGTAATTTTATACCCCTATACTTACTGCACACTTGAGCATCCCCTTTGTTCTTGTAGATGGGAATAACCTCGCTGAGTCTCCATTCAGTTGGCATTTTTTGGCTTCTAAACGTCTTGTTGAAGAGACTTGTCAGCCACCTCACACCATCATCGTCCAGGCATCGCCAAGCTTCTATAGGGATTTGGTCCGGTCCTACTCATTTATTTCTTCCCATCTTTCTTAGAGCCTCTCTAACTTCATCCTCTTTAATCATCGAGCAGGGACAGTTGTTTTGATACTCTTCTATTGATGTGTCATCCCGCTCATCGTTGCGCTCAGATCTACCCCCAATGAAAAGAGACGAGAAATACTCCTCCCATCTTTTCCTAATTCCATCTTCCTTTACGATGCTTTGGCCAGCTTCATCTTTGATAAATTTAATATTATCCAGGTCCCTTCTTCTACGCTCCCTTTCCTTAGCTATCTTGAAGATATCATTTGCTCCCTCTTTGGAGTCTAGTCTCTTGTACAACTCTTCGTACGCCTTATCTTTCGCACGCGCAACTGCCTTCTTAGCTTCTCTTTTTGCCTCTTTATATCTTTCTTCTGCCTTAGTTCTGTCAACAAGTGGACCGTCATGAAGGGTGATGAGCTCCCTGAACCTTACATGTTTAACCGCGACTTTAGCTTAGACCTCCTTACTAATCCACCAAGATTCCCTACTTGCCTTATGTCCTCTGAAAGTCCCTACTGTCTCACCTAGAGATTCTTTGGCAACCCCCCTAATGGTGGATGCTAAACTATTCCACATACGACCCACGTCAACATGCGATACATTATACATTTCTTCATCTACTCTTTCGACCACCTTTACTCTAAAAGATTATGCCTTATCTCCGCTCAAGTTCTTCCATAGGATTCTAGGTAAAATTGCTCTCACACTCCTGTTGATTCGTCTCTGAATTTCTAAATCCATGATCAACAGTCCATGTTGAGAGTAACAAGACAAGCCTGTCAGGACCTTACAGTCTCTACATGTCCTAAGGTCACCTTTACGTAGCAGCAGATAATCAATCTGAGTACTACGCCCTCCGCTATGAAAAGTAGCTAACTGGGCCTCCGTCTTTCTAAAGAAAGAGTTTGCAATAACTAAATCGTGGGCGATGGCGAAATCGAGGATAGAGCAACCTTCTTCATTTTTTACTCCATACCCAAAACCCCCGTGGGCACCCGCATAACCCTCCGCACTGGCTCCTATGTGACCATTGATATCGCCCCCTATAATCAGACGATGATCAGCCGGGCACCCTCTCACAACCTCATCTAGAGATACCCAAAAACGTCTCTTATCTTCCTCTCCTAGACCCGCATGAGGTGCGTAAGCGCTAATGACCATGAAAGTTTCCTCCTCAAAAATAAACCTAACCGACATATTCCTATCGCTAAACCTACATACGTTGACGACATTATCCTTATAAGGCGAACCCATAATGATTCCTACCCCGTTTCGTGCTCTCCTAGAACCCGAGAACCATACCTGGTGGTCCTTTATCCTGGTAGCACCTTCACCCTTCCATCTAGTCTCTTGAACACACACAATGTCCAGTCTTCCCTTAACAAAGGTGTGAACAAGCTCATGAGACTTGCTAGTCAAAGATCCTACATCCCAACTACCCACTCTAATTCTAGTCGGGTTCGCTACCCTATTATCTCCCCTACAACTTCCTATGCTACCCACCCCTAAGCTAGAAGGACATGACCTCAAGTTACCATAAGTGCATGAAACGTCTATCTTAGGAGATCCAAAATAAAACCAAAACTACAAATAAAATAAACAAATAAACAAATAAACAAACAAACAAATAAAATAAACAAGTTAATAGCAGTAGCTAAGTAATGGCAGTAGCAAAAGGATATACATGTTAATTAGTGAATATGAGTAATAATATACTAATAATAAAAAATAAAGATAATAACGACGATTTGAGCTAGTAATATAAACAACTTGAGCTAGTATATTAACAATAACAATAGCAAAAAGACATGTGCAGTTTTATAAGCAGTCTTATTTGATGATGATTAAGCTATGAGATATGAAACATGAAGGTGTTGGTTGTGGTGTTCGAATGGTAACAGAAAAATAGGAACGTGCAGTAGTAATTCAAACTAGAAAACAATATGCTGCAGAAGTAGTTAGCTGTAGTTGTCCGAGCATCTATGGCAAGTTTTTGGAATGGCGTTTGTTTAAACCAAGAAATAAAAAGAGTAGCAGAGGTGTTCGATTCTAGGGGTTACTTGATGAAGTTGTTAATTTTAAGTGATTTTCTAACAAGAAGTTATGCAGAGAAAATAAGGAGGGTGATGATAGTTCTTGGTGTGTGGTGGTCATGGTGAATAAGGTGGTGACGATTGGTGTATCTATTTGAGGTGATCACATAAAAAAATGGAATGATTGATCATTCATTGAAATCTATGTATGTATATATATATATATGTATATATATATATATATATATATATATATATATATATAATATGTATCATATATAAATATATATATATATATATCTATAGATATATATCTATAGATTAAAGATAGATAGAAACAAAAATAAAGAATTGGTGATATGCTCTCTAACTACTATGATACATATATGTATATATATTATAGGTTAGATCCAGTGAAGGATATAACAAAACAAACACAATAAGTTTCAATAGTGAATGAATAGTATTCTCAAATAAGTTTTACGAATGAAAAGAGTCAAGTGTGGTATCTGTTTGTGATTTCAATCACATAAAGTAGATAAAGAATATACACTATATTAATCAATTTAATTAAAATGTGTAAACACAATATCAATCAAATATCAATTAAGAATAGTTAGCAGCCAATTAATTTGGTTGTTTCTACTGACAGTTCTTACGGGCTAATATATTGTACTCCATTATTTACTCAGTGACGAATAAAAGTGTTCAGAAAAATCTCATATTTTTAAATTAACTATATTTATTTATTTTGGTCATTATGGTATAAAATTTTGTCATTAATTATTAAATAAAAATTAAATTAATTATTCACTCCCAACCCCAAGTAAAATATAAAAAGTTTCAAAATTCAACTAATAGTTCCTAAATATATTTTTAATAAGTCCATAATTTATATATCTCATTTTCGGATTACCATTTATTTTAAAATCACATAAGTTCGTAATTAACTTGATTAATATCCATCGAATGGAAATTGAGTGTTACGGTTGTTTACTAAATAGATTCAAAATCACAAAATATATATTTAACATTCTTTATATATATATATATATATATATATATATATATATATATATATATATATATATATATATATATATATATATATATATATATATATATATATATATATATATATATATATATATGTGTGTGTGTGTGTTTGTTTTAATTACTGGTTATCATAATATTCTATTTTTATTTTATTTTACATATTTAATTTTAATAATAACAACATTTAATATTCCAAATTATATTTCCAATTATTATTTATACATATATATATGTGTTTTAATTACTGGTTATCATTATATTCTATTTTTATTTTATTTTACATATTTAATTTTAATAATAACAACATTTAATATTCCAAATTATATTTCCAATTATTATTTATATATATATATATATATATATATATATATATATATATATATATATATATACATATATCAAGTTACAATTAATTATTCGTGAATTGTCGGAACTGGTTGAAGGTCAAATGGTTTCATAAAATTGTTCAAAAATTTTGAGATTCAATTTAATAGACTTTGCTTATTGTATTGAAATCATATAAAGATTAAGTTTAAATTTGGTCGGAAATTTTCGGGTCGTCACAATACTAGTCCTATTATCCGTGTAATTGTTCTATTGTCCACTGGCACATAGGATGTCTGTACTTGTGGGGATAACAGCATCAGAGAGCGTGCTCTCCTCTTTCCTCTTTGGTAGCTATTTGCAGGAACACCCCAATTCGGTTTGGCACCACTATTTGTTTAAACAAATAGAATGTTGTGTTCCCTAGGCGTTGACAAAGTATAACACATGTCTGCACATGCGTTAAACTTCTGCATTCCCACGTGGTCTTGTAAGGTCACTTGTCAGTCGCCGACGCGTGTCCTTTTCTGTTCAACTTAGTCTTCGACTTCTGTTGAATAGTACGATTGATGTAGAGCACTCAGGAAACCAGTATGCTTGTAATGGAGCATAGTTGTCTTGTGTAGTAAGCTGCATTCCAGCTATGTTGGTTCTTCATTGCTGAGTCACTTGATATTCTTGAATTGCTGAGTACACATCCTGTGCTAATTGAAGAATACTGTCTACCTTGTGCTGGTAGACTAAGAAGCAAACTAAACACTCGACACAGCAATATTTGCTGTCTATACATAAACAAACTTGTGCTGACTGCACATAACATTTTAGTGCAAATAAATTACAGTTTTGTCATAATTAAATCCTTAATTATTTTGGGGACTCAACAATCTCCCCCTATTTAATGATGACAAAACCTATGACATATAGAGAAAACACTAAAGCCAGCACTAAAGGACCTAATGAAAAATAGGTAGTAAATTTGTCCCTTTTAAGTTTGTTTTTGGGATCTTTTGTTGAGTTATCCATATCTTATAAATTGATATGATTTTGAAGATAAACTCATTTCATTTTCATTACAGCAGAGTATATACAAACATTTATAGAACAGTATAATGAAAAATGAAATAACAAAAGATACAATTAAATCACTAGAAGGCTATCTGTCTTTATCTTTATCTTTCACTTGTTCATCTCCAGATAGCTCTTCTTCCTTCACTTTGAGGGTTGCCCAGGCTTCAGGAAATAAGTAAGGCACTTCAGCAGGATCGAATACTGGAATCTGAGGGGGTAGAATGATGGGATCTCTACTGTGTGGGCCATCACCAGTAGATTTCTTTCCTTTAGGCTTTTGAGAGAGAACTTCTTCTACATTCACTACTGGTGCATTCCCATACTTTACTGCTTTGTTGAAAAGCTCTTGAAGTTCAGGTTTCAGTGTATCTTTAATACTACTTTTACCTTTACCAATAAAGTACTGCAGTATCTCCATCCATTCACTGAACCCTAAGGTTCTTAGTTCAGTGTAGTCTATCCTCTCCTAAACATTACCTTCCCTGCTGACAGAGAAAGCCCTTCTTGTGCCTTTGTGCACCTTGATGATCTTACTAGTATTTGATCTTCTGGTTAGTACATCACCATATTATATCCTATAGTAATGATCAGATAACTCTATTGTTCGTTCAGTTTCTAGAGGGGCAGCAGTAGGAGCTTTCTCAGCAGCTTCCAGTTCTTTGAATGCCTTGTCCTGTTTCTTAACAATGGCTTTGGCTAACTTGAGGGATTCAGCCTCTTGTTTTCTGTCAGCAGCCAACTTAGCTTCTTCTTCCTGAAGCCTCAGCCCATATTCGGCATCAGCATCCTCCCTTCTTTGCTTTTCAAGTTGAACACTCAAAAGATAATCATTGGCAGTAATGTTGAGGGATTTTGCTATAGCAATCAACTTTCTGCCTTCATCAGTAGTCATGGCATCACAGTATTGCTTTAGATCTATGTACAGCTGTAGAGCCTCATAAAAGAGAGCTTTCTCTACATCAGTATGTAGCCTTTGACCACTGTTGTATAGATACACACCAACTTCAATGTCGAATTCCAAAGCATTGATGTATAATTGTTGATCAAGTGGATGGTACAACATTCTGATGTGGCGTATCCTTTCAGGTATAGCTGTTGCTCGTTGTTTAAGCTGTTCTGGAACAGTGATCTCCAGCATGTAAGCCTCTCTTTCGTCTGGATTCATCTTTCTTAAGTCTGGCTCACCCTGTGCAGCTGGATCATCTTCCCAAGTAGTGTGTTTATCATGACGTTTTGGGGAAGATGGAGGATACATACGTGATTCTGCTGTGCTAGAAGAACCCACTGAATAAAAGTTAATACATTAATCCAGTATCCTGTCAAAGTAAGCAAGAGTCCAAGAAGGAATAGGTGATTGAATAAATGTTGAACTCCCTCTGCCCCAGACTGTGAAATCAGCAGCATCAACAGAATCAGCATCTTTGTTAGCACCCAGCTCATCCACCTTTGCGGGGTCTTCTTCACTTGTTACACCCAGCCGTACACTTCTGGTTAAGTCTTCACTCATAGCACTCCTTGCTGTGTCTTCAGTACCAGCTGACTGATTAGTATTAGCTGGCACAACTGCCACAGTATCTTCATCAGCTGCCTCAAATAAGGGCTCTTTCCTTAGGGGCTGATTGTCCCTAGGAGTAGATTTTACCCTTTGTTTATCGATTGACAATGGTTCAGCTGATAGTTCTTGTGTTGATACTAGTTCTTGTGGAGGAAGATAGGGAGTAATAGCAAGATACTCCCCCTTAACATCATCATCATCATCATCAAGGTTGATGGTTTCTGCTGGCTGGAATTGTGTAGCTGGCTGAGCAGTAGATGCAGATCGAGAGGATTGGCTGGTTTCTAATATAGCATCCAACGACTTCATGAATACATCTGCTCTAACTCCTCCTGACTCAGTTGAAGCCAAGTAATCTTGCATCTCTTCAGGTGTTATCTTCTTAATTCTGTCTGCTCGCTCAGCATACAGCTTTGCCTTCTTCTTGTCATATTTCACCATGAACTTAGCATTTCGTTTTCGAGCGTCTCTTTTGTATTTATTTATGCTGATCAGTTCATCCTGAATATCCATCTTTTCAGGGTCTAGGCTTCTTCTATGCTCAATTCTATGTCATTTACGAGCAGTATAGGCCTCCCATTTAGCATTAAAGGCATCATTCAATTCCTGCTGTCTCTTCTGATGTCTCTCCATTTTTCTTTTCATTTTTCTTTCAATAGATTGAGAAACAACAAAAGATTCAGCAACAGCCAGTTCAGAAACATCACTGGGCTTACTTCTAGAACCAATATCATCCACAGATGTGGCAGATACACTGGGTTGATATTCACCAGTAGTCTTGACACCTGCTTCAGTATGAGCGTTGCTGGGCTTAGTGTCAGTACCTTGATCAGTACCATCACCATCATCATCACCATCTCTCATTTGCTGCTTTGGAGCCTTCTCATGCTCATGCTCCCCCTTAGTTTGTTTTCTCTTTTTATGCTTTTTAGATTTCTTCTCCTCCTTTTTGTCATCAGCCGGGGCAGAAGGATGGTCTGGGGAAATACGTGCATCAAGGTCACTATCTGACTCTGGAACAAAAAAAGCAAAGTTGTTCCAGTCAGCATCAGTAGGAGAAAGATGGGCACCATGATCCACGCCATATTGTCTGAGGCATAGGTTGGAAGTACGAACTTCATTCCTTGCAACACCCATGGCCATTTGGTTTACACTGGCCCTTACATCAGCTTGAATAGCAACCATGCATTGCATTACCTCCACCATTTGAACATAAGCAGAGGCAGGAATCATTGTAGCCATTTGCTATTCCTACGAATCCAACCTCTCTTTCAATACCATATTCTCCTCATTAATAAAAAGAATTCTTCGATTAACAGCATCAAGATCAGCTTGAAGACGGGCAATATGATCAGCATATTCATTGTGAGAGATGATTCACCTTTTAAGGTCCTCCTCTTCCTCATGGTGTTGGACAATAGCATCCACCGCGAGATCTACAAAAGCACAAACTTGCTTGAGCTGGGCTTCAATAGTGGAAGTTGTAACATCCCCAGCTCTGCATATGGCTTCAGTCATACGATTAGTAATAGTATCTCGGATGGATCTTTGGATGTCTAGTGTGATTCTGGATATAGTACGATAAACAGCCATAGTAGAAATGGAAGCCACCTCAGTAGGATCAAAACTACTGGTTGAGGGGCGATCACTAGCAGTGACAACATGAGTACCACCATGGGGTGGTGGAGGTAGAAGGTCAGAATCTGACACATCACCATGATCACCACTGTATCCTTGTCAGCATCATTATCAGCATCATCAGAAAGATCCACTGGTTTGTCTTTTGAACCAGTCACATTATCATGAATGACTGGCTCGTCCTTACCAGTACCTTTATCAGCATCATCATCAGATGAAGAAGATGATGAGGAAGAAGCTAATGAATCAGAAGGTACTGGCGAATCAGGAACCTTTTGCATGACACATTTACCGGTATCAGGATCGATGATGAACTTGAGGGGCCTCCATGTACCAGGCCATGGAGAAGTAGCTGGAGCCATACCAAAGTAATGGTAGTATGGCTGCTCATTAACTTGTTGTAAAGTGGCCAGCCTCTCATAAACCTCTTCTCTTACTGGTCGATCAAGCTGAGATAGTAGTTCAATCAGTTCTTCCTGTGGTAGCTTGCTGGCTGAGACTAAAGCACTTTGAGGATCAATTGTCAGCTGATCCACTAGCAAGGCAATCTTGGGAGTGATCGAGGCTCCCTTATATATGAAGTTGGCACAACTTCATCTGGATCTGGTACCTGGCACACATACTTGGGCTTTTCACTAAAAACAGAAGTCGGAGTAGTGTCAGTAGTAGTAGCAGTGGAGGTACCAGCATCCAAAGTGGGTTTCGTAGAACCAGTGATATGTGCAGAATAGGCAGCATTTGCTGCAATAAGCTTATCAGTAAGCAGTAAGCACCATGTCATCCTGGTCACTACTTGTAGTAATTTCCTCAGTAGCAGCAGTTGGAGGAGTAACAGTGATAGGACTAGTAACATCGAAATCAAGAACCTCCTTAACGATATTATCAATAACTTTTTCAAGTGCAGGAGGAGGTTCCATTATCATTTCATCAACCACCTCAGAATCAGTGGTTGAAGTAGTAATACCGGAGACAGCAGGAGGAGTAGCAGAAATATTAACACTAGTTAACTCCTCATTAATAGTAAGGTCAGTGGAACCAGCATCCACAATATTTCCAGTAGCACCAGCAGTAGTAGAGGTAACACCACTAGCATCAGCACCACCAGTAGACAAATCAGTCGCACCAACACCAGTAGCAGAAGCAGAGAGCTCATCAGTAGAAACAATAACATTCTGTGCTTGCTCCCCCCTGGCTGTTCATCTACCCTGCTAAGAACTAAAACAAAAGAACATTTTATGTTAACAACTGTAGAACCAAATAAATTTGACTCAACAATTGCTTCTGTTGTTGGTCTCTGGGGATAGACTGGTGATTTAGTCAGCCCTTTGATTGAGACAGAGTTAGGTATCTGTAAGTGCAGCTGTGACTCTGCTAACTCATTGGCAACACAGTTGACCCAGATTGTGTAAGAGTTCTGGCTGGTAATGATGTAGGAGTGTGACTCTTATCATGATCCAAGTAACATTTGGGTTGTGCAGTAGCCTGAGCTGATTCAACACGATGAGGAGCCAGCTCAAGTCTGCTTTGGGGGTCAGTTATGTTCTCTGCTGGTTGTACTGTCAGCAGAGGATATTTCTTGAAGGATAATTTTGAAAAATGTGGAAGTACCAGGATAGAAGAGTATGAGATGCTACTCTTCTTAACACTAGTTTTAAAACCAGTCACCTTGGGAGTCAAGGTTGTACCTTTAACTCCACTTTCATTTTTCAAGTCAGCAGTTAAAATAGTTTTCATTAAGTTAGAGATTTCTGCTGTTTGATCTAGAGATGCACTAGGTTCCATAGCAGCCTTCTTTTCAGAAGCAGCAGTTGAGACTGGGGCAATCTCCCATGTGGTTTGCTTGGAGCCAGCTTTAGCACGTTCGGATTTGCCTGTTACCAAGAAATAGATAAGAAACGGATTCAAATACTAGAGGTGGGTAGTCAGTATATAAGACTATGGCTATTCTTTATTATCAGAGAGCACTAGGTTCTAATACAACTACTACTTTACCAGTATGTGATACGGTGGTTGTACTAGTTGAGGTAGCTGGCTTCTTCCTTTTAACAGCTGGCTTGCGCTGAGGTCCCTCCCCCTCAGCTGGTGCAACACCAGAGGCAGTCGATTGGTGAACTCCACCCCGAGCAGCAAGATACTCGAGCATGCCTGGTGTTAAACCAGTATATGGAGCAGCAGGAGCATCTTTGGTCATTCCCCCTTATTTCATAGGCAGGTCAACCGATTCATCAGTAATCTGCTGGTAAATATCACCCAGCTCGTTTTCAAACACAAGGCTCAAGAACCTTGGAAAGGGGATCAAGTGTGTTCTTTTGGGTGCAAGCACCATTTCCCTTAGCCTCAAGAAGATTTCATCGGCATAATCAATATTTCAGTTGAACAGCAACCCATGACCAATCTTAAGCTCAAAATCTGAGCATTGGTCAAAACTACCAGACTTCTGGCTGATGCATTGTGTCAGCAATCCAAAGAAGTAATACCAAAGAGGTGGCATATGCTTCCTTAAAGGCGTATGAGCCACTGGTCGATTAAACCCAATAATTTCAAGTACCTCCCTTCTGAATTCATCACTTGTTGGTGAATCAACAAATGGTCCACTTGGCAGTTGAAGGGCTCGTCGAATGGCATCAACTGTGATTGAACAGTTTAGGGTTTCAGTAACCATGCCACGAATACAAGGAGCATTCTCTTGAGTGGTGGCCATGGTGGCAGTGTACTAGAAACTGGCTAAGCAGGCTGGATACAGACAATAAGGAACACCGGTAATTGCTCGAGCCAGAGGTGATTGCCTTATGTAAGCGATGAGTGTGTCATAACCCATGTTGGCTTTGGATTTTGGAATTGAAAGGCCATGAGCAGCATTGCCTCTGGATAAGCGAATGAGTGCAGGATCTGGTGCATTAGCAGCCCTGATCAGGTTTGGGTGAAGATTGAACAATGGTCCCTGTTCAACCTTGATATCGGCTAAAAAGTCATGTTTTTACCCCCGATATTGAGTCCCAAAAGCATAAAGTTCAAAGCTTTGTCGGCAAAATAATCGCTTTTTCAGTTAAATTTGTAGGTAAAGTAATTACGAAGACGATGCAAAAAGAATCAAGAGAAACTGAGCTAAAACGAAGATTCTAGAGCAAAAACGGTGAAAGACAAGAAATCAAGTTACGGTCCAGTGAATCAAGGCTGACCAGACCAAAAACGGCTTGCCATATGGCTTTCCAGTATGGGGTACGGCCTGCCAAACGGTCCAGCAAACGGCCCCAAGAAACGGCTTGCCTGGCAAACGGTCTGCCAAATACGGCCTGCCAAACGGCTTGCCAAACGACCTGCCAGCTGTTTGCAGGCAATTTTCTAGTCTATTTAAAGGGCTTTTTGTCATCCAATTTCAACACACCTCTCTTCACTCTCTCACTACAATAAACTTTCTCTCACTAGAGCTTTCAAGGCCTTCTCACCTCCGAGCGGGATATTAAGTACCCGGAGGCGAACGCCGAAGATTGTAATAGGAGTGGTCTAGAGGTTATCAGCACTTGTAATGGTCCAGATCTCGTCTGTAAACGGTGAACGCTTTCCTTAATTTAATAAAGTTATTATCTTGAGTTGCTTTCATCTTTCATGATTATCTATCTGTTACAAATGTCTATTATATGTTGAATATTTTATCTGAAACTTATCATACTGTTATGCTGAAACCTTGACGATTTAGAAGTTTAATATACGGATCACCCTTTCCGTTTATTCACGTGGCTATAACCTAGTATTAGGACCTGATCAACCCTAGGATACAAGGTAAGTAGTTATGTGTGCTTAACGTCACAATGGGGATATAGTACCTACGTACGAATAACCACTTGTTCGTCATAGAAGAGCTGCCCATTTAGGTTGTGATTAGAGTTAACATTAGAGAGTTCAGTGAACACTAGCTTACTCAGAAGCATGATTCGCGTCAGAAGCAATGTTCTTGAGATATTGTAAGATGATCCGGGGTTGAATAAGTGATCGCAAAGGAGAGACTTCTATCCCAATTAGCAGTACCTTAGAATATCTAAGATTGCACATCTGTTAATGTTAAGGCATAGCATAGTGATTAAGTGGTAGGATATTGCTTTAGTTAGACTAACTAGGATTAAGAAAAGCTGAGACTTTCCTTTATGGGTATACCACTTTGTTCATGCACCTAGGATTCATTCCATAAGGTTGTTTAAACCTTTTAGGTTAATTTTGGGAGTAGGGATATCCGTCTTAGCTAGAGTCTTCAAGGCCTAAACTCTTAGTGACAAATCAGTTAGGTTCATAGCCCAGTTGATTGAGGTTTAGTGTTTATCGCAGGAAGTTAAACTCTTGCGATAATTACCCTTCAGAATTCTATTCTTCATACCTATCTATCTTTACTTTTATTGTCCAATTACTATTTTATTTAGTTAGTCTTAATCTATCACCTCTTGTTACTAGGGTTAACTATATAGGCACTTTTGTCCCACGTTACTGAGCAAACATACAAAAATACGTACCTGAGTTATATTTACCACTTACTCGTTAAAAGGAAGACAAGTAGGTGAGTTATAGCTAGGGACCCCAGCTAAATATAAATAATAAAACCATTACTCGCCCCCGTGGTAGCTGATTCTGACGCGTATTGGCCTAACGACACCGCGCAAATAAAATCGTCCGTTTTGGCCATATCACGAGGGAGGTAAGTTTTTGGCGCCGCTGCCGGGGACTTATTTTCTATCTGTTAAGGTAATCGTTGATTCTATCAAGATATCTGAGATTCTTGGGTGGTGTCTAAGAAAGACAATTATACACGGACTTGGTTGTTGGATTTTCTGAACAGTCTCCAATTTTATTGGAACCAAACGGATCCTGCCTCTCCGTTGTCTGCCTGCCCACTTGTTTCGAAGATAAATTGATAAGAAACACACATGCTTCACAAGAAGAGAGTTTGTCGGTATAGGATTTAAAGTCGCCATTACAGTAAACCCTTTTCAAAATTATAAAAACAAAATATTAATTATGGTTTTCATTTCTGTAGTTTCCAGTTCAAACTTAACCGACTACGAAGAAAGTGTGAATGGCAGTTGCTCTCCCACAACTTCGGAAACCGGCGAAGTTTTTCTTTATAAACCTAAAACAAATCTAAACCCTGATGAATCTCATCAAGACTTAGTTCTTGATCCTTGTAGTCCAAGAAGCCGGATAATTTCATCTGACTTAGAGATTTCATTGCTTTTGGATAAGTTTTACTCAAATGAACCAGGATTCGACCCTCTTCATGATCCAAAAGGGAGGCTCAGTCTTAACGAACTCCTGATTATGGAAGATGAAATGCGGAAAGAATATCCAACTATTTTCAATTATCCAGACTTGATCGAATTTAATCCTAAAGAAATACGACACCATGATAAAACAAAAGCTCCGTTTATTGGGAATCTGTTAAATCCTAGCAGAAGGTTAGACATCTATAGAGCATTCATTAGGCACCTCTATTCCTCAGACTTTCCGTTTTCAACATTTCAAATCAATCTGTTAAAAGAGCTGCGTTCTCAGATGCGTTCTCTTCACAAACTGTTAAAAGAATGCGGAGATGACCTTTTCGTCAAGTATCGGGATGCAGAAATTGATTTCAAATTTGATTTAGAGTCATTCATCAGTTTTCTCCCTCACTTCACCAATAAGGAAATTTCTCCAATTCATATAAACCGTTATGTCTCGGCAATGATCTCTGAATTAGAATTTTGGATTGAAAGCAAGAAACCTAACCCTATTTCAACATATGGAAACCGAAATTTCTTTTACTTTGATCCAGCCTCATTTCTTATCAAAAGATTAATTGAAGCTTTTTCGAATTCTACAGAGGAAAGAATACATCAGAATTTCTTCGCAAAAAGAAAGGAAATATATTCAGAACTCGTGCAAATCCTCACTATGTCAAAATTTCCATTTACAACTCCGCAAAGGAAGATCATTCGGGAAATATCTACAAATTTTAAATTTACTATCGGTGATCCTGACTGCGCGGAAGATCTTTTATTTCAAGACACAGTGTCAAAACTTCTTTTCGAACTTAATTATAGAGATACTGGACCAAGGGATGGAATTTCAAACACTAAGAAAGTTAAAAGGGCTTTGGTTAAACTTATGGACGATATCGGAGATTTACAGAAGCGCCGGTGCAAGATGTTAAGTGATTTCGAAATATTTTCAGTACACTCCGCTGATTTACTCTGGATGGTCAAAGAAGCTTTGAACTTGTCTTTCTTTCAACATCATTTCTGGAATTTAGTTGTAGAACCTGTGTAATTTGTGTTATTAATAAAATAAAATATTTTAATTTTACTCCATTTATTTGTCTTTTCTTTTCTTATTTTAGTTAGTTATATAAAAATAACCGGATTAAAATCCGAGGTAAAATTTTTTTTTTTTTCTTACACCCACTAAAATTTTAAAATCTTAAAAAGTTAAAAATTTTGCAAGTCGGGTAGGGAAAATAAGTCCGCGAGCCACACGGGCCAATTTCTTTCTCCTTTTCTTCTCTTCCTCTCCTTTTTCTTTTTCTTCTCCTTTTTCTCATTTCTTTTTTTCTCTTCTCCCCTTCCTTGTAAGCTTCGGCCGACGGCCTCACCACCACCATCCCACCATCAAATGTCAACCAAAATCAACGATTCAAAGCTCAAATCTTGTTCTCTCTTGCCTTCTAAACTCGATTCCATCATCAATTTGGCATAAAAGGTACTCTTTCTTGGTTAAAATTCGAATTCTCACCTAGAGTCAAATTTTTGACTTTTTGGAAAAACCTTGTTTTTGACCCAATTTTGATTCCTTTATGCTTAGATAGATAATGTGATTGCTTTGTGTTAGTTTTTAGGCTTGATAAAGCATTTTGGATAGTTTTTGGCTATCGATTCGATAGTTGAGGTTCTAGGGTAGAATTTGGTGAAATTCTTGGAAATTTGATGTCTTGCTAGCTTAGTTAGGTTTAGTGATGCATTAGGAGTGTTTAGAAACTGATTTTGGAACAAAGTAGGCTTGTTTGCTTAATTTTGATATTCTGGTCAAACTACACGTAATTAGGATTAAGGTTTTTCCTATAGTTAAAATGTTTTTAAAACTTAGGATTGCCTTAAAACTAGTTCAAATGATGATATCATTGATTTGCTCGTGAAAATGTAGCTTATTCTTTGAATTTTCTTATTTTGTACGTTTTGAACAAAATGATTATTTTTTGGTTAAACGGCTTTAATCTTTGACTTTAAGATGTTATAGCTCAAGTTTGGTGATTAAAAATATTTAAGGTAATAAAAAATGGTCATTAGATGTGACGACCCGGAAAATTTCGACTAATTTTAAACCAAACTCTCGATACGAATTATTATAGTTTGACTCGATAAGCAAAGACTGTTAGGTTGAGTCTAAAAAAATAAAAAATTTGAAACTGTTTCATATATCCATTTGACCTTCGACCATTCCCGACGATTCACGAACAACTATTTGTAAATAAATATATATATATATATTTTAATTTGAAATATAATTTAATGTTATTAATTGTGTAAAATAAAATGAAATATGATATTATAATAACTATTATATAAAACATATAACTATATATAAATAAAAATATGCAATGATAGAAATACATTTTAATCATTTGAATAAAAATGAATCTATACATACATGTATGTGATTTTTATATATAGTTAATATTATATGTATATTGTAATGTATATAAAATATATGAACAGTAAATATTCAATATATGTTATTATATAAGTATCAAATATTACATAATTAAATATGTAATATTAATATAATAAATATATAAGTGTTATACATATTACTTCCATTATTATTGTTAACATCAATATTATAAATAGGATTATCATATTTAGTATTACTATTATTAATAGACAATAATACAATTTATTGTTATTAATAATATTGTTATTATCATTATTTTTATTACTTTTATTATTCTTAGTATTATTTTGATATTATTATTATTAATATTAAGAAATATTTTTATCATTTATGATTACTAATATTAATAGAATTAATGTTGTTAATATAATTCTATATATTAATTATTAATATAAATTTTATAAAATCACAAAATAATTGAGATTCAGTTTCATGTATCAATATAACTGTATATAATTCGTTTACTGTTTCTAATTTGTTACCAGTACAAATCAATTCCACTAAAAACAAAATCTGTTAATTATCATAATCTGTTAGAATCAAAATCAGATATAATGATCCGGTAAGATACAAAGATTTCTAGATATTAAATAGATGAAGAATCGAATTCTGTTAGGCATCCACATCAATCTTCTTGATATTTTATTTTTACTCGTCCTTTCTGTCTTCAACTTGTTACCCGTCCAAATTAACTTCTCAATACAAAAAAGCTGATCAAATCAAGTTGTCAGAGACCAATAGTAATTGTACGAATATGTTAGCCATCACTTTCTACTTTCTATTCTCTTTCTTCTTGATTGATTCTTTTGGTCGACTACTCCCAAACTATATAACAAAATCTGTTAGAAATAAATATCAATCAAGTGTACGAATTTGTTAGAGGTCCTAATCTACTTTTATTTTCTTATTTCTTTCTTCCTGCTCGAGATTCTCTGTCGACCATAGCTGCACTATAAAACAAATCGATCGTACATGTGAGTTCTATTTCAATCACTCAAATGCACAATATAAAAAGAGGAAGAGAAATATTAAGTTACATATACATATATTACTTACACGTCCAATAAGTCATCACCATAAATGTTGCTTTAAGTTGCAATATAAAACCACCTTGGTTGGTACATCTGAAGAACACCACAAATCAACTAGCCAACACCAACCGTATACGACCACCACTCAAGGTGACCTGCTGCAATCCTTTTCTTTTATTATTCCCATAGTGAATATCAACAAAACTATCGCCATATTGATCACTAGTTCTTACTACTTCTGCTACGTTAACTCCTGTGTCAAATCCAATTACTAAACCATTGTTAGGATAGTGTTCTGCCGCTTTTGAACTATCATCGAGCCACTCTCACTATTTATGAAACAACTACCACCTTATTGTTTATGGTTACAACCTTTTTACATCAAAACCGCCACCCTCTCCTCCTTCTTTTACTCAGACGATCAAAACCACAAACCATCCTCTTCTCATGCGAATATCATCATAATCCACACCACAAAACTGCCAAGTTGTTTCTATTTTCACTGCTGCAAATCGAACCATCTAAACTTCTACTACTTTTTTGTTCCCACCGCTACCACTATTATTTTCCTTTTGATCTTTACCATTACGAGTAATGGTGATGGTGATAATCATTTGAAAATTTTAAAACTCCTTTATATAATAATCATTAATACTAGTGGGTTACAAGTGGAGGTTAATTGCATGATTATGGCCGACAAACTTTAAGGTAAGGATTACCCATTTATTACTGTCCACTTTAAACTTTCATGTATTTTTATATATATACGGAGCAAGATGATAAGAAGTGAGGTGTTTTGAGGCAAATGGGTAAAGCATATTCGCTGTAAAAGAATTAGTGTGATAAGTTGGTTTCAAATTTTTTGCCACATCCCACACCAAATTTAAAGACTGCCGACATCTTTCTAAGATATAAACCCCACTTACATTATTAAATAAGATAGTGGAATAAGCATACTGCATTTTTTTCCCTACTACTCGATTACACCACCGACACCTTTTATTTTCTTTTCTCCCTAAACTAAATCATGGACTTGTAAGATGGGCTGCTGTATCAATTGCTTCGAGTGAGCAGTCTATGGAACCCAAACAGGCCACTACATTCCATTGGACTACAAATTTTCGTTGGGCTTAGATAAGCTAACTAATTGGGCCGTGTTCCTATTTTTGTAGTTGGGTCGAATTATAACTGCTGCAGTATAATTCATGTTTCTGTGAAAGGTTGCTGCATGAATGAAAGGTGTGAGATGATTCGAATGATGATATTTATGGTGCTGTGATGATCATAAAATGATGATCGTGATTTTATATGAAGGGATAATAATTTTATGTAAATGATATATTATGATGATGCATGAAATAATAAATAATGCATGATGATTATGATCATGAAGGGAAGTGATGGTGACTGTGAAAATAACGAATGAAGATGCATACGTATAACGATTAATAAGAATTCCCGGTCGATTAAATCCTTAGGAAGAAGAAGAAATTGAAGTTGAAACAGATACAGTTAAATATAATTAGGCTGAATATTAAATCAGAAAAACGAGTGTGAAGGAGTGGTCTTGGGCATTTGCATATAAGCGAAAGATCTATTGTTCGAGCCTGGGCTGCGACATCTTTTTAGGAAGATATTCTTTAAGGTAGTATACATATTATTCATATTATTATTATTATTATTATTATTATTATTATTATTATTATTATTATTATTATTATTATTATTATTATTATTATTATTATTATTATTATTATTATTATTATTATTATTATTATTATTAATATTATTATTATTATTATTATTATTATTATTATTATTATTATTATTATTATTATTATTATTATTATTATTATTATTATAATTATTAGTATTATAATTAAACATTATTAGTATTATTATTACTAACAACATCATTATTAGTATTATCCTTATTATTAGTATGATTATCATTATTAGTATTATTATTTTTAAAAATTATTATCATTATTATCATTAGTAGTAAAATTATTATTATAGTTATTATTATTATCAATATTACTATTATTAAAATCATTATTACTAAAAGTATCACTATTTTTAAATTTAGTTTTTTATTAAAGTTAGTATTATTTTTATCATTATTATAATTAATATTACTAACTATAATTTTAGTTTTAAATATATTTCGTACATAAAATATAACTATATTTTTATTAAACTAAAAAGATAGATATTATAAATTAGATACCAACTTTAAATATATAGATGTATATATAATAAGTATACTACTTTTACTAATAAAATACTTTTTGTTCATTTACGTTATATTATAACTCGAATTTATTAAAAATGTTATCATATTAAAAATTATGAGTATTTAAAAAAGTATATTAAAACTAAGTACTTATTCAAAATATTTTAATAAAGTATATAATAGATTATTATGATAATTTTATAGAATATATATAAAATAAATATATTTAAGTAATTATTAATATTAAATTTAATATCACAAGTATATTACTAATATCAAAATATATATTTATTTGAATATTATTATATGTGTTAATGTTAATATACATACTTGGTATAGGTTCGTGAATCTGAGGCCAACCCTGCATTGTTCAGTTCGGTCGTATGCATATTTTTACTACAAAATATCGTATTGTGAGTTCATTTTATTCCCTTTTACTCTTTACATTTTTGAGACTGCGAATACATGCGCTGTTTTTATAACTACTTTATTAAATGCTTTTGAAATATATTTTGAACTGAGAATACATGAAATGCTTTTATAAATGTTTGACGAGATAGACACAAGCAAAACATTCCTCGAATGAATTATTATGCAGACAGAAGTTCTGTGGATTATTATTGAATTAGTTGGATGTTATAGTTGCCACTAATTGTTGTGAATATTTTCCCCTGATTATTATTGCTTGGTAACCTAAGAAATAGAATCGGGTATGGCCCTAATTCACGCGAATCCTAAAGGTAGCTACCAGGTTTAACACCCCCACCTAGAATGTTCACTAGACGGAAGAGCTAGTGGACGTGGTGTTTAGTACTTCGAAGTTTATATATTATACAGACGAGATGTTCTGTTTTTGGGGATATTATTGATGCGCATTATATGTTAAGGTCGGTTACCAAGCCAAGCTATGAAAGCAAAGTGATTGTTATGTATCGAGAGAATGATTTTTATACACAGGTTATGTGTATTAGTTTTTGTGCATGAGATATGTGTACGATTATTTAAAAATCGCGAGGCAACCTACGGGGGAGAAAAGGATACGAACCTACTCTGCTAAGCATTATGAAAAATGGTTTCGTATACGAGATAGGTGTACTGCATTTAAATCTTGTGGTCTATAAAAATGATGAATTTTACTGCTTATGATAAATCTATGAACTCACCAACCTTTTGGTTGACACTTGAAAGCATGTTTATTCTCAGGTATGAAAGAAATCTTCCGCTGTGCATTTGCTCATTTAGAGATATTACTTGGAGTCGTTCAAGGCATATAGACGTCAGTTCATCGTGATGGTACCATATGTTATTGTGTTCGTTCAGGAAGATTTTGGACGGGGTATGACATTAGAATCATTGTATGCTTAAAAATCATTACATTTGGTTCAAAATTGCTTATTACGACTAACTTGCTATAATTATTATTTTTAGCAATATTTATTGTAATCACGGGTACACTTTGAATTTTGCTTAAGAGTAAGTTTATAGTTCGTTTAAGTGTTGTTTGTGGTAATTTTGGCTATATTTGACTATAACATGATTTTGGAAAATGCCATTTTTAAAGCCCTCCTTTCGAAAAATTTTCGAAAAATATATGCATTTTTGGATTCTAAGTCTTAATTTTTGGAACATAACCTATATTACTTGATTTTTGCAGATGGCTAATCGTTTACCAAACGAGTATGAGTTGCCCCATTATCTCCGCGAGCAAGATAACCCGGCTAATAATGAGCCGGTTATGAGAGTTTGGATCAACCGGCCTAAAGCGGGTAATAAATATATTAATTGGACGATCTTGGAACAATGTAGATGGGCCGATGAGCTCAGGTGAATCTTAACCTTTCAAGCTAATGGTAGAACACACCGGGCCTGGCAACAGTTGTTTGAGTTAAATGAGACAACATACAATGAGCCATATGCAGAATTTATGGCTACTTGGAGTTTTGATTCGGATGTTGATCAGGAAGATTATAATGATCAAGAGTGTATCCATTTCCGACACCAAAACCACATGTATAACATAACTATCGCACAGTTTGAAAAGTACTTGGAGTTGTATAAATCGTCGCAGCTCACCCGGTCAATATTCAAGAGGGGATTCACCACCTTGAATAACATAGATCACCAGGAGTTTTGGCGCGATTACACCACTGATAATGGGCCATGGAAATCGAGTAAAAGGGCATCCAAATTCACCAATCCCGTACACCGAATCCTCCACCACCTCATCACTAAAACCCTACACCCTAAAGCCCAACATGGCGGCGCTATTACGATTGGCGATATGCGCCTGATGCACGCCATGATACATCACCAAAATATGCAGGTAGCACATCTCCTGGCTCAGGCTTTCACTAATGAGAAGAATTCGGCTAGAACAGTTGTGCCGGTTTTAGGGGGCGTTGTTACTAAACTTCTTCGTAGAATGCGCGTTTTGGGAAGTGTAGAACGGTTTAATTATAGGATCGGGGCTATGTCAGAAGAAATAGGGTATAAGCTACTGAGCAGCTGGGATTACATTCGTGTTGAGGGTGAGCAGTTGATCATTCAGGTGAATCCAGAAATACCTGGTTCTGAAGATCGGACAATGCCAGGGGTGAGAGTACAGGGTTTCAGACCAGATACGAGGACGCGAGACGGTAGTAGGCGGCGAGGTTCTCATGAACCAAGGGATGAGGATGATCCCACAGCACATGGACGGCCCACTGACACATGCTGACACTCATCAGTTGGAGAAGGTGATCGGCCACGGTATCCGCCATACCAATACCACATGGGGGATCTACCAGGGCACGAGAGTTGGTTTGCCCAACATGTGATCCTTCAGAATTTGGATCATTTTGTACACTATGCAGGCAGACAGCTCCACGTTCCGCCATACCCTCATGAGTACCCAATACTAGAATCCCACCATGATCCCAGAGGAGCAGGCCCAAGCCACCAGTTTTCAAGACCTCCACCGCCACCTCCACAGAACACAGGGGCCGGGAGTTTTGTCAACGACCTGTTCAACACCGACCACATGAACGTTAACGTTAACACATCTACCGAATCTCAGGAGTCGAGATAGGATCAGGCGTTGCAGTAACGTACGACTGCAGGGATTGCACAGGGTATTGATGGTATGGACGTTAACCAGCAGTGGGGTAGAGGTAGAGATTTACTGGAAGGAATGGGTTGGTAGACAGGGCCTATGGTTTACACGAGCACATCATCACTTACTGGGTTAATTGCACGATCGGACGAAATACAGTTTAGAATATCCTCGGGCATGAACACGGAAGAGTTGGCAAACCAGTTCACCACGGATGAGGAAATGACCGACGAGGGTCAGTCCAAATTGAGAAACCCGGCCAGGCCACGCACCAGCGTAATCTACCGTACCCACCACCTCAGCCGTGACCATGTTTATTTTTGAACATTCGCATTATCACTTATGCTACATTATCTTATTTTTGTACGCCCGGTTCCGGGCATAACTATCTTTATGTTTTAGTATGTATAGTTTTTAGAATAATAAATTGCATGAATAAAACGTCACAAAACAAACGACGATCGAGACCGTACGAGATGGAAGCACAACTTGGAGCAAGGACGCTTTGAACGAGGATGACGCCGGCATAAGAATTGAAGGATCAATAACTAGCGCGCCATCCGACCACACGTCTTGAAACCATAGGGGAGTACTACGTCTTCATCACATTTTCAATAGAATATACGCAAACTACTATACCACTTTGAAAACTAAGTGTGGGATCGGCAACTCCACCAACATAAACTTTTAATAACACAATGCCTCTTTTAAAATCTAAAGTGTGGGATACGTCGTATCCTTAACATTGAGGACAATTTTATTTTAAAGTGTGGGATAACAAATGTTGCACAAAACGATTCTTGTAAAACCCTCAAGTTTTTCACAAAAATTTAAAACTTTCCGAATTATAAAACACTAAGGATTATAAAATTCTATAAAAGATCAAAAATTTTTTGCTACAAAATAGACAAAAAGGGTAAAACAAGGTTGAAAACTTTTTGCGAAAATCAAAAAAATCAAATTTCCAAAAGAGCATTACATAACGAAAGGCGCAAATCGACCTGCTATAATTGTTGTGAGGCACCCCCAAATAAGACTTTATAAGCACTCATTTTTAGTGCTTCAATATATTTCCGTTGAGCGCGCCAATGTTAACATCTCGGAATCAGAACTTGCTCTTGATCTACATTTCGAAATCACACATTTTGACGAGGATGACTAAGTTAGAACCTCAGCTATTCGTGAAGACAAAAACAACCCCCGCTACACACTTTCATTTCCATTTTCACTCCACAAGTTCATTCACCCCTTCTTATCTACTTTATCCGCTTCATAAAAGAAATAAATCCCGACCAAATCATTCTTTTTCGAGAAAACCCTCTACAAAATTGCACGAGAAAAATGCGAGCATCCAAGCCAATTATCAAAGAAGATCACCAAAAGGAGACCTCGAAGAGAAAAGCAAAAGATGCTTGAAAAAAAAAGGATGCTTACCGAGAAATTTCTGACAAAAAGCTGAAAGATTGCAAAAATCAATCTTTTAAAAGAAACTCCTATCTATCAAAACCCTTCGCACTCTAGAAACTTCCAAACCCCCATCTCTTCACAATTCGAGCTGAGTCGATAACCGAAAATTCTCTCAAATAAGTGATGGAGATTTGAGTCTTGATCAAGCCGATAACGAAGAATGTAAGCATGACTGGCTATGAGTGACTTCATTTCTTAGAACTATAGGACACTCTAAACACGGTAGTGAAAGGAGTGACCCGAGTGAGATAGCCTCAGTTATGTAATCTCCTCTCATGCTTGCAGAAAAAGATTTGAGGATAGCAAAAAGAATAAAAACTAAGTTTCCGCTCTTCCGTCTTGCGGAACAAAAACAACTTGATCACTACGAATTAAAGTCCTCGTTGTTTTAAGTTCAGAAGTTTGCTTGAGGACAAGCAAAGTTTAAGTGTGGGATATTTGATATCGGCTAAAAAGTCATGTTTTTACCCCCGATATTGAGTCCAAAAAGCATAAAGTTCAAAGCTTTGTCGGCAAAATAATCGCTTTTTTGGTTAAATTTGTAGGTAAAGTAATTACGAAGACGATGCAAAAAGAATCAAGAGAAACGGAGCTAAAATGAAGATTCTAGAGCGAAAACGGTGAAGGACAAGAAATCAAGTTACGATCCAGTGAATCAAGGCTGGCCAGACCAAAAACGGCCTGCCATACGGCTTGCCAGTATGGGGTACGGCCTGCCAAACGGTCCAGCAAACTGTAGTGACCCGAACTTTTCCATGTTTATATATATTAAATGAGATTGATATTTACATGATTAAATGTTTCCAACATGTTAAGCAATCAAACTTGTTAAGACTTGATTAATTGAAATATGTTTCATATAGACAATTGACCACCCAAGTTGACCGGTGATTCACGAACGTTAAAACTTGTAAAAACTATATGATGACATATATATGGATATATATATAGTTAACATGATACTATGATAAGTAAACATATCATTAAGTATATTAACAATGAACTACATATGTAAAAACAAGACTACTAACTTAATAATTTTTAAATGAGACATATATGTAACGATTATCGTTGTAAAGACATTTAATGTATATATATCATATTAAGAGATATTCATACATGATAATATCATGATAATATAATAATTTAAAATCTCATTTGATATTATAAACATTGGGTTAACAACATTTAACAAGATCGTTAACCTAAAGGTTTCAAAACAACACTTACATGTAACGACTAACGATGACTTAACAACTCAGTTAAAATGTATATACATGTAGTGTTTTAATATGTATTTATACACTTTTGAAAGACTTCAATACACTTATCAAAATACTTCTACTTAACAAAAATGCTTACAATTACATCCTCGTTCAGTTTCATCAACGATTCTACTCGTATGCACCCGTATTCGTACTCGTACAATACACAGCTTTTAGATGTATGTACTATTGGTATATACACTCCAATTATCAGCTCTTAGCAGCCCATGTGAGTCACCTAACACATGTGGGAACCATCATTTGGCAACTAGCATGAAATATCTCATAAAATTACAAAAATATGAGTAATCATTCATGACTTATTTACATGAAAACAAAATTACATATCCTTTATATCTAATCCATACACCAACGACCAAAAACACCTACAAACACTTTCATTCTTCAATTTTCTTCATCTAATTGATCTCTCTCAAGTTCTATCTTCAAGTTCTAAGTGTTCTTCATAAATTCTACAAGTTCTAGTTACATAAAATCAAGAATACTTTCAAGTTTGCTAGCTCATTTCCAATCTTGTAAGGTGATCATCCAACCTCAAGAAATCTTTGTTTCTTAAAGTAGGTTATCATTCTAATACAAGGTAATAATCATATTCAAACTTTGGTTCAACTTCTATAACTATAACAATCTTATTTCAAGTGATGATCTTACTTGAACTTGTTTTCGTGTCATGATTCTGCTTCAAGAACTTCGAGCCATCCAAGGATCCGTTGAAGCTAGATCCATTTTTCTCTTTTCCAGTAGGTTTATCCAAGGAACTTAAGGTAGTAATGATGTTTATAACATCATTCGATTCATACATATAAAGCTATCTTATTCGAAGGTTTAAACTTGTAATCACTAGAACATAGTTTAGTTAATTCTAAACTTGTTCGCAAACAAAAGTTAATCCTTCTAACTTGACTTTTAAAATCAACTAAACACATGTTCTATATCTATATGATATGCTAACTTAATGATTTAAAACCTGGAAACACGAAAAACACCGTAAAACCGGATTTACGCCGTCGTAGTAACACCGCGGGCTGTTTTGGGTTAGTTAATTAAAAACTATGATAAACTTTGATTTAAAAGTTGTTATTCTGAGAAAATGATTTTTATTATGAACATGAAACTATATCCAAAAATTATGGTTAAACTCAAAGTGGAAGTATGTTTTCTAAAATGGTCATCTAGACGTCGTTCTTTCAACTGAAATGACTACCTTTACAAAAAAGACTTGTAACTTATTTTTCCGACTATAAACTTATACTTTTTCTGTTTAGATTCATAAAATAGAGTTCAATATGAAACCATAGCAATTTGATTCACTCAAAACGGATTTAAAATGAAGAAGTTATGGGTAAAACAAGATTGGATAATTTTTCTCATTTTAGCTACGTGAAAATTGGTAACAAATCTATTCCAACCATAACTTAATCAACTTGTATTGTATATTATGTAATCTTGAGATACCATAGACACGTATACAATGTTTCGACCTATCATGTCGACACATCTATATATATTTCGGAACAACCATAGACACTCTATATGTGAATGTTGGAGTTAGCTATACAGGGTTGAGGTTGATTCCAAAATATATATAGTTTGAGTTGTGATCAATACTGAGATACGTATACACTGGGTCGTGGATTGATTCAAGATAATATTTATCGATTTATTTCTGTACATCTAACTGTGGACAACTAGTTGTAGGTTACTAACGAGGACAGCTGACTTAATAAACTTAAAACATCAAAATATATTAAAAGTGTTGTAAATATATTTTGAACATACTTTGATATATATGTATATATTGTTATAGGTTCGTGAATCAACCAGTGGCCAAGTCTTACTTCCCGACGAAGTAAAAATCTGTGAAAGTGAGTTATAGTCCCACTTTTAAAATCTAATATTTTGGGATGAGAATACATGCTGGTTTTATAAATGATTTACAAAATAGACACAAGTACGTGAAACTACATTCTATGGTTGAATTATCGAAATCGAATATGCCCCTTTTTATTAAGTCTGGTAATCTAAGAATTAGGGAACATACACCCTAATTGACGCGAATCCTAAAGATAGATCTATTGGGCCTAACAAACCCCATCCAAAGTACCGGATGCGTTAGTACTTCGAAATTTATATCATATCCGAAGGGTGTCCCGGAATGATTGGGATATTCTTATATATGCATCTTGTTAATGTCGGTTACCAGGTGTTCACCATATGAATGACTTTTATCTCTATGTATGGGATGTGTATTGAAATATGAAATCTTGTGGTCTATTATTATGATTTGATATATATAGGTTAAACCTATAACTCACCAACATTTTTGTTGACGTTTTAAGCATGTTTATTCTCAGGTGATTATTAAGAGCTTCCGCTGTCGCATACTTAAATAAGGACTAGATTTGGAGTCCATGCTTGTATGATATTGTGTAAAAACTGCATTCAAGAAACTTATTTTGTTGTAACATATTTGTATTGTAAACCATTATGTAATGGTCGTGTGTAAACAGGATATTTTAGATTATCATTATTTGATAATCTACGTAAAGCTTTTTAAACCTTTATTGATGAAATAAAGGTTATGGTTTGTTTTAAAATGAATGCAGTCTTTGAAAAACGTCTCATATAGAGGTCAAAACCTCGCAACGAAATCAATTAATATGGAACGTTTTTAATCAATAAGAACGGGACATTTCACAAACGGCCCCAAAAAACGGCTTGCCTGGCAAACGGCCTGCCAAATACGACCTGCCAAACGGCCTGCCAGCCGTTTGCAGGCAATTTTATAGTCTATTTAAAGGGCTTTTTGTCATCCAATTTCAACACACCTCTCTTCACTCTCTCACTACAATACCCTTTCTCTCACTAGAGCTTTCAATGTCTTCTCACCTTCGAGCGGTAAATTAAGTACCCGGAGGCGAACGCCTAAGATTGTAATAGGAGCGGTCTAGAGGTTGTCAGCACTTGTAATGGTCCAGATCTCGTCTGTAAACGGTGAACGCTTTCATTAATTTAATAAAGTTATTATCTTCAGTTGCTTTCATCTTGCATGATTATCTATCTGTTACAAATGTCTATTATATGTTGAATATTTTATCTGAAACTTATCATACTGTGACGGTTTAGAAGTTTAATTTACGGATCACCCTTTCCGCTTATTCACGTGGCTATAACCTAGTATTAGGACCTGATCAACCCTAGGATACAAGGTAAGTAGTTATGTGTACTTAACGTCACAATGGGGATATAGTACCTATGTACGAATAATCACTTGTTCGTCATAGAAGAGCTGCCCATTTAGGTTCTGATTAGAGTTAGCATTAGAGAGTTCAGTGAACACTAGCTTACTCAGAAGCATGATTCGTGTCAGAAGCAATGTTCTTGAGATATTGTAAGATGATCCGGGGTTGAATAAGTGATCGCAAAGGAGAGACTTCTATCCCAATTAGCAGTACCTTAGAATATCTAAGATTGCACATCTGTTAATGTTAAGGCATAGCATAGTGATTAAGTGGTAGGATATTGCTTTAGTTAGACTAACTAGGATTAAGAAAAGCTGAGACTTTCCTTTATGGGTATACCACTTTGTTCATGCACCTAGGATTCATTCCATAAGGTCATTTAAACCTTTTGGGTTAACGTTGGGAGTAGGGATATTCGTCTTAGCCAGAATCTTCAAGGCCTAAACTCTTAGTGACAAATCATTTAGGTTCATAGCCTAGTTGATTGAGGTTTAGTGTTTATCCTAGGAAGTTAAACTCTTGCGATAATTCCCCTTCAGAATTCTATTCTTCATACCTATCTATCTTTACTTTTATTGTCCAATTACTATTTTATTTAGTTAGTCTTAATCTATCACCTCTTATCACTAGGGTTAACTATATAGGCACTTTTGTCCCACGTTACTTAGCAAACATACAAAAATACGTACCTGAGTTATATTTACCACTTACTCGCTAAAAGGAAGACAAGTAGATGAGTTATAGCTAGGGACCCCAGCTAAATATAAATAATAAAACCATTACTCGCCCCCGTGGTAGCTGATTCTGATGCGTCGCGGCCTAACGACACCGCGCAAATAAAACCGTCCATTTTGGCCATATCAAACATGTTCTTCCAGGACTGGTGGGGGTTGTTGTTCTGGTTGTTGTTGTTGTTGTTCCTCCGGTTAGTTCTCGATGGGTGGTGATTGTTGTTGGTCTGCCATTGTTGAAGATGAATGTATGATTGATTTGAAGATTTGGGGATTTAGAGAGAAGAGTGTGTTTTTGAAAGGTAAATTGAAGAGTTAATAACCGAAGGTTATTATGAGAAATGGATTGCCTTATTTAACCTTTTGGATTGGTGGAAAAAGTGCAGAAGAGAGAAAAATGGCAACTGTCATCTGCAGGCGCGTGGGCAGATGTGACAGAGTGGCACGTTTTCGAGGGGACACAGACTGGTGACATGACGTATAATCGGCTTGAACACTCATACCTCCCATTAAGCATTAAATGCAGCAGGTTTTAATTCAAAATGAAGTTAAAGACCACAAAATAAAGTTTGTATTAAATACAAAAATTCTTTGTTACATTTAATATGTTATGAATTTAATTTTAAATCATTGGGAGTAAATGAGTTTCTGTTTTAAGGTATCATTTAATTTAATGTTGTGAGCTATTTATTATTTCATTTTAGACATTGAATAACCATGATATAAAAGACCTTGTTGTGCTGATTGTTTGACATGTAGGCAGTAAGCAAAGAATTTGTGACTTACTGGTTTGTCCTACATGTTGTAGAACCAACACACCAACAAAATTACCTTTTATTTTAATGTTCAAGCATACCCAGCTCAGAGATGAGATAGTTAAAACGTTTCTCATCTAAGGGCTTTGTGAAGAGATCTGCTAACTGCTGGTCTGTTGAAATAAAATGTAGCTCCACGTCTCCTTTTTGAACATGATCCCTTATGAAATGATATCGAACGTCAATGTGCTTTATCCTAGAATGCATCACAGGATTGTTGGTAATAGCAATTGCACTTGTGTTGTCACAGTAGATTGGAGTTTTTGTGACATGAACACCATATTCCTTCAGCTGGCTTTGCATCCATAGTACTTGAGCAGTACAACTACCTGCAAAAACATATTCTGCCTCAGCAGTAGATGTGGACACAGTATTTTGCTTTTTGCTCGTCCAGCTGACTAGCCTACCACCCAGTAACTGGCAACCACCAGTAGTACTTTTCCTGTCTATTTTACACCCTGCAAAATCAGTATCTGAATACCTGATTAGCTCAAAATCCTGGTCTTTGGGATACCAAAGACCACGTTTAGCAGTACCTTTCAGATACCTAAATATCCTTTTTACTGCTAGCAAATGTGACTCTTTAGGATCAGCTTTGAAATGTCCCGTTCTTATTGATTAAAAACTTTCCATATTAATTGATTTTGTTGCGAGGTTTTGACCTCTATATGAGACGTTTTTCAAAGACTGCATTCATTTTTAAAACAAACCATAACCTTTATTTCATAAATAAAGGTTTGAAAAGCTTTACGTAGATTATCAAATAATGATAATCTAAAATATCCTGTTTACACACGACCATTACATAATGGTTTACAATACAAATATGTTACATCGAAATCAGTTTCTTGAATGCAGTTTTTACACAATATCATACAAACATGGACTCCAAATCTTGTCCTTATTTTAGTATGCAACAGCGGAAGCTCTTAGTATTCACCTGAGAATAAACATGCTTTAAACGTCAACAAAAATGTTGGTGCGTTATAGGTTTAACCTATATATATCAAATCGTAACAATAGACCACAAGATTTCATATTTCAATACACATCCCATACATAGAGATAAAAATCATTCATATGGTGAACACCTGGTAACCGACAGTAACAAGATGCATATATAAGAATATCCCCATCATTCCGGGACACCCTTCGGATATGATATAAATTTCAAAGTACTAAAGCATCCGGTACTTTGGATGGGGCTTGTTGGGCCCAATAGATCTATGTTTAGGATTCGCGTCAATTAGGGTGTATGTTCCCTAATTCTTAGATTACCAGACTTAATAAAAAGGGGCATATTCGATTTCGATAATTCAACCATGGAATGTAGTTTCACATACTTGTGTCTATTTTGTAAATCATTTATAAAACCTGCATGTATTCTCATCCCAAAAATATTAGATTTTAAAAGTGGGACTATAACTCACTTTCACAGATTTTTACTTCGTCAGGAAGTAAGACCTAGCCACTGGTTGATTCACGAACCTATAACAATATATACATATATATCAAAGTATGTTCAAAATATATTTACAATACTTTTAATACATTTTGATATTTTAAGTTTATTAAGTCAGCTGTCCTTGTTAGTAACCTACAACTAGTTGTCCACAGTTAGATGTACAGAAATAAATCGATAAATATTATCTTGAATCAATCCACGACCCAGTGTATACGTATCTCAGTATTGATCACAACTCAAACAATATATATATTTTGGAATCAACCTCAACCCTGTATAGCTAACTCCAACATTCACATATAGAGTGTCTATGGTTGTTCCGCAATATATATATAGATGGGTTGACATGATAGGTCGAAACATTGTATACGTGTCTATGGTATCTCAAGATTACATAATATACAATATAAGTTGATTAGGTTATGGTTGGAATAGATTTATTACTAACTTTCACGTAGGTAAAATGAGTAGTTTTTATCAATCTTGTTTTACTCGCCATTTCTTCGTTTCTAATCCGTTTTGAGTGATTCCAGTGGCCACGGTTTCGTATTGAACTTAAATTTATGAATCTAAATAGAAAACATATAAGTTTATAGTCGGAAATACAAGTTACAAGTCGTTTTTGAAAGAGGTAGTCATTTCCATCGAAAGAACGACATCTTGATGACCATTTTGAAAAACATACTTTCACTTTGAGTTTAACCATGATTTTTGGATATAGTTTCATGTTCATAAGAAAAATCATTTTTCCAGAAGTATAGCTTTTAAATCAAAGTTCTTCTTAGCTTTTAATTATCCCAACCAAAACAGCCCCCGGTTTTACTACGACGGCGTATATCCAGTTTTATGGTGTTTATCGTGTTTCCGGGTTTTAAATCATTAAGTTAGCATATAATATAGATATAGAACATATGTTTAGTTGATTTTAAAAGTTTAGTTAGAAGGATTAACTTTATTTGCGAACAAGTTTAGAATTAACTAAACTATGTTCTAGTGATTACAAGTTTATAACGTTGAATAAGACAGCTTTTTATGTATGAATCGAATGATGTTATGAACATCATTACTACCTCAAGTTCCTTGGATAAACCTACTGGAAATGAGAAAAATGGATCTAGCTTCAAAGGATCCTTGGATGGCTTGAAAGTTCTTGAAGCAGAATCATGACACGAAAACAATTTCAAGTAAGATTTCCACTCGAAATAAGATTGTTATAGTTATAGAAATTGAATTAAAGTTTGAATATGATTATTACCTTGTATTAGAAAGATAACCTACTGTAAGTAACAAAGGTTTCTTGATCTTGGATGATTACTTGGAATGGATTTAGAAAACTTGGAAGTAAACTTGCAATCTTGGAAGTATTCTTGATTTTATGAAACTAGAACTTTTGGAATTTATGAAGAACACTTAGAACTTGAAGATAGAACTTGAGAGAGATCAATTAGATGAAGAAAATTGAAGAATGAAAGTGTTTGTAGGTGTTTTTGGTCGTTGGTGTATGGATTAGATATAAAGGATATGTAATTTTGTTTTAATGTAAATAAGTCATGAATGATTACACATATTTTTGTAATTTTATGAGATATTTCATGCTAGTTGCCAAATGATGGTTCCCACATGTGTTAGGTGACTCACATGGGCTACTAAGAGCTGATCATTGGAGTGTATATACCAATAGTACATACATCTAAAAGCTGTGTATTGTACGAGTACGAATACGGGTGCATACGAGTAGAATTGTTGATGAAACTGAACGAGGATGTAATTGTAAGCATTTTTGTTAAGTAGAAGTATTTTGATAAGTGTCTTGAAGTCTTTCAAAAGTGTATGAATACATATTAAAACACTACATGTATATACATTTTAACTGAGTCGTTAAGTCATCGTTAGTCGTTACATGTAAATGTTGTTTTGAAACCTTTAGGTTAACGATCTTGTTAAATGTTGTTAACCCATTGTTTATTATATCAAATGAGATGTTAAATTGTTACATTATCATGATATTATGATATATAATATATCTTAGTATGATATATATACAGTTAAATGTCGTTACAACGATAATCGTTACATATATGTCTCGTTTCGAAATCGTTAAGTTAGTAGTCTTATTTTTACATATGTAGTTCATTGTTAATACACTTAATGATATATTTACTTATCATTTAACATATTTAACCAAGTGTATAAATATCTTAATATGATTCATATGTACCTAGTAAGACGTTGTTATAACGATAATCGTTATATATATATCATTTTCGAGTTTCTTAATTTAATAGTCTCATTTTTATATATGTAACTCATTGTTAAAATACCTAATGAGATACATACTTATAATAAAATCATGTTAACTATATATATATAACCATATATATATCATCGTATAGTTTTTACAAGTTTTAACGTTCGTGAATCACCAGTCAACTTGGGTGGTCAATTGTCTATATGAAACCTATTTCAATTAATCAAGTCTTAACAAGTTTGATTGCTTAACATGTTGGAAACACTTAATCATGTAAATAACAATTTCATTTAATATATATATAAACATGGAAAAGTTCGGGTCACTACAGTACCTACCCGTTAAATAAAGTTCGACCCGAAATTTTAAGCAGTTGGAGGTGTTGACGTATCTTCTGGAAATAAATGCGGGTATTTCTTCTTCATCTGATCTTCACGCTCCCAGGTGAACTCGGGTCCTCTACGAGCATTCCATCGAACCTTAACAATCGGTATCTTGTTTTGTTTAAGTCTCTTAACCTCACGATCCATTATTTTGACGGGTTCTTCAATGAATTGAAGTTTTTCATTGATTTGGATTTCGTCCAACGGAATAGTGAGATCTTCTTTAGCAAAACATTTCTTCAAATTTGAGACGTGGAAAGTGTTATGTACAGCCGCGAGTTGTTGAGGTAGATCCAGTTGGTAAGCTACTGGTCCGACACGATCTATAATCTTGAATGGTCCAATGTACCTTGGATTTAGTTTCCCCCGTTTACCAAATCGAACAACGCCTTTCCAAGGTGAAACCTTAAGCATGACCATTTCTCCAATTTCAAACTCTATATCTTTTCTTTTACTGTCCGCGTAGCTCTTTTGTCGACTCTGGGCGGTTTTCAATCTTTGTTGAATTTGGATGATTTTCTTGGTAGTTTCTTGTATTATCTCCGGACCCGTAATCTGTCTATCCCCCACTTCACTCCAACAAATCGGAGACCTGCACTTTCTACCATAAAGTGCTTCAAACGGCGCCATCTCAATGCTTGAATGGTAGCTGTTGTTGTAGGAAAATTCTGCTAACGGTAGATGTCGATCCCAACTGTTTCCGAAATCAATAACACATGCTCTTAGCATGTCTTCAAGCGTTTGTATCGTCCTTTTGCTCTGTCCATCAGTTTGTTGATGATAGGCAGTACTCATGTCTAGACGAGTTCCTAATGCTTGCTGTAATGTCTGCCAGAATCTTGAAATAAATCTGCCATCCCTATCAGAGATAATAGAGATTGATATTCCATGTCTGGAGACGACTTCCATCAAATACAGTCGTGCTAACTTCTCTATCTTGTCATCTTCTCTTATTGGCAGGAAGTATGCTGATTTGGTGAGACGATCAACTATTACCCAAATAGTATCATAACCACTTGCAGTCCTTGGCAATTTAGTAATGAAATCCATGGTAATGTTTTCCCATTTCCATTCTGGGATTTCAGGTTGTTGTAGTAGACCTGATGGTTTCTGATGTTCAGCTTTGACCTTAGAACACGTCAAACATTCTCCTACATATTTACCAATATCGGCTTTCATACCTGGCCACCAAAAATGTTTCTTAAGATCCTTGTACATCTTTCCCGTTCCAGGATGTATTGAGTATCTGGTTTTATGAGCTTCTCTAAGTACCATTTCTCTCATATCTCCAAATTTTGGTACCCAAATTCTTTCAGCCCTATACCGGGTTCCGTCTTCCTGAATATTAAGATGCTTCTCCGATCCTTTGGGTATTTCATCCTTTAAATTTCCCTCTTTTAAAACTCCTTGTTGCGCCTCCTTTATTTGAGTAGTAAGGTTAGTGTGAATCATTATATTCATAGATTTTACTCGAATGGGTTCTCTGTCCTTTCTGCTCAAGGCGTCGGCTACAACATTTGCCTTCTCCGGGTGGTAACGAATCTCAAAGTCGTAATCATTCAACAATTCAATCCACCTACGCTGCCTCATATTCAGTTGTTTCTGATTAAATATGTGTTGAAGACTTTTGTGGTCGGTATATATAATACTTTTGACCCCATATAAGTAGTGCCTCCAAGTCTTTAATGCAAAAACAACCACGCCTAATTCCAAATCATGCGTCGTATAATTTTGCTCGTGAATCTTCAATTGTCTAGACGCATAAGCAATCACCTTCGTCCGTTGCATTAATACACAACCGAGACCTTGCTTTGATGCGTCACAATAAATCACAAAATCATCATTCCCTTCAGGCAATGACAATATAGGCGCCGTAGTTAGCTTTTTCTTCAATAATTGAAACGCCTTTTCTTGTTCATCCTTCCATTCAAATTTCTTCCCTTTATGCGTTAATGCAGTCAAGGGTTTTGCTATTTTGGAGAAATCTTGGATGAATCTTCTGTAGTAACCAGCCAATCCTAAAAATTGACGTATATGCTTCGGAGTTTTTGGGGTTTCCCACTTTTCAACAGTTTCGATCTTTGCCGGGTCCACCTGGATACCTTCTTTGTTCACTATGTGACCGAGGAATTGAACTTCTTCCAACCAAAATGCACACTTTGAAAACTTAGCATACAGTTTTTCTTTCCTCAATACTTCTAGCACTTTTCTCAAATGTTCTTCGTGCTCTTGATCATTCTTTGAGTAAATAAGTATGTCATCGATGAAAACAATGACAAACTTGTCAAGATATGGCCCACACACTCGGTTCATAAGGTCCATGAACACCGCTGGTGCGTTAGTCAATCCAAACGGCATAACCATAAACTCGTAATGACCATAACGCGTCCTAAAAGCAGTTTTTGGAATATCATCCTCCTTTACTCGCATTTGATGATATCCAGAACGTAAATCGATCTTCGAATAAACCGACGAGCCTTGTAGTTGATCAAATAAGTCATCAATTCTCGGCAGTGGATAACGGTTTTTGATGGTAAGTTTGTTCAACTCTCTGTAGTCAATACACAACCTAAATGTACCATCCTTCTTCTTGACAAACAAAACAGGAGCTCCCCATGGTGATGTGCTTGGTCGAATGAAACCACGTTCTAATAGTTCTTGTAGTTGGCTTTGCAGTTCTTTCATCTCGCTGGGTGCGAGTCTATAAGGAGCACGAGCTATTGGTGCAGCTCCTGGTACAAGATCTATTTGAAATTCAACAGATCGATGTGGAGGTAGTCCCGGTAATTCTTTCAGAAATACATCGGGAAATTCTTTTGCGACGGGAACATCATTGATGCTCTTTTCTTCAGTTTGTACTTTCTCGACGTGTGCTAGAATAGCATAGCAACCTTTTCTTATTAGTTTTTGTGCCTTCAAATTACTAATAAGATGTAGCTTCATGTTGCCCTTTTCTCCGTACACCATTAAGGGTTCTCCTTCTTCTCGTACAATGCGAATTGCATTTTTATAACATACGATCTCTGCTTTCACCTTCTTCAGCCAATCCATGCCAACTATTACATCAAAACTCCCTAACTCTACTGGTATCAAATCAATCTTAAATATTTCGCTACCCAGTTTAATTTCTCGATTCCGGCATATATTATCTGCTGAAATTAATTTACCGTTTGCTAATTCGAGTAAAAATTTACTATCCAACGGCGTCAATGGACAACTTAATTTAGCACAAAAATCTCTACTCATATAGCTTCTATCCGCACCCGAATCAAATAAAACGTAAGCAGATTTATTGTCAATAAGAAACGTACCCGTAACAAGCTCCGGGTCTTCCTGTGCCTCTGCCGCATTAATATTGAAAACTCTTCCGCGGCCTTGTCCATTCGTGTTCTCCTGGTTCGGGCAATTTCTAATAATGTGGCCCGGTTTTCCACATTTATAACAAACTACATTGGCATAACTTGCTCCGACACTACTTGCTCCGCCATTACTCGTTCCGACACTATTTGTTCCTTTCGTTCTGTTAACCCCTGGTCCGTAGACCTCACACTTCACCACGCTATGACCATTTCTTTTACACTTGTTGCAAAATTTAGTGTAGAACCCCGAGTGATACTTTTCACACCTATGGCATAGCTGCTTCTGATTGTTGTTGTTGTTGCGGTTATTATTGTTGTTAAGATGATTGTTGTAGTTGTTGTTGTTGTTGTTGTTGTTGTTGTTGTTGTTGTTGTTGTTGTTGCTGTTGTTGTTGGGCCGTTTGTTGTAGTTGCGATTGATGTTGCGATTGTTGGGATAATTGTTGCAATTATTATTGTAATTGCTGTTGTTGTTGTATTGGTGATTCTTATCACCGTTTTCCTCCCACTTTCTTTTGACTTGCTTCACATTGGCCTCTTCAGCCGTCTGTTCTTTAATTCTTTCCTCAATCTGGTTCACTAGTTTGTGAGCCATTCTACATGCATGTTGTATGGAGGTGGGCTCGTGTGAAATTATATCTTCTTGGATTCTTTCCGGTAATCCTTTCACAAACGCGTCGATCTTCTCTTCCTTATCTTCGAACGCTCCCGGACACAATAGGCACAATTCTGTGAATCGTCTTTCGTACGTGGTAATATCAAATCCTTGGGTTCGTAACCCTCTAAGTTCTGTCTTGAGCTTATTGACCTCGGTTCTGGGACAGTACTTCTCGTTCATCATGTGCTTGAATGCTGACCACCGTAGTGCGTACGCATCATCTTGTCCTACTTGCTCTAGATAGGTATTCCACCATGTTAACGCAGAACCTGTGAAGGTATGCGTAGCGTACTTCACTTTGTCCTCTTCAGTACACTTACTTATGGCAAACACCGATTCGACCTTCTCGGTCCACCGTTTCAATCCGATCGGTCCTTCAGTTCCATCAAATTTCAAAGGTTTGCAGGCAGTGAATTCTTTGTAGGTGCATCCTACACGATTTCCTGTACTGCTAGATCCAAGGTTATTGTTGGTATGTAGCGCAGCCTGTACTGCAGCTATGTTTAAAGCTAGAAAAGTACGGAATTCCTCTTCATTCATATTCACAGTGTGTCGAGTAGTCGGTGCCATTTCCTTCAAAATAGTCAAATGGAACAAGTTAATCATACAGAATATTAAGAGTAGTTAATAGTATTTCGTAGCATAATATGAACTCATTTATAAAAGCTTTTTTCTTCATATTAGCGTTTTATAAGTTTAAATTCGGGTAGTACCTACCCGTTAAGTTCATACTTAGTAGCTAATATACAATTCAACTACTACAATTCTATATGAAAAACTGATTATAATAATATTTCGCGTTCAAACTTTTATACAATATTTTACAAACTTACAATACCGCTTATTTTACATAAAGCATGAAATATAGCACACAATAACTTTGATACAAGATAGTTGTGAAGATAATTCTAGCTAGTACACAAGTCATTCAGCAAAGGCAATAAAGACACGTAATTCATACGTCCAGAAACAAGTCATGCATTCTGGTTTTACTAGGACTACTTCACATCCTTGGTCTTGTGGAACATAACCGTTATGGCCGTTGATAAGACATCGTGTTGTAACGTCGTCAAAGGGATGAGGGTTACGTAATGACCAACAGTCTCGTAATAACCTAAAAACCTCATTTCTTACCCCAATTACCGACTCCGTCACTTATGGGAACGTTTTGTTTAATAGTTGTAGCCCGATGTTATTTTTCTCACTTTGGTGAGAAGCGAACATTACTAACCCGTAAGCATAGCATGCTTCTTTATGTTGCATGTTAGCCGCTTTTTCTAAATCATGAAGTCCTATATTCGGATACATTGAGTCAAAATAATTTCTTAACCCGTTTCGTAAAATAGCATTTGGGTTCCCCGCAATATATGCGTCAAATTAAACACATCATAACTTATGGGTTTCCCAATGTGATATCCCCCATCTTTCAAACGAAAGTCTCTTATAAACCAAGACATTCTTGGAACGTTCTTCGAATGTCTTACAAACTGATTTCGCCGTAAATAGTTGTGCCGAAGAATTCTGACCGACTCTAGACAAGATTTCATCAATCATGTCTCCGGGTAGGTCTCTTAAAATATTGGGTTGTCTATCCATTTTGTGTTTTTATACTGTAAAATAGACAAGAGTTAGATTCATAAAAAAAATACTTATTAATACAAGCAATTTTTACATATATCATAAAGCATAAGCACACTATATTACATATATTACACCACACGAATACAACTATCTTATTCCGACTTGCTCGTTTCTTCTTCTTTGGTTTTGGTTCGTTTTGCCAAGTTTCTAAGGCTATATGATGTTCCCCTAATACGAGCTGCCGTTTTCCACAACGGTTTAGAAAAACCTGGTGGTTTAGAGGTTCCCGGGTCATTGTTACAACTTAAGGGCTTCAGAGGTTGACGATACATATAAAGTTCATCGAGGTTGGAATTATATTTCTCTATTTTTATGCCCTTTCCCTTATTATTTTCTTTTGCCTTTTTAAATTCAGTTGGGGTAATTTCTATAACATCATCGGAATTCTCGTCGAAATCCGATTCATCGGAGAATTGGTAATCCTCCCAATATTTTGTGTAACGTCCTCCCAATAGGGTCTGGAAGAAACGTTACTAATATCAAATAAACCAACATATTATAATACGAGAACAATACTAAATGAGAAAATTTAACTTTATTGAGTACGCAGCAGAAAATGAAATGTCGTTACAATAATGGAAATAACGATAAAGTAATTGTTCATATGCAGAAGTAATAAATGCGATATATCTTGATCCTAAGTCCAAGTAGCATCACATAAGTGGTAGATAAGAAAGCTTGAATCAAACAGCACCTGAGACAAAACATGCTAAAGTGTCAACCAAAAAGGTTGAGTGAAGTTCATAGGTTTAACAAAAGTAGTTATCGTTGTTTTTAGACCACAAGATTTAGTTGTAAAGTTGATCTCCCGCAGGATCAAAAAGTAGATCTCGCAGATCCAAAAGTAGTACTGATTCGTGATATTTTAGACTAAACGTTTGTTTTGTTGCCCCGATGATAAGTTGACAGTGCCTTATCACCATGTTTAAATCATTATTAAGTAATACAAAGACATCGCGGTCAAATGTATCGGGGACGTTACTCCCGATAGGCCTACCCCCAATAATTAAGAATGCCTTATCCTGAAAGCAATTAAAAAATATCACTGTGGGGTCTTAGTAGCATAAGCTAGTCATAGTACAGTTTAGGTTCGTACTTGTGTCTAAGTTGTTTAAAGTATAAAAGCAGCATGTGTCTCACCCCAGTAAGTATAAAAAGTGCTATAGCAATAAGAGTGGGGCTATGAAAGTCACCTTAGTAAGTAGAGAGAGTTATTCCTCGGAATAGAAAGTTGAACGAGTGAGCAGGAAAGTCAACCTATTGACATTTAAGAGTAGTTAAGTGTTTTGCCCATGTTTAAGTTTAAGTATGTGTTTAAGTATAGTTTGTTTTACTAAGTTTCTATTCCTAGTAAGTTACTATTTTTATAAAGTTTCTATTTTTAGAAAGTTTCTTATTTTACTAAGTTTCTATGACTAGAGAGTTTCTACTTTTATGAGTGTTTCCATTTTAGGATACTTGCCGTATTAGATAAGCTTCCAATCACCCCTTTCCCTTCGAATGGCTAATTTAGATCTAGGGGCTTGAGCCATAGGACCCTTTAAATCGGAAATCCAAACCCTCTGCCTAGAATCTCGTAGAAACCATTCGTCAAGAAAGTTCGAAGATTTATACATCTCTAATACATATCCCAAAATGTTTTTGTGCTACAATATAATTAGTAGGTTATAGGTGCTAGTAATAGTAATACACTTGGTTTATTACGAAATGGAGTTTATTGTATTGAAGCAATGATTAACGATTGTTAAGTTATTAACAAAAGATGTACATCATAGCATATTGTGATATGAATTAACCATGTAGTACATGCTAGTTAAGATTCACACGTAATAGCTTAGTACGAAAAGATTTATTATTGTTCCAATCCATATATATAAAGTATACATATGTAATTCTTCAGGAAAAATGAGTCAATACATCTTAACTCATTATTAATAATATTCCTTGGTATCTATGGGGCGTATGATGTTGATGTTTGAGGTACTGAGTGTGATGTTGAGGCGTGGAATGCGGATGTTGTCGTTGGTGAAGCTGGTGATGTTGGTGGTGATATTGGTGGTGATGCCGATGGTACTGGTGGTACTGGTTATGCTGCTGGTGCTGCTGCCGGTGTTCGTAGGTTTCGCACCATATTCTCCAGAGCCACTACTCGAGCGCGAAGCTCGTTGACTTCTTCTATTATTCCGGGATGATTGGCGGTTCGGACAAGTGGATGAATAAGATCTAAAATTTTAGATATTATATATTCGTGACTGGATATCCTGGAAATGAGGGTGAAAATAGTGTTCCGAACGGGTTCGCCAGTAAGTGCTTCAGGTTCTTCACCAAGAGGTGAATTCGGTTGGTGGAAGGGATCACCTTCTTCTTGTCTCCATTGATTAAGTTTACTACGAACCCATCCCCAATTCATCCAAAATAGATGATGGCTGATTGGTTGGTTCATTCCGGTTACGCTGCCATTGGAGCTCGAAGAGTTCGAGGAATCCATATTATGTGTTTGGAATTAGGGTTTTTGATATGAGATTAGTGTTGAATACTGGATGATATATTCGTCTCCTCGAATACGTGTATATAGAAAAAAGATTTCCGTAATTTACGGAGGGAATTTAGGAAAAGTGTTAGACAAAATCTATTGGGATAGATACGATAAGATATAATAAGATATGATGTGTCTATACTTTAATAATGGCAGTATGACGTGTCGAGATCATAAAGTGATAAGTATGTAATCTAATAATCTTTTGATTAAAGACTTTCAATTCGTATACTGTGATAACCCAATGACATTTTTCGATTCACAAACCGATGCATAAAGGCATAAGGCATATAGGTACGTGATATAACAGGGAGTTATATACGTTTGTGTGTGAGTAGTAACAATTATAAGAGTTTCAAAATCATGGATAATATTTCATGTAATACATATGTAATACACATAACCATGATAGATGACTTATGAATGTCAAGAATTTCTGAAATCATTGTGTCGCATTTAGATGCGGTGGTGTAATTGGATAGTACTCAGAAAAGTGAGCAGAGTTCTTAGATTAGTTCGGCATTCTAAGATAAGTAAAGTTTCTAAAGTATAGTGTAGCATTTAACAGTTAAAGGCAACAATTAAAGGCACTATGGTCAAGAAAAGTTGTAGTCCTACATTAGGAAAGAGACTTTGATTAGAATCTTTAAGTCAAGTTTGGTAAAGCATGATTGTTAAGATTATAAGGCAATCCTAAGTGCTTTAAGTGTAAGGCAGGAAAGGTTATAGTTTCCTAGATTGCTAAGGCACCCTAGCTAGCAAGTAAGGCACACATAAAAATGCAATCCTGGTTCTCTATAACAGCCTGGTTATGCTCTGATACCAATCTGTAACGTCCTCCCAATAGGGTCTGGAAGAAACGTTACTAATATCAAATAAACCAACATATTATAATACGAGAACAATACTAAATGAGAAAATTTAACTTTATTGAGTACGCAGCGGAAAATGAAATGTCGTTACAATAACGGAAATAACGATAAAGTAATTGTTCATATGCAGAAGTAATAAATGCGATATATCTTGATCCTAAGTCCAAGTAGCATCACATAAGTGGTAGATAAGAAAGCTTGAATCAAACAGCACCTGAGACAAAACATGCTAAAGTGTCAACCAAAATGGTTGAGTGAAGTTCATAGGTTTAACAAAAGTAGTTATCGTTGTTTTTAGACCACAAGATTTAGTTGTAAAGTTGATCTCCCGCAGGATCAAAAAGTAGATCTCGCAGATCCAAAAGTAGTACTGATTCGTGATATTTTAGACTAAATGTTTGTTTTGTTGCCCCGATGATAAGTTGACAGTGCCTTATCACCATGTTTAAATCATTATTAAGTAATACAAAGACATCGCGGTCAAATGTATCGGGGACGTTACTCCCGATAGGCCTACCCCCAATAATTAAGAATACCTTATCCTGAAAGCAATTAAAAAATATCACTATGGGGTCTTAGTAGCATAAGCTAGTCATAGTACAGTTTAGGTTCGTACTTGTGTCTAAGTTGTTTAAAGTATAAAAGCAGCATGTGTCTCACCCCAGTAAGTATAAAAAGTACTATAGCAATAAGAGTGGGGCTATGAAAGTCACCTTAGTAAGTAGAGAGAGTTATTCCTCGGAATAGAAAGTTGAACGAGTGAGCAGGAAAGTCAACCTATTGACATTTAAGAGTAGTTAAGTGTTTTGCCCATGTTTAAGTTTAAGTATGTGTTTAAGTATAGTTTGTTTTACTAAGTTTCTATTCCTAGTAAGTTACTATTTTTATAAAGTTTCTATTTTTAGAAAGTTTCTTATTTTACTAAGTTTCTATGACTAGAGAGTTTCTACTTTTATGAGTGTTTCCATTTTAGGATACTTGCCGTATTAGATAAGCTTCCAATCACCCCTTTCCCTTCGAATGGCTAATTTAGATCTAGGGGCTTGAGCCATAGGACCCTTTAAATCGGAAATCCAAACCCTCTGCCTAGAATCTCGTAGAAACCATTCGTCAAGAAAGTTCGAAGATTTATACATCTCTAATACATATCCCAAAATGTTTTTGTGCTACAATATAATTAGTAGGTTATAGGTGCTAGTAATAGTAATAGTAATAGTGTATACATGTTAAGTACTAGTATAAGTAGTATTAGGGTTTCATTAATTAGGGTTAGTTAATTAAAGTAGTAATTAATAACTAGGGTTTAGTAATTAATGTCCTAGGGTTTCATAAATGTTTAGAGTTTAATTAATTAGGGTTTAAGAATTATAGTTTAGGTGTAATTAGGGTTTAAGGTTTTAATATGTATATGTATATATAATTCGTATATATATGTATATATATATAAAAATATTTTTTTTTACATGTATATATGTATATATAAATCTAGGTGTGTTTATGTATATACTTATGAATAACAAGTTTATAATATGAATATGAATTATCAAAGATCAAAGTTTATGTAAATAGTTTAGGGTTTATGTTATACCTTTGAAGATTCAAGATAATTAACAAAGAAAAGACGAACACGATGAAGATGGAAGATCAAAGCCTTGAAAATCTTGAAGAACTCCTTGAAGATTCTTGAAGAACACGAAGAACAAGCTTGAAGATCCGAATACCACAAGAGAGGGAGAGGGAGAGATTGTTTTTGAGAGAGGATTTTGGTGTGATTTGTGAATGAGAAACTAGGTGTTTATATAGTGCAAGTATTAGAGTGTTAGTCAACATAAGGATGTTCTAATTAATGATTTTATTTTGTTTTATAATTTTTAGTCAACAATAGGTGGTACTAGTTTATAATTAGTCAACATAAGGATGTACTAGTTTACACTTTATTTTTAGTCAACATAAGGATGTAAGATTTTTTTAGTCTCATTATTATTACTATTATTATTATTTTTGCATTTACTACATGATAAGTATTATTTTCTTTTTACTAATTCATGACTTGTATATATTTAGTTCCCAATTATTTTATTATTTATATAAATGTCACTTTTTATTTATTACTTATAGGTTATTAGTTATAATATTACATAAATGCATAAATTTTAATTAGCAGTGAGTGTCGACTAACAGTTTATTATTTTCATCTTTTATTAACTTGTCAATTTTTGTACAAAGTTAATTAATATGTTTTCTAACTCTTAACACTTAACAATTGTTGATTAAAGTTTAATCATTAAGTTTTAATTATATTGTTTGGGCTTTTAATATTGGAAAAATATAGAATGGAAAAATGAGGGTCGTTATAGTACCTCCCCGTTATTGAAAACTTCGTCCCGAAGTTTTTAGGTAGTTTCCTCGTTTGCATCAGCAGTTGAGAAGAGATGGGGATATTTCCGTTTCATATGGTCTTTGTGTTCCCAGGTATATTCGGGGCCTCTACGCGAATTCCAACGGACTTTAACGATAGGTATATTGCTTTTACGCGTTTGTTTGACCTCTCCTTCCATGATTTCTGTGATGACCCGGGAATTTCCGACCAAATTTAAACATAATCTTATATGATTCGACTCGATAAGCAAAGTCTATTAAACCGAGTCTCATTATGTTTGAACTATTTCATGATAACATTTGACCTTTAACTATTTCCGACGATTCACGAACCTTTAATTGTAACTAAGAATGTAAATATAAATAATTATATATAAAACTAATTATATTAGTATTAATGAACTATTAAGTAATTTTGTTATTATAAAAGATAACATTTAATAACTAAAGATTTTCATTTTGAATATATATAGTATATTGTATATAAATGATTCAAACATATTTTACCAACGTTATCAAAATATTAAATGTACAATGTTATACTTTGTAGTTAATTGTTTAATATACATAATTAATCATCTACTCAACATTTAAAACATGATTTTATATATATGGTAGTATACATATATACATAAATATAACTATATATATATGATTTTATACATAATTATTATATTATGTATATGTAGAAATTTATAATATATCTATGATGAAATAATGTACTATTTTAATAAATATATATAATACTTACATATATAAAACATTTATAATTTTCATAATTACATACATAAGTATAATATAATTAGTATGTAAATAAATATTATAATATATTTATATTAAAATGCATAAATATATAATATTCAGTATATGTTACAATACATATTACATAATTATTAAATATTACATAATAATAGATGATATTAATAAATTAAATTTAAATACAAATATAGTAGTTGTAGTAATGTTATTTGTATCGTCAAATATCAATATTTGTATTCATAATATCACTTTATATCATATAAAGATGAAATTGGATGTATAAATTAGATTATTATTACTAATATTATTATTATCGATAAAATATTAATATTATCATAATTAGTATGGTATTATTATTATTATTATTATCATTTTTACAATTATTATTATCATTAATATTATATTTATCATTATTATTAATTTTATTAATATTATTAGATATTAATAGTATTGTTATTATATATTATTATTATTAATTAAAAAAAACAGTAGGGATCTATATTATACGCGTGACCTCTGTATCCTTTATCTCTATTATTATTATTATTTTTGTTTCTTTCCTGCTCCCAACTCGTGAACCTGTGTTGACATTTTCTCCATTTTTTATCAACCGATCTCTATTATTATAACATGATTATGTATAATTGCAAATCAAATAAAAAGGAAATCCAATGGGATTAAAGAGCACAGCGATATTTTTTTTTTCTTCTTCTCTGCACGCTCCAATTTTTTTTTCTCTTAATTCAATTTCGAATAAAGTTTCAAAATCTAAAAATGCAGAAAGGTTAGAAATCTTTCTTTGAATCTATCTGCAAAATCTCAACTCTCAAATCTTTATATCGATCTTGAATTTTGAAGTCAAAGTTTAGTTTAAAAAAAGTCAACAATTGTTCTTGAGACAAATTCGCGTTCGTGTATATGTTTCTGATCAAATTGACGATTCCAGCAGTTTTTATACATGTTTAGAAAACTATTTCGTGTTATAAACATTATCTATAATGTTATCTATTACGAAATCAAATTTTTTTGTTTTGTTCCAAGAACCGACGCTGCAGTAGGCCTTTAGTATTTTTTTTTTTTTATTTTAGAACCCAAATTATTTTTTTTCTGTAATGTTTTGAAGCTTTAAAGGGAACCCCGATTTTTTTTTTTTTTTTGGTTATTGATGTTTTGTTGAATCCATGAGACTTA